>NC_022013.1:29500032-29513611 GCF_000317375.1 Microtus ochrogaster | reverse complement strand
CCCCTCCCCTCCTCCCACCTCTCCTCTGCCCCCTCCCATCTACTCCTCTGTTTCTGTTCAGAAAAGGGCAGAATACCCATGAGTATCAACAAAGCATGGTACATCAAGTTGGGGTAGGACTAAGCTCCCCCTCTTGTATTAAGGTTGTGCAAGACAACCCAGTATGAGGAAGAGGTTAGGGACAGGCCCTGTTTATACTGCTAGGAGACCCATAAGTAGACCCGTAAGTAGACTACGTAGGAGACCCATACATAGTGGGCCTAGGTCAGCCCCATACAGACCCCCTGAGTGTGAGTCCAGACCCTGTGAGTTCCTATGGGCCAGTTTCTATGGGTTCTCTTCTGATGACCTTGACCCACTGGAGCCTACAATCCTTCTTCCCTCTCTTCAACAAGATTCTCTGAGCTCAGACCAGTGCTTGGTTGTGGGTCTCTGCATCTGTTTCCGTCAGTTACTGGATGAACGCTCTTTGATAACAATCGGGGAAGTCACTAATCTGATTACAAGAGATGGCCAGATCATGCTATTTATCCACTATTGCTAGGAGTCTTAGCTGGGGTCATCCTTGTAGATTTGTGAAATTTCCCTTGCACCAGGTTTATACCTGACTCCCAAATGCCCTCCATATCAAGAAATCTCTTTCAATATTCTCCCCCTCTATGAACCCCCAACCCTACCTGCCCCCAGTCTACCTAGGGGATCTCTTCTGTTTGCCCTTCCCAGAGAAATCCATGCATTCCCCTTTAGGCCTTCCTTTTACCGAGACTCTCTGAGGCTGTGGGTTGTACCATGGTTATCCTTTACAGCTAATACCCGTCTATGAGTAAGCACATACATGTTTGTCTTTCTGGGTCTGGGTTGCCTCACTTAGGATGATAATTTTTTTTTTTTAGTTTCATCCATTTGCCTTCAAATTTCCTCCTGCCATTGTTTTTAACAGTTGAATACTACTCCATTGTGTAAATGGACCACATTTTCTTTATATGTTCTTTGGTTCACGGGCATCTAGGTTGTTTCCAGGTTCTGCCTATTATGACTAATGCTGCTATAAACATAGTTCACCCTTCACAATAGCCATAAATAATATAAGATATGTTGGAGTAACTCTCACCAAGCAACTGAAAGACCTGCATGACAAAAATTTCAAGTCCTTAAAGAAAGGAGCTGGAAAAGGCAGCAGAAGATGGACAGATCTCCCATGTTCATGGATCGGCAAGAGTAACATAGTAAAAATGGCCATCTTACCAAAAGCAATTTACAGGTTCAATGCATTATCATCAGAACTCCAACACAATTCTTTACAGATTTTGAAAGAACAATACTCAACTTCACATAGAAAAACAAAACAAAGCAAAAAACCCAGGATAGCTAAGCCAATCCTGTACAATGAATAAAGGAACTTCTGGAGGTATCACCATCCCTGATTTCAAGCTCTACTACAGAGTTACAGTACTGAAAACAGCCTGGCATTGGCATAAAACAGACATGAGTATCAATGGAATCAGGTTGAAGACCCTGACATAAATCCACACACCCATGAACATGTGATATTTGACAAAGAAGCCAAAATTATACACTGGAAAAAAAAAACCAATTTCAACAAACAGTGCTGGCTTAACTGGATGTCAGCATGTAGGAGATTACAAATAGATCCACATCTGTCACCACCCTCCACCAAACTCAAGTCCAGGTGGATCAAAGACTTCAAACTAAAGCCAGATATATTGCACCTGATAGAAGAAAAAGTGGAAAATAGCTTTCACCACATTGGCACAGGAGACAGCTTCTTGTTTTATTTTTTAATGAGCTGTGACTTTTGCTTAAAACACCCAGAGCCTCTAATTTCAAAGGGATCATCTGAGGTGAAAAGGGCTTGAGACTAGGAGAGTCTTGTGTTCATGCAAATAATTAACATGAGGTTATTCTGTTTTATTTAGTTTTTTAACTACTCAAAAGAAATTGATGTTGATCTCAAGTCTCCTTAGGTGGAATCTTTTTAAATTTCTTTTCTTAGATGGAGTCTTAAAGCCTTTGAGAAGCTGGAGCATTGCCTGGCTTTTGATGAGCCAGACCAAATGCAGCTGTCCTTGGGTCCGCACTGTTGCCAGCTGGTGTGAGCTAGAATGGCCTGAATGAGCAACCCACTTTAAAAAAGAAAAACTGTGTATTTAAATGAGATTAATTTGTACAAATTAACCTGTTCTGCTGACAATTAGTACTTGTTTTTGTTACTTAAATGGTATTTTTGGAGTGAAAATTAGCACTAAGGTAATTACTCCAGCAGAAATAGAATGTTATTATATTAATGGTGTGTTGGCTTGCCAGTTTTGGGACTTGAGAAAGGCATTCCCTTCTTTGAATCTGTACTCTGTGACTTCACATACCATATTTTGCACTGGTGTGTTAACTGAAAAAATAAGGTCATCACCTGAGTGCCGACAAAAAACAAACAAACAAAAACAAAACACAGGCGGAAGAGGAGAGGAGGAGGAGGAGGAATGAGTCCTGCCATTAACAACAGCATAGGTAGAACTAGACAACATTATTTTAAGTGAAAAAGTCAGCCATTGCCACATTTTCTCTTTACAGTTGGAGATTTAAGGAACTGATTTCTTAGACGACCAGAAGGCTAGGCAGTGGGGAACCAGAAAGAGTGAGGGAGATGGAGTACTGTCTGATAATGGGCAGTAAAACACCAGTGTTCCACAGAAGAGAAGAGGAGGGGAACCCCAACTGACAACAATTTATGTTTATTATATATTGTGCAAATATATTCGTGGTATTATTTTAATTTTTGAGAATTTCTTATTCTCAAGTCTCCCTCCTTTCCTCGTAACTTCTTCCATGTCTCCACTCTCAAAATAATGGCCCATTTTTCTTTAATGATTATCATTATGACATGCATATAAACTTATAACCTGCTGAGTTCCTTTAGGGATGCTCTTATGCATATGTGTTTATGCCTGACTACTTGAGATTGGATAACCTCTCAGGGGCCCCTCCTGGAGAAGACTGATTCTCCCTCTGTGCAGTTGAAAATTTCCTGTAGCTTCTTTGTCTAGAGATCGGGCCTTCTAAGAATTTTCTCCTCCATATTGGCACGCCACCTGCTGTAGTCCTTAGATCATACATGTCATTCACCATTTACTAAAGATTTCTGTATTTGTTATTATTATTATTGAACTAGAAAAGGCATTCAGAATTACTCAATACAGAAATACAAAGTGATAGTAGGCGGAGGTGGAAATGCCTTTTACCCTGGCTTATTCAGTATTCATCACACCTGTGCAATATTTCAATATTGCACTGCACACCAGAAAAATGTACAATTAAAACCAGCAAGATTTGAAGGGAGAAATGGATGGCTATCTGATTTTAGTTTCAATTTTAAGGAACTTCAAGAAGAGCATGCTATGAGGTGAGATGGAAAAGGCTACGGGGCAACTGTTTTGGGGTGACCAGGGGCTCCTTGTTGCATATGCTAAATGCCAGAAACTCCTCAGAGGCCTGAGAAGAAATTTGTGGAGGGAAAACAAAGCAAGGATATGATCAATGTGCGTGTCAGTGGGTGCCTGGTTGACATTGAAAACTAATGTCTTCCCAGAACAGGCGAGATAAGACAGCAAGAAAACATGATGCAAAGAGAAAAAGCCTGAGTGCAACCTGTGCGAAGCGGGAAGAGCCAAGAGCATGCACGTGAGATGCGAAGGAGCCACTGATGGGATGGAGAAAAGAAGTGAAGGGTGTTCAGGCGGAGATGTGCAGAAGCTTTCAAAACAGACGTGATGACTGTGCCGAGGGCTTCTTAAAGGTGACAGAAGATGAGTGTCTGAATGTACCTTCATAAAAGGGAACTGAGAGGTAGGAACTAGAGCAATGCAGAGTCTGGACAAGACTTTCGCGAATTAACCGTAAAGAGGAAAGAAGACACAGCGAGGTGACTGGAGCTGACAGTGAGGGTCTCTGAAGTGTTTTAAAAGGTACTTGCTACCGAAAAGAATGAGCTACACCAGGGAACTTAGTTGATGTGCAAATAGGGCTGTCCCCACCTACCCCCTGGCAGGTGGGAGATCATCTCTAGCAATTCCAGCAAACAGGGATGATAAAAGTTGGCAGAGTCGGGACTCTGCTCAAGTTCCCTTGTCGGTGCTGACATTGCCTCTTTGAAATAGGAAATATATTGCCATGTGAAAATGTTGGAGATCCAGTGTTGGAGTTTGAGGCCAGACACTGTATGAAATAACTCTCTGGTAAAGGAATAGATGTCCAGGAAAATGGGGAGTAAATATCAAGAGCATTGTGAGACTATGTGGGACTTATGGTCTGCAATATGGAATCTGGTAGACTGGTGTGTCTTTGAAATGATTCTCCAGCCATCTTCAGTGATAAGAGCACAGTGTGGTGTCCAGAGGTACAATCATATCAATATACAATATACAACCATACCATTTATATCAGCCAGTTATGTAATTGAATAGCATGGAGTTGAGGATAAATATAAAGAAACTATAATAGGAAATGATGAGTTTGAGCGACATAGGACAGAAGTGAGAATACCAAAGAATGGATTCAGATCACAAAGTTGTGAGCAACATGGGGCATGGGACAAGAACTCAAGAGACTGATCTGTGTGGGTTGAAATAGAGTTTTATACTGAGGGGCATCTAAAATGATCAAGATATTATATAAATAGCTGGGTGGTGGTAGCGCACGCCTTTAATCCCAACACTTGGCAGGCAGAGGCAGGCAGATCTCTGTGAGTTTGAAGTCAGCCTGGTCTCTACAAGAGCTAGTTCCAGAACAGTCTCCAAAGCTACAGAGAAACCCTGTCTCTAAAAAAATAAATAAATAAAGTATTATACAAATAATCAGTATCTAGAGGGTTGCTTTGCTTTGGGTGTGGTCTCCTTCACAATCTTCATGTGTTGGAATCTTGGTCTTAAGTGTGGTGATTTTGGGGAGGTAGGGCTAACTGTAATGTTATTAGGCCACTAGGGGTCACTGCCCACAGAAGGCATTAGTAAGAGTCCTAGATAGTTCAAAAAGATGGTTATAAAAGATCAAGTCTGGTCCTTACCCATTCTCTGGATTCCTGTCTTACCCATTGGTCTCAGGCTTCTAGTATACTGTCATTACCAGAAGGTCATATGACCATGGGGTTTCAGTGCCGCAAACAATAGTTAAGTAAGACTCTTGTTTGGCTTTGTTTCTCCAGACAGGGTCATTTGTCACAGAGGTTGGACTGATAAATGTTTAGAAGTGGATTGAACGGTCTGGTGACAGGAGAATCAAAATAAGGATGCTTCTTAGGACACATATTGGTGAGAGCTTTGCCAGTAACACTGAAGAGCGAGGACACTCTTAGCCATCACCTGGACTTGGATGTCTGGAATATGGAAGGAAAAAAAAACCTGGACAGGAAGCTGTGTTCTCAGAAGGATGAAGAGAGAGGGGGGGGGGTCAAAGGACAACCTTGAGTACCATTCTCATGTATCTTCCACTTTTTTTTCCCAAGGCAAGGTCTGTTCTTAGAAATGCCAGAAATAGAAATGGGGGATGACTGCCCCCCCAGCTCAAGGCAGGAAGATAGCCACTTAGGGTCCTATGTGGCAGGAAGACAGCCAGGGGCCCATCGAATACCTCACAGCCCTGGGTGTGTGTCTTATTAAAATAGGAAACATACAGTGGAGAATTGGAAGTGATAGAGAAATGGAATGGTTCACTATGGAAAGGTGCAGAAAGGAAGAAATGATTATGGCGAGGAGTCAGCAGATGTTGGTAGCCTCCTTGCCACCTCGATCCACTGCAGTGAGGAGTAGACTGGGGGGTAGATCTGCTTGCCACCTGGTGCTATGATAGTGGTGTCCAGGTTGGGCTGCTGCCAAGGGCCATGTGGGGTCACTGGTCCTACAACAGCCATGGTCTGTGTTTGATGTCCATGACTCCTGGTGCTGTCAAGTGTTATCCTGATTCCAGTGGTCTGGGCCACCTCCTTTGTCCATGTTTGGGTCTACGATCCATGATGCCGCTGGGGCCATACTGATCTGGGTGGCCTTTGCTGCCACTTGGCACTCTGGAGACAACCAGGTCTGGGCTACTGTCAAGGACCATGTTTGGGTCTGTGGTCCCACCACAGCCGACCGAGGTCTATTTTGATCCCCATATCACAGGGAGCCATGAAAGGCCACATGAAGCCTGAGGTCTGGGCTGCAACAACCTGTGGTCTCACTGATGTTCCGGGGCTGGCCATAATGCTGCCAGTGCCATCTTGATCTGAGTTGCTACCAAGGGCTACCACTTGGAGCTAGGATGTCTATCAGGCTGAGCTGCTGCCTGAGGCCCTGTCTGGGTTCATGGCCCAGCTGCTGCCAGGGTCTTTGTTGACGTCTGCGACCCAGGTTGCCACTAGGGCCAATACAAGGCCCACGATCTTGGTCAGAGACTGTAACTTGGTTGAACTCTGAGGACCATGTCACAGCAGGGGCCATACAGATATGGGGGGACTGTGCTGCCAGGTTGTCATCGGGGTCTAGACTGCTGCTAAGGACCATGTCAGGGTCCATGGCCCTATAGTAGCCAGGGTCTAGACTGACATATGGGGCTCCTGCTGCCACCAAGGGCTATGAAAATGCCCAGGGTCAAATCAGTCACTTGAGTCCAGGTTGGTGTCTGAGGGCCAGGATGCATCCACACCTGAGTGGTCTGTATTGCTACTCAATGTCATAGTGACGTCTGGGTCAGAGCTGCTGCTGAGGGCCTTGTCATGGTCCATGGACCTGTAACCATCGAATGCCTATAGACATCAGAGATCGAGGGCCATGTTGGTGTCTCAGGGCCATCCTGCCACTGGGGCAGTGGTGACATCCAGACCCAGTCACAGATGAGGACCATGTCGGGGTTCGTGGTTCTACCATGGCTGGGATCTGTGCTGAAGTTCAGGTTCTGCATTTCCACCAAAGGTCACATAGAGGTCCAAGGTTATGGCCACAACCATTCCTACCCGAGTGACCAGTCCCTCCATCAGAGACAGGATGCTATTGGGCCCAAGCTGCTGCCACAGGGTATGTCTGGGTCCATGGTCCTGCTACAGCTGGGATCTGTGTGGATGTCTGTGGCCTGTGTCACCTCAGGAGGCCCTAGGAGCCATGCAAGATGAAATTAGAGGGTCATGCTGAGTCAGACATGCCCTTCACAGGCCCTGGGAAAGCTGACCTTGCCTCTCACTGGACACTAGAGCAAGAGAGCTGGCCCCTGCAAGATGCAAAAATGGCCCCCATCTCTCACCACAGGCCAGGCTGAACTGAACCTGAGGGTATGCACGGAGGGAAGCTGACTCCATCCACTCATCAGAGATGGGTGGCCCCAGAGGCCCTGGTCTGACCCGCTTGGCTACTCTAACACCTCTTCGTTCCTCCTGGTAGCAATGGAGGCTTCAGTGTGTCTCATGGTATTGCCTCCTTTCCCTATCAGTTTACTGGCGAATGTCTATTGGAGCCACGGGGTTTGCTGTTTGCATCTCAGATTGCCGTATCTTTTAGCTCTTCCTACTTTTTTATTTTAGATTTGTTTATTTTATGTGTGTGAGTGTTTGCTTTCGTGTGTGTGTACCACATGCATGTCTGATGCCCACAGAGGTCAGAAGCAGGTGCTGGATTCCCTAGGAATGGAAATTATAGATGGTGGTGAGCACCATGTGGGTCCTGGGAACTGATTTCAGGTCCTCTGCAAGAGCAGCCAATGCCCTTCGCTGCTAAGCCATCTCTCCTGCCCTTCTTCCATCTTCCCATCTTGTTTCACACAGGTACTGTCCTGAACAAGACCCTTGTGTTGTTAATGTCATCTTAATACCTGCTGAAAGAAACAAATACAGTAATATCATCAGTTAAAACCAAACCACAGAACATTAGACTATACATGTATAGTAAAACATTACATGTCACCTCATAAATGTGCACACTTTTATGTGCCAGCTAAAAATCATCAACCTTAACAACTGCGTGTTTGAAGGCATGCCTGCAGTTTTGAAACTCGGGAGGGCTAATATAGGCAGAATCCTGGAGTTTGCTGCCTAGACAGCCTATTTGGCAAGTTTCAAAACAGTCAGTATGTGTTACTCCTGAATGCAATCATGCAGAGTTCTTCTCTGGCCTCCACACATGTACAGGTACTCATATGCACACATACCACCCACTCGTGAACGTGCACACCCATGGGCACACAAGAAATATAAACAGTGGAGGACACATTCAAGGGCAGCCTGGTCTATAGTTCCAGGATAACCAGGGTTACACAGAGAAACCCTGTCTCAAAAACAACAAACAAACAAAAAAACCAAATAAATAACAACCATAAACATCTGCATTTGCTATTGACTTACTGGAAAAATTAAAAGCTGGCTGTAGGGCTAAATCTTTTATGTCAGAGAGATACATAGTGTATACTCTTAAGGCTTTTATATGATCGCACTGTGTCAGACATTCATCAAATATTATCTACCAATTAAATATCGTATGCTTCTGATTTGAAGTACACCCTTAATGTCAAGATCAGCAGAGGGAATTAAAAAAATGCGTTTGAAGGGCCTCAAATTAGCAAACCCAATGAATATTTTAAAAGCGTGTTTTTGATGTCCTGACACCAAAGAGCATAGGATACAGACACACATATTTAAATATTTAAAATAAAATAATCATTATGGAGGCATACACTCACTTCAACATAAGGAGGTTCTCTCCAAGGTGATAGTACAAATTACTTGGGACTAATATCGCTTACAGTGTTGGGCGGATCACCTCAGTGTGGCAATGCAACAATATTCACCAGCAGCTGGGCTGGCCATGAGTTGTGTGCTCCTAATAATGTTTTGCTTCAAGTCACTCACATCTCCTTATGGGTATTTTGCAAACCAACAATACTACTTGCAAGATGGCTGGCTGGCTGGCACTTGGGTGAAGTCTGTGGCCTCTGATCTTTTCTTTTTTGCACTTCAGCATCTCACAAAATGTATAGGGGCTATGATATCACTGATATCACTTCCATTAACATTGTACTCTAAGCAGATCATTGAAAGGTTTGCATGAAAGAAGTTCAATATGGCAACCAATACCAGTTTCCGGGAAGTCAGTTTAATGGCCCATGCTCTTTTTCACTTGCTTTGGCAAGAAAAACTCCCCCTGCCCTTCAGAATGTTCCTGGATTTGGGCATAGGGCATGCAAGATACCCACAGAGGAGAGTACATTCCAGGTGAAGATAACGTTAGAAACGTAAAGACATTTGAAAAAGAACAAAGAGCTAATTTGAGCGTATGTGTAATTTAAGTTTTAGAGTTCATTTCACAATAAAAATTAATCAAAGCATCTGGATTTCACCACAAAGTAAAATATAATGCTGTTTCACTTTCAACTTAAAGTAACTTGCAGAAATAAATTTTAAAAGCATATGTGCCTTTACTTCAGGAAAATCACAACCGACCATTGTGATTTTATTCTAGAATTATGAATAATTAACACACCCTAAAGAAATATCTGACATTTTCTTAGTATGTCAGGTAGATTAAAAGGTAAAGTATGCGATTCATTAACTTGGGATCACCATATAGAGAATTAAAAAAATCTTTTGTATTAAAGTTAATGAGGATGATTTGTAGTTCAAGGGACCACTTTGGAAATGAAGGTAAATTGAGCCTTCGCGGCATTATTGGGGCGCTCCTAGGCTCTCCCGGTTCCGGGGCTGTCTGCCTCTGTTGTCCGCTTTAATCAGTGGAGCCCTCTTCTCGCTCCTCCAGCAGGCTGAAGCGAGCGTGGCATGGGTGGTGCCCCCTGGAGCCGCTCTGCCAGCTGCTTAATTGGCTCAGCTACTGGAAGTCGGGTGAACTCTTCCAGAGCGAGACTCTTGTCACATTACCCTCAGTGACACCTTTGAGCGAGAATGGTATTTTTTCCTCCCGATCTCACTGGTGAGCACGAGTATGCAGGGAACTCAATTATATTCCCTTAATAAAAAAGACAATTTAAAACATTTAGAAATTCAGTTCTATTTATTTCCAAATTTACTCCCTCCGAGAATGCGTGTGTGTGTGGTGTGTTTGTGTGTATATATATTTATAAATTCTACTCTCCTTTAGAAGAGTGGAAATGGATTTTGTTTTATGATTTCTTTTTCTTTTCTTTTCAGATCTTATAAGATAGAATCTTGCTGTGTAATCTTGTCCGACTTGGAACACACTTTATAGACCAGGCTGTCTTTGAACTTGCTACCATCCTTTGTGTCTACCTCCTGAGGACTGTTAGTCTGAGCATGTAAATCATGTCTAGCTTTCATCTTACTTTAAGGGCTCTTTATGACTTACAGTATCTGAATGAACAGATATTAAAGGGAACTCGAAAGACCCTTCCTCTTTTCCATAATAACTGCTGCTGTTGTAAACAAAGGCATCAATCAGCAGCACGTGCTCTTCACTCCCAGCTTCCAATTACTACTGAGTTGCTTGTCCCTCATCTGCCCAATGTGCCCGGTGACCCCACGAAGCCAGATCTCCCTCCTCTCACTGTATTCCAGGATAGTGGAATGTGCATCCATTGTTGAACAAAGGAACGAAGAAATGAACTCCTAAAGTGTTGATTATGAAATATTCCGCTTTGCTTATTTTCTCAATATGAAAAATACAATCTCCCAAAAGTATTCTGGTGCATAGCAGAAGATACAGGAAGGATGTTTCTGGCCTAATTCTTAGTGAATATGTTGGTGCTGTCTCCTTTCCCGGTGCTCCTCTAAATGTGTGAAGCACAGTCCAAAAATTCTTGGCAGAATTACTAATTATAAAAAGGAGAAGCCACTAGCATTTATAAACCTATGCCAGTAATGCTGAGTGCCCTGCAATGGGCAGGAGAACCACATCTACTCAATTAAAAAGTGGCATGATATGTGAGGTTTTGATTGTTTTTCTGTACATCCATGTACATGAAAATCTGCTCATATAGTACTTCAATTGAAGCTGGCCTCTAACCATGTATGCATATACAAGCAAAGTGTGTTTGAGGTCTCTGCCTCCCTTAGGCCAGGGTCTCACGGTAGCTGTGGCTGACCCTAACTTCTATGCTCAATCTGTCCTCACACCTCAGTCTCCCAAGCCACAAGGATGGCAGGCAAAATTACCATGAAAGGGTCAGGCAAAGACTGCCTAAGACAAGAATCTTTATTTTTTATTACCCTGCCCCTCTTTCTGAAATTTTTCTTCTTAGATATTTGCAGCTTCCTTTGGTTCCCCGTGTTTCCCAACTCTTCTTTTTTTGTTTGTTTATTTTTTGTTTTTGTTTTGTTTTTAGTCTTTTGGGCAAATTTCCTAATTGTTCTGTGTTTCATTCTTTTGTGTGTACATATGTATAAAATATGAATATGATTGATTCCCAGTATAGATAACGTTCGTGCAATTTACTGATAAAAGTAATCACAATGGTTTTAATATAAATTCTACTGTTAATTAATTTCCGAAGACTTCAACTTGGTTTTTTTGGCTTTCTTTCCATGATATCAGTTACATTGAGTTATCTTATTCCTCTGTTCAGTTTGATGGCTTTTGTATTTATTCTTTGAACATGCATACGTGACATAGAATCGAAAGGTTAAATTTGTGCCAAAAACATTTGTGCAAACAGGACAAGAAGCTTGAAGGATTTCAGTCTAAACAATGACTTGAAACTTAAGTGCTATTGATGCTTATTTTTAAAGTACTTCTTCATCAAGAGATACAATAACCAAGGCAACTCATAAAAGGAAACAATGATTTGGGTTCACAGTTCCAGGGCTTTAGGGTCCATATGACCATCATGGCTGGGAGCATGGCAGAGGCAGGCAGGCCCTGGAGCAGTAGGTGAGACCTCGCGTCCTGATGCAACAGCAGAAGGAATAAAGAGGGAGTGAGAAAAAGAGAACAGGGAGGAGAGGAGGGAGAAAGAACGAGAGAGGGACAGCAGGATAGAGGTAACTGGAAATGGCATGGATTTTGGAAACCTCAAGGCCTACCCCTACTGACAAACTTCCTCCAACAGTTTCCTTCCCAAACAGTTTGATAACCTGGGGACCAAATCTTCAAATATATGAGCTGATGGAAACAGTTTTCATTAAAACCACTACAGTTTTTGTTGTTGTTTTCTTTTCTTTTCTGTCGCTTCTTGCAAATGTTACCCATGCCATTTTAGCTCAATGTTCTTCCTCTCAAGCAGACAGTTTGGAAAATCTTTCAAAGAGAATCTTTGGACCCCAAACTCAATCTTTGAAGGTGTAGAAAGGTCTTTTTGTTTTTCTTGAGGTTGACTATATCAGCTCATAGTCCCAGAGGGTCTCTTTGTTGTTCATTAATTTCTATGGATAATTTGTCCTTTGCGTTGATTGATTTTAAGATTGTCTTTGTTTCTGATGTCTGTGATTTATATGAAAGAAGTTGAGCTATGAATTTCCTTTTATTTATATTTTCTTAATGCTGGCTCTGATGAGGATTTAGAAATCGTCATTAATTAAAATAATCTTAGTCACAGCTTCCTCACGCCGCTCTTGCTCTCTTCCTTTGTGTTGTCTTTCTGAAGCCCTCTTAACTACACATTAGAACTACACGTTCTTCCTGCATATCTGAGATACCATTTATTGTCTCCCATCTCTTTAGATCTTTTTGTTCTATTGGGTACTTTCCTGAATTCTAACTTCCCCTTGATGAATTATCCTTTTAGCTGTGTCTAGTGTCTAAGTTACCTGATCCATCCTGGCTTATGTTTCAATCAATGATTCTTATATTTCACTGTATTTTGCTTTTTAGATTTTATATTTGGTTTAATTTTCACATTTTAAAGAAGAGTTTGTGGTTTCTACCTCCTTTCTTAATTAGCAAAAATTATTTTATGTCTTTAATCTTAAGCTCTTCAGATTCCAAATTTGAGATACCATGTTCTAGTTCTGTCTTATGCACATCATTTTCACCTGTCTTCTAGGCTTCTGTTATAACCTGATCTTCAGAACAGCTTAGCTTTGCTCTCACACATCTCAGCTTCTGTTTGTGGAAGGACCGATACAAAATCATTTGAGATTTGCTTCTGCATGGGCTAGCCGATGTAGTGAGCCTTTCACCAAATAGCAGAAGCTCTGATTTCATTTTGTCACGTGTCTCTAACATGTTTTACCCCTGAGATGGAGCTGTGGGTGAAGATATGTTTCCTTGCTACCTACACAAACTAGTAAGGGATATTTTTTAAATTGCTCACTGAGAAGATATCTTTCTGCGAAGCCTCGTTGTGGATAGTGCCTGAGTGCCGATTGCTGTGCACATGTGTACAAAATCTCTCTTTCTCTCTCATGTGTGCATGGGAAGTGAACCCAGCTCTACTGTATTGCTCTGTTTCTTGATGGGAAGGGTCCCAGTCTCCACAGCCCTGTTTGTGTTTATGGTATAGTTTTCCAGTTCTACATTTAGCTTTGTCATAGTCTGGAATTTTTCCTTTTTCTCCCAATCCCATTTTTTTTTTTTGCTAAATTCTTTAACTTTTTTCATGTAACATTGTTTTTTTTTCTTTTTTTTTTTTTATTAAGAAA
>NC_022013.1:29465424-29492932 GCF_000317375.1 Microtus ochrogaster | reverse complement strand
TACCCCTGGATAGCACACACTCACCCGTCCAGATGGGATTCCTCAGCAACTAAACAGGGCCGCCCGGTGGCCCAGTGATCTGGTGACAAAAGGATGGATGGAGCAAGGGGGGCTTCATGTAACATTGTTGTTTTTTCTCTTTGTTATTACTATGTACCCACTTGTTTGTCCCTACGGAAATTTCCATTGCATATGTGTACTTTCTCCTTGTCTTCTATGAATACATGTCCTTCCCACGCCCATGTTTTGCATTGATAGTTTCCATCAAGTGACTTGAGTCCCTATTTTGTGTTCATATATTTTGTGTTTTGAAAAGGTGGATTGTATATATTTGTTGTTAATTTCTTCAGAAGCTGTATCATTATATTTTCTTGGCATGCTGCTTCCTTAAACAAGAGTGCTAGCTCTAGAATATGGAATTTTTCCAGGCACATTGTAGCTTTCATTTTATTAAAGTAAGACGCACTTTACTGGGGTGGACTGCTTTAGCTTTAAAATGCTTTACCACTGGATGGAGCTGCTTTCTCTGCTAATTAATGGCTGGAGTGACCGCCTAATGGTTAGTTATGGCTCTTCTCTGTTTCTCCTTTAGGTCCCAAAATATAGACAACTCCTCCAAGGGGGAAGGGGGAAGCAAGATTCAGTTATGACCTTGACAACTAAAACCTCCAACTTCTTAAGGCTTTCTGCACGCTGAGGATGGGTGGGAGGGAAATCTGCCTAAGCTACACCGAAATCAACAGGGGTTCCAAATGTCACCATGTCCAAGGCAACAGTGAATTCAATTATCATTGCAGCCAATGCCTTCTTTCTGCAGAAGCTGCCCCTGAGTTAGTGTTCTTTCAGGAGCCCTCTGGAAAGAGCTAGTCTGTGGTTTTACGATAAAACTTTCCTTGACTTATTTTTTTTTCATACACTTGAAGTTTTCTGACCCTCCTAACTTTCCAGGCCTCTTCCGTCTTCAGTCCCTTAAAAATATTTTCAGACCTTTATGGTAGCCTTCGAGTGAGCAGAGGTGGCCACATGTCCCTAGCCTGCCCTGCTAAACCTCGAGCCCTTACCCATGTCTTAAAAGCAAATCAGTCAAATACAATAAAGGAGCAAACACATTTTAAAGCCTTTCAATAATAATTTAAATAGAGCACAGACATATAAAAGCGTGCAAATATAAATATATAGCTCAATGATTTTTTTTTTTGTGTGTGTGTGTGTGTAGCAAATATAGCCCTGTGACTAGATCAAGAAACATGATCCTGCCAGGGTTTTTTTTTTTTTTTTTTTTTTTTTTTTTTTTTTTTTTTTTAAGAGAGAGAGAGAGAGAGAGAGAGAGAGAGAGAGAGAGAGAGAGAGACTTGCTTTGTAGGTTATAAGTGAATAAGCATCTCCCCTAGTTATCTCTTGATTACTTTGGGTGGGGTAGGGGGGATCTTTTCAAAGGTAGAGCCTTCTGACTGTTCCTCCTTACATTTCCGAGCTGCTGCCTGGGACTGCTCACTGCAGCATGTTGTCACGTCCCCTTTTAGCACCGAACCAAACTGGCATGAGATATTCTGCATGGTTTTCTCAGGAGACTATTTGGATTTTTATAACATTTTGTCCTTAGAGCTTGTCACTGCTGCCAGAGAGAATCCAAGTGCCTTTTTCTGGAAGCTCAGAAAAAATTTCAGGCTTCTGGACTAGAAACGTCATGACTTAGAAATGTACTTGGGTTTTATCTAAAGAAAGAAGAGCAGCAATTCAATGACTTTTCCCAAACTGTGGTTGCTCCTGTGACCTAGAGATTTCTTCAGATTTTTAGCATGTTGCCCACTTTATCTCCAGTGAAGGAGCATATGAGCACAATCCCTCCACCTACTGATTTATTTCAGTAGCAGCTGTTTTTTCAAATTTTGTCAGTTTGCTTCTCAAGTGTTAAAGCACGTGACTTAGACACAAATTATGAGTGAGCATTCCATTTTCTCCTGCAGTGATTGGCTACTCTGAGGTTCTCCTGTGTGTGCCACTCATCCATCTTTTATGCTAGAGGCCTTATGAGTTCATGGATCTAGTAATGATCCCATGCGCTGGGTATGAAGGGTAATGGGCAAGCGAAGGGACAGAGGGAATTTTCAGTAGTGTAAAGATGAATATTCTAAACTGTCATTTAAGTGGTGTATATAAAACTACAGAAGTGCTTTTAGCAGGGAGGCAGGCATTGTAGTCTAGTTCTTATTATCATATATAGAGACAATAGGATCAAAGCCTACTGGGAATTAAGTGAGGCAAGAAGAGCAGAGTGTATAGAACCCAATCCCTTGTTTTGGCTAGGGCCTTCCTTAATAGTATGTGTGTACACATATACACAGACACACACGCACACACGCACACGTGTACGCATATGGGTCAATCTCGGCATTATCCACTCACCTTGCTTTTGGAGACAGGGTCTCTTATTAGGATCTGGGGTGTAGTAAGCCCAGGAAGTTGCCTGTCTCCACATCCCCAGACAAGTGTGTTCTATTGTGCCATATGTCTTAAGTGGATGACAGGGATCAGAACTCAGGTACCCATGTTTATATGGAAAACGTAGGGAGCCGTTCTCCCAGGTCCACCTAACAGTCTTGTCCATGTTAATCATGATGCCTTTGGTTTTCCCAGTGTTGTTCTTCATCAGACTCTGGTTTTGTTTGAGTTTTTCGTGACAGGGTTTCAATGTGTGGCTTTGGAGTCTGTCCTGGAACTAGCTCTTGTAGACCAGGCTGGCCTTGAACTCACAGAGATCTGCCTGCCTCTGCCTTGCAAATACTGGGATTAAAGGCATGCGTCACCACCACCCGGCTTCAGAGTCTGTTTTAACATTAAAAATGAAAAAGTTCTATATTGTCAAAATAAAATCCATTTTCCTGAACACTCACACCTGGTGTTGATAAGCCCGCGCAGTCTGGTGAGGGTCTGATCCTTTATCACACAAAAGACAGCACATTGTGTCACTAGTCATATTCTTTCTGCTGAAGTATACAAGAATGCAAACATGCAATTACCGACATGTAAATCATATTGTTAATCAAAATAAGCAGAACACGATGTAATGATGGCAATTCAGCCTGTGGAGACTGGAAATGGGCCCAAACATGAGCCAGGCATCATGTCCATTGTGAACTGTAGCGTAGCGTTTTGAATATCTGTTGCTAAAAAGCCAGTGCTTTTCCCCTCTTCCCTGCCCTATTTCCTTCTTTCCCTTCCTACGAGTTGGACAGAAATGATCGGCTTCGTGAATGTGACCTACTTTGTCTTCACTGGAAAGAATGAAAGAGAGCAGTAGCTTTGAAACAGGCCAGGAGACCCGAAAAGAGTTGCGTGGAATCTTTGCAGGACATTATTAATTGATCTTTGCAGGACATTATTAATTGATCTGCCTTGACTGTTTGGTGCATTTTGTCGGGTTTGTGTGTTTGCTGTGTTAATTGCACATCATGTTTAGGGAAACGTTGCAGGGCTGTGTAAATGGCAGCCTCATTATCCACCGCTGTTATTTGCCAGGGAGGAGCTGCTTTCGATGAACAATAATCTTCCCTCCCATTTCGGAGAATGCACATAAATTTATGAATTGTTTTTTATGTTCACCTTATTTAAAGGGCTGGCAATCTCTTTCTTCCATTTAAAGGGCTGGCAAACCATCATTTAGACATTTCCTGAAAACAAAAATCAGCCCGATTGTAAACTACTAGCTTGAGTGAGTTCAAATTAATTCAGAGGGTAGCCGCATGCAGAGCCCACTGCTTTCGGTAACTAAATTCTAAGATTATTCCTCAGACAGCTCGGAAGGTAAATATGAAGTGGTACAACCACTGCTTGATATTATTTAAAATACCCATTTTCAGCCTGACAAGCACAGACAACTCCATCTTTACCCATTTCTGATTTGAAAGTCTCTATTTAGACTTTTGAGGCTATGGTAATGGGGTGACCCCCAAATGGTGACAGCTAAGTCCCTTAGTGCTCAGAAACTATGAAAGATGAAGGATCTTAGGATTTCAAAGAATTTTCACAACTATGCGTCATTTATTTTGGTTCCCACAAAGCATGTGAGGGTATGAAAAGAGAACACCTACCCAGAATACTTATTTTATAGTTACAATGAGACACGGAGGACAGCAGCCATCTGCTGAAGATTACTAACACCGGTCGTGAGCAGAGAAAGCACCTTTGATGCTACATACCTAATACTGGCTACATAAAAAAAACATAAACATTTCTTAAATCACATCATTCTCTCTTTAGTGGGGGCAAAACCAATGATATAGACAAGGTGGTGAACACAGGGAGACTTCAGAGTTCGCTGTGACACAGGAGAATGCTAAAACGTAGTTGTTTTTTCCCCTACTCTTTCCGTACAAGGTGGTTTGTAAACCCGCAGCTTCGGAGGAAGGACTGACCAGTGCAAACAAGGACTGAGGGAATCACGAGGATATTGAAAAGTGATTTTTGTTCAGGTGTTTGAAACACCTGAAAAAGACAGACGTTACTTAGAAATCATTCTGTAAAAGGCTAATTTTCTGATGGCCTTACTGTAATTCCTGGGGGACCTGCTGAATTCAATTAGTCCTCCTTAGAAAGGGAAAACATTCTTAGTACTTTATTATAATATCAAAAATACATCCCCCACAAATGGAGGGCTGGAGAGATGACTCAGAGGGTAAAAGCACTTGCTGTTCTTCCGAAGTACTCAGGTTCGGTTCCCAGTACCCAGAAGGCTGCTGACAGGTGTCTTTAACTGAGTCCAGAGGGTCAGACGCCCTCTTCTGGCCACCATAAGCACTGTATGTCTGTGCTACACCAACATACATGCAGGCAAAACAGGAGTATATGTAAAATAAAAATAAATCTTGCCGGGCGGTGGTGGCGCACGCCTTTAATCCCGAGTTCCAGGACAGGCTCCAAAAGTTACAGAGAAACCCTGTCTCGAAAAACCAAATAAATAAACAAATAAAAATAAATCTTAAAAAACAATAGATGCTCAAATGTTTACTAAGCAGTTAAAAATGTTAAGCCACAAATTTCTAAAAATATGCGGAAGTGAAGACAGTGGCATTTTAGCATAGACGTGCAGCCTCGCCATCTGCGAGCATTTAGAGTAATTTAACTCCACACAGCGATAGAGTTCCCAGGGAAGAGGGAACCTCAGCTAAGAAGTTTCCTTGGCCTGTGGCCATGTTTATTTGCTCATTGCTATAGGAGAGCCCAGCCCACTGTGAGGGGGTCTGATCTCCGTGGACCTATGGACAAACTTGCGGGAAGCTTTACTCTATTCTATGGGGTTGTGTTTCAAGCTCCTGCCTTGAGTCTCTACCTTGGCTTCCCTCAATGGCGCACTAGGATGTGTGAGTTAAAAATAAACCTTTGATTTTGGTGAGGATTTTATTACAGCAATGGGAAGCAGGGTAGAACACTCTATAAGGAAGTGATAAAACTGTGTGCATGTGTGTGCGTGCGCGCATGCGTTTGCACGTGCTTGTGAGCAGGTGTTTACACGTGTACTTGGAGACTAGAGGTCAAGGTCAGGGTTTTCTTAGCCACTCTCTGCCTTACCTTTAGAGACAGAGTTTCCCACTGAAGCTGGAGTTCACCAACTTCGTTAGACCGATTGGCCATTCTGCTTCAAGGATCATTTTGTCTCTCATCTTTCCAGAGCTCAGATTATTGGCATGCATGCCCTCACACCTGATTTTTACTTGGCTTCTGAGGGGTAAAACTTACGTTTTCATGTTTATGTGGTAAAGACTTCCTACACCATCTTCAGCCCAGAGGTAATAAAAACCTTAGTTGTTGCTGTCAACTACCTCTGAAGTTTTTACAAACTCAGAAATCAACTAAAAAAAATGCCAACCAATAACAGTCATTGTGATTTAGCCTGCCAAACATTTCCCCTTCTTTATTTTTGTGTCAAGGGGTTCAACCTCTCCTCTGGGGAACCATCTTTCCAATTCCGTGTAGCTTCCACTGGGGCTGTCGCCATTTTCCTTTGACCTCTAACCCCCAGTTCTGGTGGCACAGTGATCATGTGGTTTAGATGTGAACAATCAAATGTCTCATCCTATTGGCCACTGGTTTCCAGGTGGGCGTCTTCCTGGAACTTTTGAGCTAGAGTAACTATGAAACCTATCCCACTACCCTGCATGGTCATCTAGCAAGAGACTAAAAACCTAGGACAGAGCTACCACGGCTAGGGTACTTTCATATGAATTTGAATGGGGTAGTTTCTCTCTTAGAAATTCTTTGTCAGCAAGTTATTTTCTTAAAACATGTAAAATAATTGAACATAAAATAGTGACACTAAAATATTCAACTACAATAAATAGGAGTTCTAAAGGACTGAAAAATAAATTAGAAATAGTTACACATTTTGCCTTTTTGGAATAAAATTCTTTTTGATAGTTATTTGTGCCAATATTTTGTTTTTCCTGTGATATTGTTGATAGTAAATAGTCTCAAATATACTTTAACTTTAAATATCTTTTCTCTGTGGGTGTCTGATTTGAGAAAAGTTTCAGTGTCTTTTAATGTTACAGTTTGCTCTGGATCATTGATGGTTGTTGTCACCCTTCCTTGTGGAAGGATGTTTACATGGTTGTAGTAGTTCAAAATCTGTGATTTTTCTCACTATTAAAAAACCTTTCTTTTAAGGGTGATATGCTTCTGTATGATGCAGAGATTGTGAAATTGATTTGAAATTTAATTTTAAAATAAAGACATAGGGACTATGGGATATGTAATCAAGACCAACCCTTCTGTTTTCTATGTGTTGTCCAGTGTTAACTGTACTGATATATATTTCAAATGGTTATAGCTTATTTATCACCAAAAATTGTTTTTTATAAATATAATTACTGGGTCTATGCCCAGAAGTTGGTGTGGCCGGGCTATAGAGAAATATTATTTGTAGTTTTTTGAGGAACTGCCAGACTGCCTTCCATAGTGGCTGCACCAGTTCATCCTCCCACCAACAGTGGATAAACCCTCCCCTTCCCCACATCTGCACCAGGATATGTTGTTACTGATGTTGTTGACAGCAGCAATTCTGACTGGGATGAGATGGTAGATTTTCAGAGTGCTTCACTGATGAGGTTGTGGAATTCTCTTAAAAGTGGTTCCTAGCCATCCATCTTTTGTCTTTTGAGACTCTCTATGGGCCATTAAATGGGTTGTTTATTTGCTTGGTGTCTAATCTTTGTTGTTGTTGTTGAATGTTGGTTTTCTCATCACTCATACTCTGTTGGATGTATAGCTGGCAAAGTCCCCTCCCCTATTCTGTGGTCCACCTTTTAACTCAAGTGCATCCTTTGCTGTATGGCTTTTTTCATCTTATGAGATTCCATTTGTCAATTATTGCTGTTATTTTCTGTGTTGCCAGAATCTTTACTAACCTTTATGTGTTCAAGCTACCCCTAAAATATTCCCCTAGCACATTAGAGTGTCAGATCTTATTATGTTGAAGTATTTGATCCATCTGGAGCTGAGTTTTGGGCAAGGCACGAGACAAGAATCTGGTTTCCTTCTGCATGTTGATACACAGGTTTCTCAAAACCATTTGTGAAGATGCTGTCCTCTCTCCAATGTATGTTTTTGGCATCTCTGTCAAAAATCAGGTTAATGTAATTAAGGTTTATTTTTTCTTTTTAAAAATTCTGTTTTTCTCCCCTTCAGTTTGGTTTAGCATGTAAGCAGAACTGAAGCTCACCTTGTGTTTCCTAGACCACATATGTCCGTGCTGCATAGTGTGCAACGCAGTGATCGTACTGACTATATCCCCTTACTGTAGGATGCCACGTATTTTCTGCAGTCTGTCTATTCATTATTCCAAATACTTAAGTTCTTTATTAGATTTAAATGTTCTTTTTTTATCATAATTAACACATATTTTTCTGATATTTGGAAAGAAGCAATGTGATAATTAATATTTTGTAATATTTTGAAATTATTACACTTGTGACAAGATCTTAATTTAAGCCCCAGTTAAATATTGCATTAATGAAGTCCAAAACAACATATTATACCTGCTAAGCTGTAGTCATTAGATTATGATATATTAATAAGAAATTTGCATTAAAATAACTTTTTAGCCTGTTTTGTGATAGTTGGTTATTATTTTAACTGACTAATATAACCATGCACTTATATAGGAAATCAGAAATACTATTCCAGCAATGCAAAACAAAAAGACACAAGGCTATCCATGGCAGCTTGAAATATCTAATTCACCCACTGCCTTCATATGCAAGCAAGAGAGTTTGAAAGTACTGAGATATTTGCTATTAAATATAACAGTCTGTCAAACAATAATAGCTCAGAAATAAAGACTAATCTTTTATGTTAGATTGGTGAAATTTTTTTTAAATATTCAATTAATTCCATTTTGTGAGCTAAAGTGGAGCAGCAAGCACTAATCCCACTAAAACAAGAAGCTTGGCTGTTATTTGCCAAAAACATTGTCCTGACAAATGTGGAAGTTGCCTCTTTGGCTCGGTAAAGTTGGAATAAAAGAGTCTGCAATGTAAATGACAGACTCAGAGATGCAGCAACACTTGCACAACCTGAACCTCAACAGCTGTCCATGGTAGGAGTGTCTAGACCATGGCAGGGAGGCTGCATCCAACCTCTCTATCAGGCCTCTTCTCCTCCTGGAGTGACACAGGAGTCCTGAAGAACTAGGAATTCTTGCCAAGAGTGCACACTAGCAACTGTGTCCGTGCCACACTGCTTTGGGACACCGTATCTGTACCCATGCAAATTTTATTTAGTCTGAAAAGTCTCTCTGCTCCCTGACTCCTTATCTCTGAACAAATGAACTAGAGAAGGTACAGCAGAGGACAATTTATGTCTCTTTGCTTGAGTGTGCCATCGAGGATGAGCTGCAGACCCCAGTCATTTTCAGGACTACCAGTCCATTCACAGGTCCTTAGCAGTCAGGGCTGGGAGCACACAGAATGATAGCGAGAAAGATGAGAGCTGGGGGATGACCCTTTTAGGAGGAAGTTAATTACCTGGAAAAAGAGCTGCAGCTGGCAGAACAATGCTCAACCAGCAACAATGCATTAATGTATCTTTGATGAATGCAATTTGTTAAATTTTATTACTCAAAGGATATGGATATATATATATATATTATATAGACACTTTGAGAAATATATAGCAAGAAGGTGTTATTTATTGCACTAATTTTTGGAACACTAGTCTTGCAAATAAAGAAATATTAGGTCTCAGACCAAGCGTTCCCATTGCCAGCTGCACATGAAAATCGCCTGGGATCCACATGAAACTCAATTCCTAGGCTGTACTCCAGCAGTGTTGAATCATACATCTGATACCTTGCCAAGGAATCCATATATTTTTTAAACTTAGGGCTGATATTGACACTTAGCCAGGCTTCTGGATTTCCCTTTCTTTTTCCAGTACGATTCTTCCAATTTTTTTTTTCCTGAAATACAGAACAGTATTTTAGAAAAGTCACTGAGTGTCTGCCATGTACATGGCATAGTCTGGAGCACTGTGGGAAGTGGGAACACGAATAAGGTCTGGTATCTAAAGAGCTGAAAGTGACCCAGCAATGGAAAAATCACAGATAAAGACATCCCTGTTCCATGCACCAGGACTCTGAGGTGTGCCTGCGGGTTTCGGTTCTCTCCCTCTGGGTGCTGTTCACGGTCAGGACTTCTAAGTAACAGTCAGAGGTAGGGAGCAAGTGGAAGAAAATAAGCATGGCTAGAGTACAAACTTGTACAACCACTCTGGAAATTGGTATGGCAGTGTCTCAGAAAACTGGGAATCAACCTACCTCAAGACCCAGCGTATACCCAAAGGATGATCAGTCATACTACAAGGACATTTGTTCATAGCAGCATTATTTGTAATAGCCAGATCCTGGAAACAACCTAGATGCCTCTCAACCGAAGAATGGATGGATAAAGAAAATCTGGTATATTTACACAATGAAATAGTACTCAGTGGTAAAAAAAAAAAAAGACATCTTGAAATTTGCATGCAAATGGATGGAACTAGAAAATCCTGAGTGAAGTAACCCAGAAAGATGAACATGGTATGTACTCACTCTTATGTGGACACTAGCTCTCAAGCAAAGGATAACGAGCCTATAGTCCACAACTCCAGAGAAGCTAAGTAACAAGGTGAACCTTAAGAAAAACTACCTGGAAAGGGGAAATAGAAAAGATGGCCTGAGAAAATTGGGAGCACAGGGGTGAGGGGAGAAGGGAGGATGGAAGGGGAAGAGGAGGGAAGAAGAGGACTTGCAGGAATGGGATAGTTGAGTGGAGGAAGGACAGAGAAGAGTACAAGGAAAGGGATATTTTGATTGAGGGAGCCTTTTTGGGGCTAACAAGAAAGCTGACACTAGAGAAATTCCCAGGAATCCATAAAGATGTCCTCAACTAAGACCCTAAGCAATAGAGGAGAGGGTGCACAAACTGGCCTGGCCCTGTAGTCAGATTGTTGAATATCTTTTTTTATTGATTGACTTTATTTAGCTCTACATTTTTTTCTGCTCCTCTCCCTGCTCCCCCCCGCCTTCAACTCTTTCCCATGGTTGCCATGCTCCCAATATATTCAGGAGATCTTGTCTTTTTCTACTTCTCATGTAAATTAGATCCCTGTATGCCTGTTTTAGGGTCCTTATTGCTGTCCAGGTTCTCTGGGATTGTGATTTGTAGCCTGGTTTCTTTTTTTTTTTTTTGCTTTATGTTTAAAAAAACCACTTATGAATAAGTACATATGATAACTGTCTTTCTGGGTCTGGCTTACCTCACTCAAAATGATGTTTTCTAGCTCTATCCTTTTGCTTACAAATTTCAAGATGTCATTATTTTTTTCTGCTGTGTATTACTCCATTGTGTAAATGTACCAAATTTTCCTTATCCATTCTTTGGTCGAGGGGCATTTAGGTTGTTTCCAGGTTCTGGCTATGACAAACAATGCTGCTGTGAACATAGTTGAGCACATGTCCTTGTGGCATAATTGGGCATTTTTTAGATATATACCCAAAAGTAGTATTACTGGGTCTTGAGGAAGATTGTTTTCTAATTTTCTGAGAAATCACCATACTGATATCCAAAGGGGCTTTACCAGCTTGCATTCCCACCAGCAATGCAGAAGTGTTTTCTATACCCCACAACCTCTCCAACATAAGTTGTCATCAGTGTTTTTGATCTTAGCCATTCTTACAGGTATAAGATGAAATCTCAGAGTTGTTTTGATTTGCATTTCTCTGATGACTAAGGATGTTGAGCATTTTCTTAAGTGTCTTTCAGGCATTTTAGGTTTCTCTGTTGAGAGTTCTCTGTTTAGGTCTGTACTCCGTTTTTTTTATTGGATTATTTGTTTTTTTATGACCAATTTCTTGAGTTCTTTGTATATTTTGGAGATCAGCCCTTTGTCTGATGTGGGTTGGTGAAGATCTTTTCCCATTCTGTAGGCTGCCATTTTGTCTTATTGACCATGTCCTTTGTTTTACAGAAGCTTTTCAGTTTCAGGAGGTCCTATGTATTAATTTTTTCTCTCAGTGTCTGTGCTACTGGGGTTATATCAAATAATAAGACAACAAAAGGAGATCAAGGGGATACAAATAAGAAAAGAAGAAGTCAAACTCTCACTGTTTGCTGATGATATGATAGTTTACATAAGCAACCTCAAAAATTCTACCAAAGAACTTCTACAACTCATAAACACCTTCAGTAATGTAGCAAAATACAAGATTAACTCCAAAACATCAATAGCCCTCCTTTACACAGATGATAAATGGGCTGAGAAAGAAATCAGAGAAACATTACCCTTTACAATAGCCACAAATAGCATAAAATATCTCGGAGTAACTCTAACCAAACAAGTGGAAGACTTGTATGACAAGAACTTTAAATCTTTGAAAAATTAAAATTAAGAAGACACCAGAAAGTGGAAAGATCTCCCATGTTCTTGGATAGGTAGAATTAACATAGTAAAAAATGACAGTCTTACCAAAAGTGATCTACATATTCAATGCAATGCCCATCAAAATCCCAGTAAAATTCTTCACAGACCTTGAAAGAACACTACTCAACTACATATGGAAAAGCAAAAAACAGAACAAAACAAAACAAAAACAAACAAAAACCCCTCAGGATAGCCCAAACAATCCTGTATAACAAAAGAACTTCTAGAGGCATCCAATCCCTGACTTTAAACTCTATTACAGAGCTACAGTACTGAAAACTGCCTAATATTGGCATAAAAACAGACAGGAGGTTCAATGAAACCGAATTGAAGACCACACCTACGAACACCTGATTTTTGACAAAAAAAGCAAAAAATATCAAATGGAAAAGAGAAAGCATATTTAACAAATGGTGCTGGCGTAACTGGATATCAACATGTAGAAGAATGAAAATAGATCCATACCTATCACCATGCATGAAACCCAAGTCCCAATGAATCAAAGACCTCAACATAAAGCCAGCTATACTGAACATTATAGAAGAGAAAGTGGGAAGTACACTTGAATGCATTGGCACAGGAGACCACTTCCTAAAAATTGATGACTATCTTAAGTGTCACCATAGAACCTTCATCCAGCAACTGATGGAGACAGAGGTAGAGAACTGCAGCAGAGCGCTGGGCTGAGCTCCCACAGTCCAATTGAAGAGTGGGAATAGTGAGAATATGAGCAAAGAGGTCAAGACCCTAATGGGGACATCCACTAGAACAGTGTCCCTGAGTTAATGGGAGCTCACCAACACCAGCTGTGCAGGGAAGTAACCAGAATAGGACCAAACTAGACCCTCTGAATGTGGGTGACAGTTGTATGGCTGGGGCAGACTGCGGGGCCACTGGTATTGGCACCAGGATTTATCCCTGCTGCATGTACTTTTTGGAAACCTATTCTCTTTGGATGGGTACCTTGCTCAGCCTAGATATAGTAGGGAGGACCTTGGACCTTCCCCAAAGCAGTGTGCCTTACCCTCTCGGAAGACTGGATGGGGGGTGAGGTGGTGCGGTGGGAGGAAAGTGGAGGAAATGGGAGGAGGGAGTGGGAACAGGGTTTGTTATGTAAAACGAAAAAAGATAACTTGTTTTCTTTTTTAAATGATATAATAATAATAAAAGAAAATCGGGGCAATGATTTTTGTCTAGAAAAGGTAGAAATTTTTCCTGCCTCAGATCCATGGAAAGAGTTATGTTTGAGGATTTAAGAATCTGTTGAGGCATAACATGAACTGTTTGCCATTATTATTGTGGATATACTATCTACGTTTATTCAAAAATATAAAAGTCTGATTTCAGAATTGATCTCTGATTTATAAGACTATCATTACAATCACAAATATGGTGTTATTGCTCTGCACTTCCCATGTTAGGATAATAGCTCAATGCTTGCAATAATTCCTTCCCTGTTTTCCTACAACTGATTTATTTTTCGGTCTGACCCAACTTCTCTGCCTGCCATTGTTCCTCTCTCTTCAGACCACCCACTTCACACAGGAATATTAATAATGGAATATATTACCCACATTTTCATTTGCATGCTTCTAAGGTGCCATTCTCTATAATTAATCACTATCATAAATATTCTCACATATATGCTGTACATATATAGTCTTTCTGGGTCACAGAACTGATACAACATCTTATTCTAAGGCACCACTGCAAATCACAGGACACTACCCGGTACTTAATGAAATGCAAGTGACAAACAGAGCTGGTAAGGTTTTCTCTCAGCTGAGAATGTGGAAATTCTTTTGTTTTCAAATAGTGCATGAGCCGATAGAATCAAAAGTTAACGTTCTGTGTTCTACCGAGTATGTTCTGTTGCGGGAGGTCCTTCCGCTCCCGCAGCCTATAGCCGCTGAGATACCAGCCCATGAAGAAGTGGATGGCATGTTCCCTCTAAATAGATTATACTCAGCCTGTGTCTTTGCAAAGATCAATGACTTTACCAGGTTATTAACTCATTAAAAGAACCATGTTTAAAATATTTTATGTGAGACATCTTCCTTCTGATATTTCTCTGATTTATAAAGCTGATGGTATTCTCATAAGAACCTGTGTAATGAAGTAAATATATTTTTCTTTACATTTTGGACATCGCTAGATGCAGCCTTAGTGATGGGAGCCTCCTCCCTTTCTTCCCCACTATTTTGTAGCACCGACTTTGACATTGGAGACAGCTTGTTTTCTTCCAGCTAAGATAAAAGATTTTTGGTATGACACTCAGGATATAATCTGTACCCCAAACCCCCAACACTGGCTCCCAGACGCAGTCAGAGACCAGGGAAAGCATAATGCTATTATGTCCGTATCTGAAATGTGGGCTCTGTATTTTCAGGCTAGCAGAGGTACTAAAAAGACTGCTGTTAGAAAGACATTTGCTTTAGTGAGGTTTGCTGTTCCACCCATCCATTCATTCTCTCAGCGTTCAGTCAACATCCATGGGCCACCTACCCTGCGCAAAGTCGTTTTCTTTATGAAACTGAAATTTGAGGTATAAGGCAGCACTTTGAAGGCAAATACCATTCAGTCACATATTTTATTTTCTTAGAACTGTGGTGGTAGTAAAGGAAACATGGTACTACTTAAATAGAAGTAATCAGAGCAATAAGGTCAGCAAATAGTGCCACTGGGCCAGGATACACAGCTGAAGTCGGCACTTTTGTTGTGGGAGGCAGAGCGTCAGATTAACACAGTACAGGCTTGGAAACCAGGAAGGCAAAGTTCAGATTCCAGGCTTGCCTTCTCTGCCATGTTCTCTTCAACACATTAGCCCCTCCGAGCATCAGTTTAACTCTGACAAACAGGTGATAACACAGTAATGTGAAGAATGAGTATCAATTTCTACTCCACAATAATGTTGAAAGAATTGCCTTCAGGATTTTGTAACTATGGACTATCCCTTTACAAAGCGAGCTCCCCTCACCTTCACTTGGCACTCATTTTTTCTTCCCTCCTTTTCTGTCTTCTACTTCTTTTCTCTTTTCTTCCTTTTAGTAGAACTTCATTATGTTGCAGAATAAACTTTCATTAATCCAATTAACCACATCCAAACCCTAAAGATGTCAAATAGTTGATGAAGTGGTTTGAACTTGGTTCCCTCACCTGACTTGGCAGCCGAATCGCTCTGCTGTGGTGCTGATTAATTCCTGGTAGTCTGTCTATGCCTATACTTTTCTACGGGCATTTTAATGTGAAAGTCGTCTCTGTAACCTACAACCACAAAACTTCTGAGAGATAAGGGTTGCTCACCCTGACCATCATGTGGAAGAAAAAAAGTCAAGACATGTTAGAAAGTGAAATGCCTCTGAAAGGAATTGTTCGGTCAGCTGGTTTCTTGGGGGAACTAACTCATGGATGGGCAGCTGATGGGTACTAGAATTATGTAAGGTTAATTCTTTATCAGCGATTTCCAAGAATAATATATAATTAATGCAAAACTACTTACACATTGTTTTCAATCCACTGGTACATATATTTTATCTTACAGGGAAATAAAAGTAGTAGGCTTTTATTTTAAAAATTCAGAATTGATAAAAACATGAAATATTGATGTGGGAGTGTCATATATCAATCTGTTGATTTCATCGGTTAAGCAATAAAGAAACTGCTTGGCCCTCATTGCTTAAAACATAGGTGGGAGGACTAAACAGAACAGAATGCTGGGGGGAAGAGGAAGTCAGCTCGGACTCGACAGCTCTGCTTTCTGGAGCAGAGACGCCATGCTCCCATCTCCAGGGTAGACGCGAGAGTTCTGCTCTCTGAGGCACACGTGATGAAGCTCTGACCCAGGATGGATGTAGGCTAGAATCTCCCTGGTAAGCCACCTCGTGGGCTACGCTAGAAATGGGCTAGTCCAGGTGCGAGAGTTAGCCGAGAAGAGGCTAGATAGAAATGGACCAAGCAGTGTTTAAAAGAATACAGTGTCCGTGTAATTATTTCGGGGCATAAGCTAGCCAGGCTGCTGGGGTGCTGGGGACACAGCCCCGCCGCTCTAATTACAACAAAATATGTTTGGGCATGAAGGTGGTTTAAAATAAATTTTAGGTACACAGTCAAAATTAAATGTACAAATGCAAACGTTAAAGCTCTTTCCACATGTGAACATGTGTTTTGGGATCACCTTGCTGAGCATTCCTTCTGAAGTCCATGTGAGTTCCATAAGGTCAAATTCAGATCTCAATTATACTATGCATGGTTGGATTAAGAGTATCTAGAAACTAATCGAAACAGCTTACAATAGCTTTTAAAGTTTAAAATTAAATATATGGCAAGCACCTTAAACTTGCCATCCACTTCTTTATTCAAAGATGCTCATTCATGACTTGCAAGGTTGTTTTCTTTTAATCCTTATTCATATTGTTTTCCAAAGTTGGAATCATTTTATTTTCAGATTCCTATTTTAATAACCTTTTCCCAAATGTTAATCTCAGTACTAATTCACTGTCTTTAGATGTTTGCTTCGATAGATAACTCTGGAAGGATTATCTGTACTCATGATATTTTAGTCACATTTCACTGCACTTAATCGGTATCTTTTGCACTGGAACTAACAAAGCTGTCCTTGTCTAGAGCAAAACCAGGCTAATATATTTTTGAATAAAGCAAAAAACCACCAATAGAGCTATTAAAAGTATAAGAATTGCTGTGGTATATAAGTATATAAATATTAGATAAGTATGTAAGTATTTTTCATCTTTGAAATTCAATATACATTTAGAATATACTTCCTATAGTTGGCCTGATCAACAAGTCTTCCAGGAAATGAGACTAAATCTCTGGATTGGCCGGATCAGAAGGTTTATTAATGTTGTAAAAAGATCATAGACAATGTTCTTTAATAAAGACCAGTGGTCATTCTTGACTAATACAAAACTTGAGTAAAAGAACACTTGATTGATGTTTCCTTAATATGATAAAAGTACACATCTAAAAATAAAATTACGATCATGTTTGCAGTGACGTCTTAGAAGCAATCCTATTAGAGTCAGACTATCAACCACGACACGAATTGTTTGATAGCTTCCTGGAGATTCTCCTCAATGTAATTAGGACAGAGGAAAAAGTTTAACATTTCAAATAAAATAAAAAGGTAGTTTTGTCATTACTGAGATGGGATTTTTTTTTTAAATTGAGAAAGCCTAGAAAAACAGAAAACATAAATAGTATGAAGAGTAAGTGGGCAAACTGCTTATACTTAATACATGAAGTTCAGCAAATTTTCTTCTATGTATTAGACTGACAAACTTTTCCTATAAAAGGTCAGGTAATGACTATTTCTGGTGTTGGCTATGTAGTTTCTGTTGCGCTAATGACATGTCCTATACAGAAAAGTAGCTGTGGCAGTGTGCAAACAGATGGACACTGTGGCATTTCAGCAGGACTTTATTTTCAGAACAGAGGATCAGATTTGGCACATGGATGTAGTTTGTTAAGCCATGCGTATACAGTAAGAGCCATTAAAAAATGACAATAGATGAAGAAATCAAGTTCATTTCAGGAAACGAAATGATAAACGTTGTAAACGTGATTAAAATGTAATGTGCAGGATGTAAAGAAAAACTTCACTGATATTTTTCATAAATAAACAATTATATCCTGATTTGATTCAGAAAACTCTGAAGTCTCTATATTTTTTACATGTCACATTTTATTATTTATTTTTACATCAATTTAAAGATACCCGAGCCTCTATCATATGTTAGATCATATGCATGTTCTATACTTTAGCCAGGCTCCTAGTAATTAAGGCATTGGTTGTTACTAACATTTTATCTTCTTGATATTCATAATACTTTCTATAATAAATATGCTTATGTATTCTGGAAAAAATTCTCAAAGTAAGCCCAAAGACTGTGTCCCTTGAAGAGAGATTGCTGAAATGGCATGGCATCTTTTGTGTCCATGAGTTTGAAACCAGCTGCCTAAGAGGACTCCCTTCTTTCTCTTTGGGTCTAGAGGTATCAGCTTTTGTTTTCATATTTCTGACATGTGAAAAATGGACTCATAGGTTTCAATTGATAATATTTTCTATTATGAGACAAATTATGCATTTTATTGTGTGTAGCCATTGTCATAATCTGTGCTGGTTAGATAATGATGACTTTATTTATTATTATTATTATTATTATTATTATTAATATTGTCAATGTGACACAAGGCATGGTCATTTGAGAAGTGGGAACTTCAACTGAGAAAAGGCTTTCATTAAGTTGAATCATGGTCAAGTCTGTGGGGACATTTTCTTGACTAATGACTGATGTGGGGGTAGTGCCACTGCTAGACAGGTGGTGCTGGATTAAATAAGAAAACAGGCTGAGCAAGTCATTGAGAGCCAGTAAGTAGCGTTCCATTCTTCTCTAGTTCCTGCCTCCAGGTTCCTGCCTTGAGTTTCTTTCTTGGTTTCCCTTAGCGCTAAACTGTTGTAAACTGAACTGTGAGATTGGACAAACCCTTTGCTTCCCCACTCACCTTTAGCCATGGTAATTTTCCACAGCAATAGAAAACATCTTCTATTACAAAATGCTATCAACGGGGTCTTCTTAACAACTGACATTTATTTCTGACATTTTAAGAAGGTAGGGGGTCCATGATGAGAATATTAACAACATTAGTCTCTGACCTGAAATAGCTTGTTCTCTGGCTCACACATGACACCTTCTTGGTATGGCCTCATGAGGAAGGAGATCTCTTAGGTTGTTTAACCCTGACATTAGTCCAACTGTCTTCTCAGCCTCCAGTGGACCCACCTAAAAAAATCCTTTGGAGTAAAGCTTTCAGTGTATGAATTTTGAAGAAACATAAATGTTCAGGCCACAGCATTTACCATAGATAGTGTTTATTTTTCTAAACTGCTTATCAGTACTCAATTTTTGTGAGTTTTACCATTCTTTTTCTTTTTTATGGGTTTATATAAACTCTTATCAGTTACAGAAACTATTTCTAGGTGTACCATTTTCCTTGAACACCATGAACTATGGTTTTCTAGTATATATAAAGAAATTAGAACCTTCTGAAACTTTCTGTGCTTCTTAGAAATACCAACTCTTTATATCACTCAAGCTACCTAAAAACAGTAACTGCAGTAAGAGCCCTACCTCCTATGAAGGTTTTCTTGATCAGCTACCTATAACTGGAAGTATTTCTCCCATTATATAGATAGATAAACTAGGCGGCTGTGGGAGTAGATCAGAAAAGACAGCTGAGTCAAGGCCACAGAGCTGGTAGCCAGCCCAATAGTCAACACGATCTTTGGTTACAGAGGAAGTATTACTGCATTATCCTTTTCTGTCCTAGGCTTGTCTATTCCACATGTATGAGAATACAGATTTTATGATTATAAGATATTTTGCCCATAGATTCCTATAATAGATGAGAAAGGACATATAGAATCAATATCTGTCACCCTCACCAGTTTCATAAGCAGTTACGTCTGTAAGATCATGCAGTGTTTCTCCATGATATATGACTCAGTGTTATTTACCATTCCTACACACACTGATGCAGTCTCTATGTCCCTCCTAGATCTTAAGTATTCTTTTGTGCCATTGTTATTACTTGCACTATGAAGCCTATTATTCCTAAATGAATTTAATAATTAATACCCATAAGTATAGTATTTAATATATTTATATTCAGAACATTCTGTAGTAGCATAATCATGGCCTTCAGTAATTGGGAGTTTCTGTGAAACTCCTTTAGAATGACTCTTCAGATTTATGGAAAACAAAAGTTTGATTAATGATATAGTCCTGCTAAATGTCATGAAAACAAAACATATGCTCTCTGTCAGTAAATCACAATTACTGTTAATCCTGAGAGAATACATAATCAGGAAAGTTAGTAACATAATGGTAACTAATTCTCCATATCTCTCTGTGTTAAGATGAATTATTAATCTTTACTGACCGCAGAAATTATATTATTTGAACCCAGGTTGAAAGCAAAAGAATTCTAAGTAGCAGGTCTAATTTGTACTTCCAAAGTTGGCAGTTACTGCCTGATTATGGATGAGAATGCCATAGCATTATATTATCTATTTTTTAAATATGAGATATGAAAAGAAAAGATGAAGGCAAATTATATTTACTGCTGTTATTCATCTCATGCCAGTTCTAAATGTCTTTCCTTCAAATTATTAGGATTAATTTTTTTGGTTGACACATAGAGATTGTTTAATAAATTTATTGTACTATTATTTAATTTAGTAGATATTTATGAGTCCCTAAACACTGTAGTAAATGTTGAAGGGGTAGGGATGATGAAGCCGTGGTCTTTGATTTTGACAGAAGTGGGAAGGCAATCTTCTGATTCTGATTAACTGTTACCATAATCTTTTGTTCTGAATCCCTAAAATTAACCTGCCTGTGCCCACTCACTGCCTGGATGCAGAACTAGGTGGCATCTTGCATTCTCCATACAGAAGCAACTTTGACACAATACTGAAAGTAGCTTTCGCTAACACCTCTACAAATCAACACAGAACAATGGATAAAGTCCTAGTTTATTTCCATTCTGTGTCTTCTGGATGTTCGTTATTGGGCAAGCATTTTAACTGTGTGCCTTGACTTTCCATCTATAAGGGATGCTTATTTTATAAAAGTATGGTAACAGTTAAGCAATTGAATGGTACAAGTCTATCTGCAAGCATCACAGAGAAAAAGCACTCTGCCATGTTGTTATGGGAAGACAGAGGAAAGAAAGAGCTTGAATCTCACATTAAAAAGGAGGAAATCTCCAAAACGACAGTTAGGCAATGCTGTACTCTCTAAAAACCAGCTTCCTGTTGCCTGGTCCTAGAACTGGGTTAGAGTTGGGCTGGCTTCTTTGTTGTATGCTCTCATATTAGCCCCATCCCCAAAGTGAGCTAATGAGTTGGCAGAGTCCACATATTATCCATGTCCAAGTAAGAACCAGTCTCAGGATAAGGTAAATATATCAGGGCTGCAAACAGAAATTTAGAAATCCTTTGTACAGGAAGAACTGGGGAGAGGCTGGACAGGTCCTTCCAGAGGACCTGAGTTTGGTTCCCAGCACCCATGTCACATGACTCACAACTGCCCATGGCTCCAGCTCCTGGGAAATCTGACTACTGTGGTCTCTATAGGCACCTACATTCATATACATACATGCACACACTTGCACAATTAAAAACAATAAAATTAAATGAAAGAGAAAAATTCCAATAGTGATATTGAAGAGAAAGAAGAACTTTGAACTCCCCATGGAGAGGCTTCCTCAGAGTAGAGAGGAGATGCCAAGCTGACAAGCAGAGTTCTGAGGAGCTGCAGGGCTCCTAACCACTGTGCCAGGTTGCCAGAGGGGAAACTGGAGAAGTGGGGAGAAATCAGGGGCCAATTGCTAGTTTCTAGGTGGAACTTTGAACGATGAAAATAAGTCACAGCAATTTCTTCCAAGCTGAGGAGCAAATGCCATTAATCCAGAAGTCCATGACCAAGCATCAATCCATGCTAGATTGAATAAAAGCAGTTTGAAAAAAAAGAAAAGAGCAAAAAAAAAGAAAGGTAAACAAGTATAGAGTAACATATAGGACTTATAAAACTCTAGCCTGCTCCAGCTTTAGGAAGAGGACCTAGGATGAAAACCAAGTAGCAGAACTCATGCATCCAAGCTGGACAGTAGTACGGAGTTGCCCACAGAACCTATGGTAAAACTCAGGGTCAGGACAGCAAAAGGCCCAGAGTTATTAGTAACTCCATGTGGAAGTTTCCCTGAATGTTGAGGAAATAAACAGGATGAGTCATGGAGACAGATGAAATGGGTTCTAAGCAAATGATAGAATAAGCAAGAAGTTGGAAGAAAAAAAAACAAAAAAAAGAAAAGAAAAATCAAACAGATTAAATATTTTACAAGTTCATAAATCAAAAACCCAGCTAACAAATATGAAATGATCTTGTAAAGATTAGGATTGAGAAGAGATTTGCATGAACTTATGTCTAGAAAGATTTTCTTTTGAATTCCCATGAACCTGTGTCTTCTAGAAGTACATGGAACTTCTAGAAGGAACTGTATTTGGCACAATAGTAACATTTGCACTGCCACGTAATGTTAATATTATTTTTTTCAACTTTCATTGAAGGACATGTTGAAGAATTCCTTTGGAAAAATAAAAGAATACAAACATTTTTAACCTTGACAATATAAAAGCTTGAGCATGGCTATCAAAACCAGTAGAAACGTAGATAAGAATGGCAGGAAGGATGCGGGTGGTTTGATGAGGGGGGAATGATTATAAAAATAAAGAAGGTAATTTCATAGGGAAGGGGAGGCCTCCTAGATCTAAACCAAGCATCACAGAACTCAACAGATAGTATCTTCAGCTAGTTATTCATAAGCAGCTGTAGTAAACATGACACTGTTTCTAGTTAATCCTGCAATATTCACTCTGCCTTTTAAAAAACGCAATGGCAATTGACCTGGAAATGGGATTCCTCAACTACGGGCTCTGTTCTCTTTCCTCTTAACCGTGGTCAATATGGAAGCCAGCTAAAGCAAAGAGAGTGCAGCCATTTGATCAGGTCCTCCTATGTGGTTCTGTCTTCTTCTCCAGGTGTGGACGGAGCTAAGGAGCGCGCATGACTCTCTTAAACACTCAGTTGGGCCGCATCCTAGAAAGGCTCAGAGCAGCAAGAGGAAGAAACCTGTGGCCCAGCACTGTCAAGTTGTCCCAGTTTCTGCTGGAAATTATCCAAGAGGAAACAATAACCTCTAATCCACTTACCTTGTTATATTTTGGACTTTCTTAGATCAGCTTGAATTATGGTATACTCTGACAAATAATTGTTTAGAGGCATAACGTTAAACATGTGGTGACTAGAATATGAACCTTGTTTTCCAATTTAGTTTTTCCAAATTACATTTACTTTTTGTTAAAAATTATACTTAGCATTCAGAATGTCAGCCAAACAGCTATAGCTTTTGTTTTTGCAATACTCAGTTAATAGGAGTAGAATTATTTTATAAATGCTATATCAGAAGTAATTGAAGATGAAAACCTGCTGTTCCTATATACAATTCACTTGTGCTGTGAACCAAGACCCCTCTGTGTGTTCCCATGTGGATTCACAGCCCCTACCCTGCACCAAACAAGGTTATTGGCTAATGACCAGGGCATCCTAAAGACACATTTGGAAGAATGTTAGCATTACAGAAAAAGACACTGCAGCATTTAAAAATAAACTCTACATGGCCTTATATTTTAACCTTTCTGTTTAAGATGAGTGAGTTGTATATACAGGGACTAAAATGCTTTATACACGAGGGGAAAAGGGTATTAGAACCAACATACTCATCATCATTGTGCTTTTCATCTGCCCCTTCTTCCTCCTCCTTGTCCTATGTCTTTCTCCTCTTTGTCCTGCCCCTTACTGCTGTCTCAGCTCCGACTGTGCCTTCTCTAGTAATTCACCTTTTACTCGGTAGCAGCAACTTCCTTTCTCAGCTCAGCACCTTCTTTCCATGCAGTGACTTGGCATTTGCAGCAAGGTTGTTTCACCTGCCCTGGTCTCTTTGCCACCAATGCATAAGCTAGATGTCCTCCTTTGATTGGAAAGCAATACTCAAAGAGAAGGCTGAAGCAAGCTCCTAGGTGCATTGGGTTCTTGAAATTCATTCTTGTTTCACCTTTTGGAAAAATGTCGGCTTTCATTTCTCTTTCATCACAAGCCATGCCTGTCTTTGCCGTGTCTTCAGATGTTCCGTTCCTGGAAGACATCATCTTTTCTTGGATAATTCTAAGAAGTTGGCTGAAGCATGTGGGTGCTGCTGCTCCTCCCAACACATTTGCACAAAGAACTCCCATATGGATGCTTTGGCTCCAGACTTCTTAGCATCTCTTCTGCCCGTGTTTGGTTCCCCCCCCCCCCAACAAAATATAGAGTCAACGTGAGCCACTCTCAACCTCAGTGTTGTCTCTGGTTCCCAGAGTCTTGTAGTAATATGAGCAGCGGGCTGCTTCCCACCACCCGGCTAGCTTTACCCGAAATAATTACACGGACACTCTATTCTTTTAATCACTGCTTGGCCCATTTCTATCTAGCCTCTTCTCGGCTAACTCTCGCACCTGGACTAGCCCATTTCTAGTGTAGCCCACGAGGTGGCTTACCAGGGAGATTCTAGCCTACATCCATCCTGGGTCGGAGCTTCATCGCGTGTGTCTGCTCGGGAGCAGGGAGCATGTCATCTCTGTCTGAGGCGTCTTACCTCACTTCCTCTTCCTCCCAGCATTCTGCTCTGTTTACTCCACCCACCTATGTTCTAAGCTATGAGCCCAAGCAGTTTGTTTATTACTCAACCAATGAAATCAACAGATTGATATATGACACTCCCACATCAGAGTCTGGTCTGTGTCAATTTCCAAGTATATGCATGCATTATTTTGATAAGAGAAAATGGAATCTATATCAAAAATGATTGCAAAATGAAAAAAAGCAAACACACTCTCACTTTCGGAAATCCTTTGGGCAGTTTGCTTAAGCTCTTTTTCCTATAGTTTTGTTGTTGATTTGTTGATTAAGAATCTACACTTGGGTGTTAAACACACTAGGAGACTAAAACCTATTTGTAGACATAATGGGCAAACCAAGGAAAGTGTGCATCAAGGCAGTCAGGAGAAGACAGAGACCTAGCAATGGCTAATTATTTAGTTGTTTAACTCCCTGGGAAAGTTTGTATGCTAAAGACAAGAAATAAATAAGTCTTGCTTCTTGACATTATATTTGCATAAAGGCTAATTCAATGTCAAGAACAAAACAAAAATACGTGGCTGTGGACGACTCAAGGCAAATGGCCATTCACCATTTCTTTTTAAAAAGAATTTGAAATCCATCCAAATAATTGGTTCCTTTGTTATGAAGAGAGCCAAGGGTCTGTGTGCACTTAGGTGATGGCAGATCTGTATGGGTCCCAGTTGATTCTTCATCTTTAGCAGGGGTAGTAAAAATCAGAATCACCAAATGCCTTGCCTTTGAAATGGCCTGGCATGTTTCATGCTAGAAAAACCTAGGGTGGAAAAGTTTGAGAACAGCAGCTTTATCCTGAGTGATTAAATAAGGAATTTTCACATTTAAAAATGGTAAGCAAAACGATGGGCACCATAGTTAGCAATCATTCAAGACTTCTACATTTGGCTCTGAGTGAATCCAGGGACCACATGAGAAGCTCTTCCACTTAAGCACTGACACAGAGCAATGACTTACCAAGTTTTGGTTTAAATAACAGCTTAACTGAGAATTTGTTAATGTACTATTTGGGTAATTAAACTTAGCACATTGTGAATGGTCGAGACTTAGGTAATAAACTTTTGCTTTAACCATCCATGTGACACAGTTTCACATTATATACTCAAAGCTGCTTGCCAGACCTTTGGAGAGAAGATAATAAAATTAATAAATTTTGAACTGGAGGGGACTTAGAATTTGATTCTAAAATTTAACATTCTTTGAATCGTCAAGATATTATAAGCATCTGTGAACTCAGTGAACACTCTCAAAGGAACGTGAAAACACTTATAAAGAAAAGGTTTAACAGCAACCTACGCCCTGAAAACTATTCGTGTTGGTAAAATTTTACTTCGGGCTTTGGGAAAGTGCTCTTTTTTTTCTTTTCTTTTCCTGATTTCCTGAACACGTTGATTGGAAGCAGTCACGGCACATTGCTAACTCCATTTCCAAACTGTTAACTTTGGCTGTAACTACAGACAGGGCGAGAGATGCTGAGTAATGCCAGGGAAAAGGTGGGCAGTTTAAATGGGGCAAGGAAGTAGACATTAACACCGGGATGCAAAGACAGCACCTGTGATGCATTTTGGCTAAGTTGAGCATGCAAACGCTTCCCACTATAAAGACTGAAAACCCTGCTGAGCTCTACACACACACACACAAACACACACACACACACACACACACACACACACACACACACACACAAGGGCTCTCTGTACTGGGGATAAAATCCACAAGAAAGTCTCTCATTTCAAATTCTGTTTGTAATGTCATGGCTTTGTTTATTAGGAAGGATTGGACCAAGCTGAATCTGGAAGGTCCTTGTTATTCATTTTGTGGTATGAGACATGCAGATTTGGGCTGACGTCGCTACCTGAAGGCTTCGTAAGGCAGTTTTCCAGTGCTGACTCATGGCCAGAATAAGGGCTCCTTTTTGGGAGGAACTTTAGGAAACTTGGTGATCAAGCAAGCCAACCTCTCATTAAGGCATCACTCACTTAAATTGGGTTTGCCTTTCTTCTCTTTTTTTCTTTGCTTATTGTGTGTGTGTGTGTGTGTGTGTGTGTGTGTGTGTGTGTGTATACATACATACATACATATATATATATATATACATACATATGCGGTATATACACGTGGACAGACATTCATGTGTGTGTACATGCATGTAAATGGGTTTTGTGCACAAGTATACACCTATGGGGGGAGAACAGAGGTTGACATTGCATGCCTTCTTCAGTAGTTTTCTACATTATTTTTTGAGACTCAGGCTCTCGCTGAGCTTTGTGCTCATCAATTTGGCTAATTGAGCTGACCAGTCTGCTTCAGGATCCACCTGTCTCCTTACCCCCAGCACGGGGTTACTGGTCTGCACTAAAACACTCATCTTTTACACAAAGCTGAGGATCTGAACTCAGGTCTCCATGCAGATCCTCATGTTCGTGTGCCAAGTACTTTACCAGCTCTGTCCCGTGCTGCTAGGCTTCACTTTCCCATTAAAAGTATGTTTGTGTCCATTTCTCTGGTAGTCAGAACTTTTGCTTTGGTCATTTTGATACCATTTGGAAACAAACATCTATGATAGTGACATACAAACTGCAGTTGCAAACTTTAGATAATGACATGCTCAGTGCAAAACCTTGAAAACGGATCTCCACAGGAGTTAAATAAATATTTCAGCCCCAGAGGAGTGGAGACCAGTGTAATAGTTAATACAATCTTACTTTTTTTTAGGTGCATTTTCGAGCTTTCATCATTGGGATCGTCATCAATTGCTTTTGTGTTTATCTCCTCAGTTTTATTGATGGATACCATGACTGTTAACAATGGCACAGAGCATTTCTCTGTATTCTTAGTTTCTTAGACTTGGGTTTAATTTTCTAGCATCAGACGGCAATGCCAAGCTTGGCTCCTTGAGACTGTCCTAACTGGTGGGCAAGTATGAAAAGACTTTGACAAAATGCAGTTGTCGAAGAGCTTACTTGAGCTTGGAGTTAGAAGATCTGATTTCCAGTCTAGGCTCTACCATTTCTCACTAGGCTTTCCCTGGAAATGACCAGGCTGACTAAGCCAAATACCACAAAGCTGAAGACTCTAGCAGCAGGGAAAGAAGAAGTCAAAGAAGTTCAGCTTCTCAACGTCGACCTAAAGGCTAAGCCTGTTTCAAAAGACTACAATACAAAATTTGTCTATTTCCCATAGCCAAGAGGATAACTATGAGTTTTTCCTTTGGTTCCCCTTCTTACTTAGCTTCTTTAGGA
>NC_022013.1:29449181-29464081 GCF_000317375.1 Microtus ochrogaster | reverse complement strand
GGAGGTGGAAACTTGTTTTTTTTTCCTTTTCTCAATAAAAAAAAAAATAAAAGAAAAAAAAAACCAAAATTTGATCTGACCAATTAAACCTTCACAATTTGGAAATTAGAAATAGATGGGGCTCTACTCAGCTTGTTATTGAAATCTATTTATGGCCATCGAGGGAGCAGTCCGAAAAATGATGACAGTGTTTCCTTTTGTGAGTTTCTAATGGAAACACCAGGCAGGACTTTGTAGTGAAGCGTAGCTAAAGACATAGAAAAGAAACGGCTCCATATTCATACATTGGTTGGGTTTCCTGTGCATTTAGACATGATCTTACTTAGAGCTACGGAAGTTCTTGGAGTTCACAATTGTATGTGCTCTACTGATGAAAGGTTAACCACAGGCAGGGGGAGGGACTTTCTCAGGAATAGCAGAGGCACAGTTCAAACCATTTCTGTTTCATTTCCACGTTGTGGCCTTACGTCTAGCTATGACTTCATGCTATATGGCAAAAGACCACTTCAAATAATAGTTACTTTAGGACATTTCCTGTTGTTGCTCCTGCCTGTATATTGATCAGATCTGAAAAGTCTCAGGCATAAAATCACTGGGCATCACTAAGGAAACTCACAATAAAAAACAAATCATTGCTTTTGGTTACAACGTATTCAGAAACTGTTCATTCACAGTAAGCAAAATACTTGTCAGTGTCATGAAGAAAAAAATCTAAAATTTGATATATACAATTACTCTTTAGTAAAACTAAAGAAGGTCTACAAAATTGTACATTAAATATTATTTAATAATATTAATCGATTCTACAATCTCAAAACAGAACACATTAACTAACATTTTAATAACAGTCCACATAAGTATGTAGCATTAAGGTTTTTCCTAATTTCGGCTTAAAAGATATGAAAACTGTAAAAGATACCTATAAGGTTATCAGGTAAGAAACGAAGCCATTGGATTCTAATGTTTCAATTTATAAATCTTTTGGAGAATTTTACTCATCAGTACTGGATTTGCATCATTTGCACCCATTCTTTCACCCCCAGCTCTTCCCATGCACACTTCTCTCACTCATTCATGATCACTTCTCTTTTTTATGAAACTTTTTTTAAAGATTTATTTATGTATACTGTGTGCTGGCTGCATGTACACCTGCACACCAGCAGAGGGCACCAGATTCCATTACAGATGGTTATGAGCCACCATGTGGTTGCTGGGAATTGAACTCAGGACCTCTGGAAGAACAGCCAGTGCTCTTAACCACTGAACCATCTCTCCAGCCCTCATGATCCCTTCTTTATTGTCATTATACACAGTATTCACACACACACACACACACACACACACACACACACACACACACCAATGAATCTATTTAGTGTTATATATATTTAGAGCTGAGCACAAAAGAACTTGGGGAGGGCCTAACTCTGTAAACTGAGTGATCTAGTGAATATTTGCTGTTTGTGTTGCTACCATCAACTGAGGGTGGAGGTGCCGGTGAATGTAAGATGTCCCACTTAATGACTAAGAACCCTAACTTGTCCTAACTCACACAGAGAATTTTGGTTATCATTTATGTAGTGTTTGGTAAGATCCTTCTCTGTATAAGGGATAGAACAAACATAACATTAAAAAATAATATTACAAATAATTCTTTCTTATAACTTTCTTACGCTTTTCTTCTCTTGTCAAACTTCCAGTTACTCCTTTTTCCTCCTTATTCCTCTCTTTCAAAACTAGATCTATTAAAGGAGAGAATGCCATTATTAAGTTATAGGTTGTAACTTTGACTCTCTGTGACTGTTCAGGTCCACCGTCATTACTGGTTGTGCTTTGGTAGAGGCTGTCTAGTCCTCTCTGGTCACTCAGTCACCTCTGAGTTAGACTTCTGTCTTGGAGGAGGTGACACACAGATCCCAAAGCCCTGGTAGAACAACTCCCCTAGGGTCATGGATGTCATTCATTCTGAATAGCCTTGAGGCCTCTTTTCCAATGGGCGAGCTTTTCCTTTTCATTTCAACAAGCTGCACTTTCCTTTCCGTCTTTGTGGCCCACTACACCTGAGTTTACAGCCTTGACAATACAAGGCACACTTTGAATGACATAGAAGGAAATCAAGGAAGGAATGACCAATGGTGGGTGCATTTGCTCCTATAAACTTATGAAACCTGAAGTGATTCTTGGGAGCAGAGTGATATCCCAAATGGGATAGAAATTCTCAGAAGACACATCTCTCCCAGGAAACACTTTTCAATCGCTTTTTCTGTTGTCATAACATATTGCCACAGGCTAGGTCATTGCAAACCATAGACATTTGAGCAAATAATAGTTGTAGAAGCTGTGAAGTCCAAGAGAGCAGTGCTGGCACCTGGTGAGGGCCTCTGTCCTGTGCATGGCGTGAGGAAGGAAGAGGGGCCTAAACTCTCATGAGATGAGATGCCCTTCTGTGGCCACTAACTCTTTTTCCCCATTACAGCTTCATTCATGAGACCAGAGTTCTCAAGACCCAGCTTGGAATCTTAATATCACAGTAGCAATTAGATTTTAACATGACTTCAGAGGGGACATTCAAACCATAGCTTACGCAGCTCATGTTTATCAGCCTTCCTGCTGGCGTGGTTCTAATGAGAAAGTCAAACACTTTGGAAGCTGAGCTCCCCTCTCCACTGCACACAGGATACTTCAGGTCTTCTAAACCTCTACCCTGCTCGGGGTTTGTTCATTTGCCATTGGCCACGGTAGCTCAGTAGAGTCTGGGAATCTGTGATCTCTTTAAAAATCCTCCCTGCTAACTGTCACTGAAGCACGTCAGTGATGTCCCTGTATGCTAGGGAAAACAATGCCTCACCCAGAAGATGTCCCTGGGTTCTGTGACTCTGTTGGAAGATAGGATAAAGGAGGTTTAAGGTTGTAAATGGAATTAAATGTGCAGACTTGCAGACTTCAGAGTAGGAAGACTATATATGTTTCATGATATAAGTAAACCCACTGTTATCTCAATAACCTTCCAGCATAGAGGTGAAGCAGAAATGGTCCTCTGAAAGTTCTGGGAAGAGAAAAATATCTGATTGGCTACTGCTGACCTTGAAAATGCAGGGAAGGAGCCAGGAGCTAGGGAACGCTAGGGGCCTCTTAGAGGCCAAGGAAAGCCCAGGAAGTGGGTTCTTGCCTCAGCCTCCAGAAGGAATGCATATGCCTGTGTTAGTGCAATGAAAGCAATTTCTGATGTTGGCCATACCCATTTTCACCTTCTACTTCAGCCCCTTGCAGTTAACTGTGGTCTGAAAATATTAGATGAAAATTTCCTCAAATTAAGTCCACAAATGACGTAAATAAACCACTCAGAGTAAATTATCATTGTATGCTGTTATGTGTTACTATTAGCTGCTGTTAATCTCCGAATGCACATAATTCATACATAACACTTTACTGGAGGAGTGCTCATATGTAAAGAATGGAATGCATGGCATTAGGTACCATCATGGTGTACGAGAGTTAACTTCAAATGATGGGGTGGAGTAAGGCTCCTGATGACTTAAGCCACTAAATTTGGAACAGTTTGTTGCAGCAGTAGCAGAGCTCTCATCATCCTATACACTCATCAATCAACCTCTTTTCTTTTGTGTGGGCTCACAATGAAGCAGCTAGGTTGGCCCTTCATTGTTACCAATACTGAAGGGACCATGTGTAAAAAGCTCCGTGTTACAGTGAATTTCTTTTCTCCCATGAAGATTGAACTTTTCATGTCCTTATTACAAATTGATACTTAAAAGTCTTCTAAGCAGAACCCAGGATACAAGAGCTATAGGGATTTCTCGAACATGTCTGTGGTTAGGGATTTCATCATCTCTCAGTGTAGCAATACCGGCTTTCCTTTCCTTGAACTTAGACAACAGACAGTGCCTCACCAGTACCTACTGTCTGGTGGTCTCCTCAGTAAAAGGGGTAGTAAATCTCACTGGATAAGATTCCCATGATGATAAGAGACAATGAGTTTAGGGCAGCACCTGGAATAAATTCATCCTCTGATAAATCAGATTTATTCGCATTGTCAGCATTTTTTATATCTCATCTGGTGCAACAGATACATTAAATTATCCTGGCAAACTGAAACTGGAAAGCTAAGTTTATGGCTTCTTCTACGTTGTTGAGCCATGGACTCTGTATCACACCTGTGTGTAGGCGGTGGATTATCAAGGTAGGGAACTAAGTCTTTGATGACTCAGAGGCCAGACTTCAGAGAGGCGGGAAAAATAGTAATTAGGTCATATTCAACATAGACACTTGAAACAAGTTTGTATCATGGAATATGTGGGTTAAAATTCTAACTCTACTGCTCAGTAGCCCTGAGCACTAAATAGTTCACATAGACCACAGGGGCTATGTTACTTGTAAAATGAAAGTACTTATGAGTATCTTACTAACATTGTAAGGGTTTGATAAAGCCATATCTATCTGTCTATTGATCTATCTATATGTTTTTTAGCATATATTTGACATATGACATGAAAACAGAAAATAATGCTTAATGTATTATGTTTTTTTGCCCACTTGCTGTATCTGTAATATTCATAATACTTTAGTCATGAGTTAGGATTTGAAAAAACAAAATGTGAAAACTGGAATTCATGGCGCACATTTGCAGCCCCAGCACTCAGTAGACTGAGGCAGGAGAATTTCATTTCAAGGATCTCCTAATAATACCCACAATAAAAAAAAAATGCTAAAATGGGGGGGTTTCCTAAATATAAAATTCTTGCTTAAAAGACTAGGTTAAGTGTCAAGTCCAAACATCCCAGAAAATTCCAAATTGCTTGAGATCAAGTACAATCAGAAACATATTTAAAGCACCTTTATTGTCAGCTACACATGCCCTCTGCGGTAGTCTTTTGAAGTAAACTGATATTCAGTGTGATTCTAGGAGTGGTGAGGGGACTTGGGCTAAACTGGTCAGCAGCTTTCCAGGGTTGATTAGGAGACATGGTGCCAAGGGCTGGGCAACAAACCAATAGAACGACTAGAAGCTGAGCATCTGTCTCAGGTGCCAAGTTATGCACAAAATCCTGGATTCGATTTCCTGCCCTAGAACAAATGAATGAATGATTAAAAATAAGAGGCCCATCCTATGAATACTGTCCTACACGAAGGGCTTCGAATTCATACTAAGCCCTTGGAAGTAATTTCTACTTAATAAGTGTTTTCATGGGAAGAAAACGTCCCAAGGATTAGTGGGATGCCAGCAATGCTTATTGTATAAAATAAGAAATGTGCTTTCTGATTCGTGTCTTTTAAACCTAAATTTTTATGCTGTAAACCAGTCCTCTTAGAGGTGTTTGATCCTGAAGAAATTAAAAAGCTGGCATGTAGGAGATTGGGATGGAGATATCAAATCTTGAGCCATTGAAATGTATCAACCATCCCAAACCCTTTGGCTAATATTGACCACTTATTCAAGATCGCACAGGCCAGGGTCGTCCTACAGAGAACCACAGCATAAGAGGCTAGAGTGAACTCAGGCATCCTAGTTAGTGAGAAGGTAAGACAGAGACCCCGTGCAAGTGTGATCTGAGGAATGACAGCATCATGAAGACCCTTCCCCTTACCAGAAATGCCATATGGTGCTGAGGGGCCAATGTCAGCGATGGATTCTCCTAGCTCCTCTCTTGGGACCCAGATGGATCTGGGTTGTCAGAATGGGACCTGTGTTGTAAGGACAGCTTTCTTCTAGGGTTTGGAGTGTGTCTGAACTTTTTCATTCACGTGAAGGAGAGCGCAGACAAAGGAAATATGTGCAGTGAACTCACCCAGGACTTTAAGATCTGAGCTCCTGACCAAGCATAGCCCTGCTCTGCTGGTGTCCTCAGAGCCAGTCTGCTGGCAGCCATGAAAAATTCAGTCTCTTGATAGGTTCCAAGACGAAAATCCTATGCATGTGCCTTAAAAGAACCAATAAAACTGTGTCCTCTTTTTGGCCTTATAATTAGGTATTAATAGAAGGGCTGCGCTGTTTTACAAGGCAATATTCTGGTTCCTGAGTGGCTAAGAGACACAGCTGCTTGCCAAAACCCGTAATTTATTCTGACAAGTACTTGCCACCTTCTTAACATACTCCAAAGCTTGAGCAAAGAAATGGGGTTAGGAAGCCTCCGAAAGAATTAAGTATCATAGTTCCTGCGGGGCTAAAAATCTATCAGGGGCTACTGACTAGAGAGGAGCGGGTTTTGCTATTGTTAGGGGCATCTTGATAATATCTGATGGTAATTAAGGATTAAGAAATACAGGATGTCTGGGTGCTGTCTCTTGCTGCGGGAGAGAGAGCAAGCAGAAATGTAGCCACTTCAGGCTCTTGCAAAGTCATAGGACGGTACACCGTCTTCCATAAAGAAAAGTGAAATATGTTTTCATTTTCCCCCCGTAAAAATAATTTTTAAAGTATGGTTTGCTTTCCAGACAGTTTTAAGAGCTGAGCAGCTCAAGGGGTGGGGGTGGAATGAGTTAGGAATGGTAGTAACATGGCAATGTGCAAAAAATTACCTTAATTTGTTTGACGTTCAGGGATTGGATATTTGATATCAGTTTCTATTCATATCAATATTTTACTTCTTAAAATATTTATGTACTGTGAGGCCAAGACACAACTAAATTATAAAATGAGAAGTTTAAAAGGCATTTATTTCCAGAAGATATGACCTCAAAGGTACACGATTTAGTGATCTTGTTTTTACAAGGCCTGCTCTGGGCAACTATACCCGTGACAGAGCCCAGGAGTGGGCTGTCTTCAGCTGCCTCATTTCAATGAAGGTTTCCCTAAAAACTGCTTTTATAGCCTATCCTTGAAGCTGTTTCTTTAAATGTTATTATACACTAAAGAGATGTAAAATGATGCTTAATTGAACTAAAATCTATATAAAAGAAAACCAGTTTACAATAATTTTCTCATTTCTACTCAGGATGGAAATTCTAAGCATAGAAAAGGGGAATTTGAATTCAGGGGCATGGGGCATATAAGATAGAGGAGGAGAAGGAGGATAAAGAGGAGGAGGAGGAGGAAGAAGAAAAATGAGAAGGAGAAAAGATAGAAGAAAAAAAAGGAGGAATCATAATTCATTCCTTAGCTCTCCAGAAGTTATGTATATGTTCCTAGTAACTTTTTCATTGCCAAAAAGCAGTCTTAAGGCATGCTTCATTTGTAGAAAGAAAGAAAGAAAGAAAGAAAGAAAGAAAGAAAGAAAGAAAGAAAGAAAGAAAAGAATAGCATGTAGTTAAAATGTTTCCTAAAACACAAATTAACATCTTTAAAAGTAATTTTCAGAAATATATCCAAGAGTCTGAGTGGTATCTGCAAAGACTACAAAAATCTTACTATCTTCCCTGTGGTCTCCTATGTGTCTCCTTTGTACCCATTAACTCTGGAAGCTCCATAAATACCCATAGCACCCTCACCCTGCTAGAATTCAGTTAGTTAATACCACATAAAAACATCTTTGAATAACTGACTTCAAATAATAAGAACTGGCTTTTACAACTACTGGGATGTTTGTTTGTTGCTTTTCTCTGGGTTCATTCATTTTACTCTGTTTGCTGAGCTCAGTAGGGCCAGGTGGGCCTCTTTTTCCAGCTAACATATTCCTTTCTTTATTTTTATTTTTTTAATTTATTTTTCTGTGGACATCTAAGGTATCACTCATTTGTTCTTAGCACCTTGATCAGCCATGTATCTCCACATTCAGCAACACCCATTGCAAAGAGAGGGTCTCTAATTAAACCTGGGAGAGGAATTTGTCTATGTGTGTAGCTATCAATGTTTATAAGGCAGCTTGATGACATGACACTTTAGCTAAACAATAGTATTAAAGTAGTTTAACCTAGGACCTAAGAGGCCCTAAGCCCCAGAGTGTGACCAGATTTACCATATTAGGTATTAATTACCTCTTGTGAAGTGGACCTCAAACCAATCAGAGAGCAGTTAGTTGCAGCCATGACAGTTGTGCCACTATTTTTTTAAAAGTTTTTTTTTTATTTATTATGTATACAATATTCTGTGTGTATGCCTGCAGGCCAGAACAGGGCATCAGACCCCATTACAGATGGTTGTGAGCCACCATGTGGTTGCTGGGAATTGAACTCAGGACCTTTGGAAGAGCAGGCAATGCTCTTAACCTCTGAGCCATCTCTCCAGCCCCTAGTTGTGCCACTATTGCACTCATGGGCACACATCTGGTCAGATGATATTGAAGATCATAAGGTTCACAGATGGTAATACCACTGATGTCTTTTCTCTCCAAACAACTCATATAGCACCTTCCAGTGCCATGAAAAACTAGCCATCTGAGAGGAAGCTTCTTCAAATATGTTTTCTACCACTATCCACTGATTTTTTTTTTTGTAAGCACACAGGTTTGGTAAATTACCAACCTTTCTTAGAAAGTTGTTGGTACATTCCAGAACAGTAATACTAAATTGTATTATTAAGACATGGATGGATCTTAATCCTTTTATAATAAATTAGTTTATAAGAAAGGAATCTTGGGGTCTTTTAGAGAAGGCAATAGGCTGGGGTGGAGCTGCTCCCTTCCGAGGAGACAGATTTTGATTTCCCCCATCCTATGTTATTGGCAAACAATTTTTGAAAATGGTGACTATGGTTCACAGTGAGAGTGTGATGGAGAGTTGCTATATTTTCTGTTTCATGAAGACTGAGAATCAGCCTCTCTTAGTACAATCCTATTTCTAGAACAACTAGGTTGTGAGGCTCTGTGATACTTAGTATATGACCCTGGTCAAGTCAGTTATCATAAAAGCTGTAGCAACATTGTTAATACTTCACTGTGTTTACTCAGATTATGACTGGAATAAAACAACCCTTTGTTGTTTCTCTCCTTGATGTAACAAAATACTCAATGAAAGAAACTACAGGAAGAAAGGGTTTATTTTGTGTTGTGGTTTGAAGTTAGAGAGACCATCATGATAGAAAAAAAAAACATGGCACCAGGAGCTTGAGGCACCTGGCTACATGCATCATCAGTCAGAAAGCTGAGAGGGAAGAATGTTGGTACTCAGCTAGATTTCTCCTTTATACCATGCTATGGTGCTGTCCATACCTACCTCACTTAAGGTATTGTGTAAACAACTCTATGAACATACTCCAAAGAAGCACATTTCTTTGGTGACTCTAAAGCCCATCAAGCTGATAATCAAGATTTGTTATTACACTTTGTACCAAATTTAAATTGAAACACACTAGACTTTTTAAAGTTTTATATGAAGACCATCAGCAATTAAATGCCATTTTTTCCAATAAAACTATTCATAAAATAATTTTTATCTATCTTGCAGCAATCTATTTACTATTTCATTGTTTCAATGTGTATTTCAAAGGTTCATGTGCTTAGACAGTTCATTACTCTCTGGTGATTCTGTTTGGGAAGGTATCCCCCTCAGTGGAGGAGGCAAAAGATCAGTGTGAGTGGGTCTTGAGGGTTATAGCCAGGCCCCACTTCACATTCATGCCCTGCTTCCTAAGTGCAGATGTAATGTGACCAGTCAGTCTCCTACTTCCGCCAACATGGCTTCTGTACCTGCTGCTGTGTCTTCCCTGCCATGACGGACTGCATCACTCTGGAACTGTAAGCCAAATATATCTTTTCTCTCTTCACACTGATTTTATCACAGTATTTTATTGCAACAACGGCTAAGTAACTAAGGCAGTAGCCTTCACCAGTAGCTTGCCTCTCAGCAATTACAACTGCAATTCTCTGATTTACTATATACTGAATCAATGAAAAGGAAAAAAAAAAGCCAAGTGAATTTAAAGTAAACTGGTATTAACATTCTGAAGACCTTTTTCTAATATTGTTGAGTCTGAAACATTGAACTAAATGGCTATATCACATAATAGAGAAAACCTGATTTACATTTTATTTTGCTTCTCTTTTCTATTATTTTAATAAATACAATTTTTATTTATATAAAAACATTTCACCTTATAAGGATGTCCTCTAAAACATTAAATTTATTTTGAAGTGAAATTCCTGAGTCTGTCTCTAGCCTTGGGGTGATGTCTGGATGTCTCCAACTACCATGCTTTACGCTCACAGCACTGTCCTGGTTTTGCTTGCATCAGCATCAAGTCTCATAGCCCCTTCAAGGGCATGCCAATGATCTAAGGACCAGCTCCAGTTGGAGAATACCTAATAAAGATTCATTGGCTTCCCATCCTGGAGACCAAACCTTCAGTATATAAGCCTTCAAGGGACATTGAGATCCAGCTTTAGTATCAATTTTTAGAAAACTATTTTATTTTATGAGTGTGGGCGTTTTGCCTGCATGTATGTCTGTGCACCACATACATGCCTGGTGTCCAAAAAGAACAAAAGAGAGCATTGGCTCCTCTAGAATTGCAAATGTCTGTTAGTTGCTCTGTGGGTTCTAAGAATTGAAGCCAGGTCTTCTAGTAGAATAGTCAATGCTACTAAGAGTTAAACCATTTCTCCCCTCCAATAGGATCAAATATTTACAAGATTCATGAATTTTACTAAAGAGTTGAAGATGACTTAAGAAGAGCATGCCTCTCTCTATTTAGTGTTTTCTTTGAACTCTTTCTCTCTTTCCTTCCTAACTCTTCCAGAAACAAAGAAAATTCTGTTCTTGTGTTCTAAGGTCACCTTCACCACAGAGGGGACACTACTGGCCTGAAATCCCTGAGTGACCATATCAATCAATCTTCCCAACAAAGGTTTCTCACTAAAATAATTCCTATTCTAGCCAGTAAGTTAATGAAAATATTTTCGTGCTTTAACATATTTTTATCTTAAGTTCTACAGTTTAAGTTGATACCTATTTTCTTTTATCTATTGAGTGTCCCAATCACACACTCATGAAAAATTAAAATTAAATTGGAATTTTACACCCAGGACAACTTTACATTGTCATCAGTGATTTACCAGAGGCACAAATCTTCCCACATTAACGAAGAAAGCTTCCCACTCTTTCTCCAGGCACCGCCTTCTTCTTATCTCCACACGTGACCTTCTTAAACCACAGACCTAGCAGAGGTCACGAAGCCCAGATTCCTGAAATTCCTGGTCTTTCACCCACAGGTTAAGTCATATCTGTGCCTACCTACCTCTTCCTGTCTGGTCTCAGGGATAATTCTGGCTGCTGTTTTGGTGGCAATTTGCAATCCTTGCAACTGACCCTTGGATTGGCAGCTGGCATCTCCTCATCCTTCTCATCAGGACCAGTATCTAAGGCCACCGCCTTATGATGTAAACCTCATCTCATTGTAGGCCTCCCCACCTGTTAGACTGTCTCATAGCACGAAGGATAAACACCATGAGGGAGGAAGTGGATCTCATAACAAACAACCCACAGGTCAGGAAGTGGAAACTGTGAGTTTCCTTGGCCCACACATTGGCTAACAATCACTGCTATCATATTGTTGTTGAAACAGTCATAGAGGCAGATTCAAGAAGATGGGACAAGCTACTTTTCAATGCACAGGAGACCAATTGAGACCTGACTAATAACTGCCTCCACTTGTCAGCTCCCTTGCTCCATGTTGCCACCTTTGTCATTCAGCTACTGCCAGCACTTAACTTCAAGCCTCTCTCATATTTCCAGAACTGTTGCTACTACATCTACCTTCCCTATCTCTATTCTTCCTCACCTTCTTCACCAATATTTCTTTAAAAATATGATTACTTGATTTAAAATCCTTTGACGGGTCTCTATTGTAGTAATAGGAGTGGTGGGGCTGCGTTCCCAGCACCCCGGCCGCCTGGCTAGCTTATGCCCTGAAATAACAACACACAAACTGTATTCTTTTAAACACTGCCTGGCCCATTAGTTTCAGCCTCTTAACCCATTTCTAATAATCTATGTAGCACCACAAGGTGCGCTTACCAGGAAAGATTCTAGCCTATGTCCATCCTGGGTCGGAGCTTCATGCGTCTGCCTGGGAGAGGGGAGCATGGCGTCTCTGAGCTCACTTCCTCTTCCTCCCAGCATTCTGTTCTGTTTACTCCACCCACTTATGTTCTAACCTATCAGGGCAAGCAGTTTCTTTATTTAATTAACCAATGACCTTCCTCCATCACTCTATGATAGGAATAACGTTCAGATTCTGTAGCTTACATACACATATCCAACCATAAACCATAATACTTTGAAAACCTGACAGAGACTTAGTGGTGTACTGGGGTATGTACTAATTTGAAGACAAAGATAGAAGCATTAGTGTGAACTGTGAGATCTCTTAAAGGCTTTGTTGGTTCAAGTTTATAAATAGTTTGGACGACAAATCCAGTTACATTGCTTTTGATGGTATTGTAATTTTGCAAAGGTGAGTTTGTGCAACTTCTAAACTTAAAAAAGTACTATGTAAAATTTAGTGTGGCATAGGAATTGGCAGTTGTTTGGTATCGCAAACATATTGACACCATTGCCATTTGTAAATGATGATTGGGGTAATTAATAAAAATTACAACTTTCAAAAATATAATTTGCAAAGTACATATTAAGTTTTTAAGTTTATTGGGATCTTCACACTCAGTAAACAGAATTAGTTGATATTTCCTCGACCCTGAGGACTTCTACAAAGAAACTACTTCCACAAAGGCTGCTGTGATTTGAAAAGTGCATAGTATATGAGACAGAAATTTAAGAAAACTTTCAAGCAACTTCTGACTGTCTTTCCTATTTAAAACTCACTCCCATCCCCAAAGTGACTAGAGGGGAAGACAAGGTTTGGTTGCTTGCCTGATGTGAATGTCTGCTGTTCTGCGGATAACATTCTCTGCATAGGAAGGTCAACGCCTCTAGTCAATTTTACTCTCTCAAGTTCTTGGTCAGATGATGTTTGCTGCTTCCTTATCTCCAATCCACATTCACACTCCGTACCCTTTATTGAAACTTCTGGAATGTCTCCCATGATCCAGGGCTTTCAGATACCTTCTGAACTTTAACTTTCACGTGTCTAAGTATGTAGCTTCTTCTACAGCCTTCTAATATGGAAGCTTCTTAGTCTCGTTATATTTCCTTGGAGAGAATAACTTGCCTTTTACGATCACTGAACCATTGTTCTTGGGTCTTCTGATGAGCTTCCTGTCAGCATACAGCACCTCACACTCATTCAGCTCCTCTCTGTCATGAGACCCCCTTTGCATTGAACACTAAGTCAGCCTACATTCAGGCTTCTCTGCTTTGTTCTTCACCCAGCTCTTCCCCAGCATGCACATCAGCCCATAGTTCTTACAGAGTGCGCCAGGGACAGGCTGCATCAGGACTGTGTAAGAAAAGGCACAGATTCCCATACTAAGTCCGTTGGATCATAGTTTTTTTTTTTTTTTTTTAAGAGTTTCATTGTGAGAATCTGCATTTTAACAGCCCTCACCAGTGATTCCTCACACAAGGTAAACTTTGAGACCTGCTCTTCTGTACTTAGTTTCATCAAAGCTAGCTTCATGTTTTATATAATAACCTGGAAATCAAAGCCGCTAGTCAGCATCATCTTTCCTTCTGGGTCATCTCCTCTCTTGTTCTCACTTTAATTGGTCTTGTTATAATGGGACCCCTCCCCCCTCTTTATCGTCTTTATCGTCACCTGGTGTTTCTTTTGTCTATCTTTAGTTTAGACTTACCAAAAGCAGTTAGCTTTGCCCTGGTCCTTCCCACATGGAGAGTACTGTTCTAAGCCCTTTCCTGTATCCATTCTTTTGACCTTCACAGCAGCTTTCTGAGGCAAACGCTTACTTCAGTCCTTCAGGCCTGGACGTTCAATTCCCTTTCCCCTTTACTAGTATCATTTTCCAGTTCTTTCTCAGCCACCTGTCAGGAACAGCTTTTACTACAGCCACCGATTGTCTCAAGCAGTTCAATCCGGAGCAACCACTGTGTGATGACTCACTCAGCAACATTCCTGCTTCCACATTCTTTCCTCATCAATGTCACCAGTTTCTCGGCTTCCATGACCTCATCCTCTCTGGGCTCGTCCCTTCGTTTATCTACGGCTGTTCTTTACACCCTGTGCCTGGTACCTCCTATTCTTCCTCAACTGAGGCATCCAAGTGTCTCTCTCGGGTGTGTCCCACACTTTCTTCTCATGTGTCATTTGCTCCTATGTGATGCCACCTCCTTCCAGTTTCCATTTGAGTGCCGATCAAACCACTGACAAGCTGTGTGGTGGGGAAGTCACTCAATACACCTAATTAATGGTCTCTAAATGTCTCCTTTCAGCCAGCATTGTTCCAGATATTACAAGCAAGGAGTGACCCAGGTATACTTCTTAAACTTGAGATCAGTCTCACTTGTTTCAAGTTTTTAGCCCCTTTTGTAGGGCAATCTGGAGAAATTTCCATGAAGATAACTTTAGCTGTATTTACACACTAATATTATATAACAATTATGAAGTGGTTATTATGTTATGTTACATTTTTTTCCTGCTAAGTACCAGCTATGTGTACAATATCGGCATCATCAACTTTGGTTACCACTTGAGGAAACTGAGGCTCACTGAGTTAAGTAAGTTTTCTCAAGTCCTAATACTGATTCCAGTAGGGTAAGGGTTCAAACGCAGGCCTGTGTGACTGTAAGTCCATGTTTGCGTCTACACCTGGAATGACAATCACAGTTCACAGGACAATTCCGCCAGCTATGCTCGGTGCCTTTTCTTTATGACTCAGAGACTGGTCCCATGCACATTCCTCTCTTGCAGGGTGGAAGCTATGCTCAGAGTCCTGCAGAAACTTTCTGATGCTAAGCCTGACTAGTGGAGCAAGCTCTAAAGAGGCAGCCTGGGTGTCCGAGCTCCTAACTAACAGACGAAGGAGGGGGAAGCTTAGGGAACCTAGGGATCTAGTTAAAAAAGAACAGTATCACCTTTATCTTTAAACAATTATACT
>NC_022013.1:29442665-29449064 GCF_000317375.1 Microtus ochrogaster | reverse complement strand
AGAGACCCCTTGATGAAATATTAAATATGGCAAAGCTGTTTTCTTCCTCTTCTGATCACTGGAATATAAGAATTGTTCACAGCAACCCTCTACTTACCAGTTGCAGAGAGCTAAATTGCAGCTCAGTACGAACCATACAATTTACCTGTCCCCATTGTGTTCTCTTTAGCTTTATCCAACCCTTTTCGTTGTCTCTGTGTTGGTTTAACTATTTTAGGGATTTTTCTTTCCTTCTTCCCTCCTTCCCCCAATCCCATGACCTCCCTCCCCTCCCTCTCTCCCTTCCTGCCTCCCTCCTGTCCCCCATTTGACCTTCACCTCCTTTCTTCTTTTCTATCTCCCTCCTCTTTTTGTCTTTCTGGGACAGGACCTTAGTCTAGCCTTGAGCTCACAGTAATTCTCCTACCTCAACCTCCTGAGCACTGGTATTAGTGGCAGAAATGGCTAGCTCTAGCTTTGTCTGTGTTTTCAGTAAATGCCTCAGATCCTTTGTGAAACACAATTTTATATCATCATAGATAATGCATGCATAAGGAACATTTATAAGACATAACTGAATATATGACCACAGAAAAGACAAATATGGTTCCTAACCTAGTCAAAGAATATTTTTCATTCCAGCTATATTCTCTGATATGCTGAAGCATAGATTGAGAGCTAGAGTGAAATCAGTCAGTCCTCATTTTTGATCTGCGGCAATAGTTCATGGATAGCAAGGTTATCAAGAATAGTGTAGCAACCTGGTACTCTACTTTGTTTAGAATATGGACATGCCCCTATTCTAAAAGTTCTCTTGACAGCAGCTTCACCTGCAGGTACTGTGCATATATGCACCACTCCCAGCAATGGAGTAAGCTTCTCTTCCTCTTAGTGACCATGAACCTTGATGACTATTCCCAGTACTTCCTGGTCAGATTGTAAGAGTCAGCCTGAACTGAATTTTCTTGCATTCAGAGTAAGGGAAATATATCTTGAAGTAAAATTTAAGTAGAACTCCTGTGTTTATCTTATACCTATGTATAATCAGAAGTATATGTGACTAATGAGGATTATTTGGAAGTGTTTGGAGAGAGAAAAGGGAAGGCAGACATGTAATTAAATTATAATCTCTAGACTATCTAATAAAAAGAAGCAAAAGCCTATTGAGCATTATTAAAGAGATATGCTCAATAGAAAAATTATCATATTACCTAATCTAACAAACCAGAAACCCACCCTTGCTGCACCCCTAGCAACTAAACTCCTACTTCTCTTGAACCCCACAAAAGAAATCCCCAAGCAATAGTGGGGTCCCTCAAATAGCTTCATTCATGTGGCCTGATGTTCCTTTACAATATTCTGGTCTTTGTATTACTTTGTTTTAAATAAAGTTTCCTCACTAGTTGGCCAAACTGTGTAGGCCTTTATGGCAGTCCTTTGGAAGGTAGCAATGGCCAGACCTGACCATCTGTGATTAGGGAGGACTTAGTGCTATGTCTTCTGCTCATTGACTCAGGGAAAATGGAATTTCTTAGACATAAAAACACCTAGAGTGCTTAGTGCTTAAAAGTTTAATTTTTATATAGAAAGAATTCTATTCTGTGGTTTTCCAATAATCAACTTTATTTGATATGTGAGCATTTCAAGTATTTACATACTTAGGAATAGTGTGCCCCTAGGAAAGTGATCGCTATGGCTTGGAGAGGACCGGGTTCAAAGTTCAGACTTGTATATTGACTCGGATAACTTCTAGAGTTGTCTAGAAAATGATGAAGACAAGGCACACAGTAATAAGATTTCAAAAGAGTAGCTTTGAAGTGGACTTCAATCAACCACCAAGGGCTCACCAAGCACTTACTATATGCAGGGAAAGGTTGTGGATAGACAGAAAAACTCAAGCAAGGTCTCTGTGCCCTTTCACCTAGAGTTAATTTTTTCAACTGTTCATATATTCTTGTGATAATCCTTGAAAACTCACTTGTGCCCCTCAACTTTAAGGCGAGAGTATATGTCCAGTAAGAATGACCAGGAGAAGACAATGCCACTGCTATCCTGAAAGACATATCACAAGCCTTCGCCGTGCCCTGGCAATGCTTTGATGGTCTTACGGTAGTGTCTTCCTGCTTCCACTGACATCACTGAGAATTCCTTTTGAGCATTTTTGTTTCCTCAGAGGTATATCGAAGAGTTTATTGAAGTAAATATGCTTTTAAGAATATGTAAATATTTAAAAAGAAAACACAGAAGGCTATTTTTTTAAAGCAGAAGTCATCTTTTAATGATCAGTAGGGATAAAGGACTGAGCAGCTACATAAACACTTGGGGATATAGGGAAAGGGCATGCATAGTAGAGCCAGCATTATGAGTTGGAAGAGGAAGTAACATAAAAGAAGTGCCCATGTAGATCAAAGGGCATGCCCTCTGTAGAATAAATCATTTCAATGATCCATGACATTCATGCCTTGGTTTTGCAGCAGTATTTAATTTATTAAAACGACTTTGTAGTCTTTTCTCCTTTCGGTTTTTAAAACATATTCCCCAACAAAATAAATAATTAAAGTTTAGATGAACTGTCAAATGGGAACATTATTTTAATGCAACATTAACATTTTGGTAATTAACATGGAAGTTAATGCTTTTAGCAGATGTAACAACATTAGACTTGTAAATTTTAATTAAAGTTAATGGTTCATGATGGCTGTAGGGAGTAGGCATCCTCCATGGATGCTGAAAGCATGTCTAATGCTATTAGAAATGCTAATCGTAGGAAAAGGACAGCCCTGGCAATGCCTGGTCTCTAGTGCTTGCGAAACTCAGTAACTTGGACATCCTTCCAAATGAGAAAACCGCAAGTAAATAGGAGTTTACAGGAGAGCTGTTGATGATATTTAAAGGACTGAAGCAGAAAGAACACACCTGGTGCATACTCTGGGTAACTACGTGAAATACTTCCAAGACATGTCATGAAGAACGTCATAGGGTTTCTACTGCTGTGATAAAACACCATGGCCACATTCAATGTAGGGAGAAAGAGCTTATTTCATCTTAGAACTCTCAGGTCACACTCCATCCCTAAGGGAAGTTAAGGCAGGAGCTCACGACAGGAAACTGGAGGCAGGAACTGCTGCACCGACCATGGCAGAGTGCTTCTTACTGGTTTGCTTTCAATGGCTTGCTCAGTCTGCTCTCTTATAACACTCAGGACCTCCTGCCTAGTAGTAGCCCTGCCCATAGTAAGCTAATCCTAACCCACATCAATCATCATTAAAACAGAAAAAACAGAACAGGCTTGTCCACAGGCTAGTCTCAAGGGGCCATTTTCTCAGCTGAGGCTCTTTCTTCAAAAATGGTTCTAGCTGGTGTCAAGTTGATATAAAACAGCCAGCACAAGGGTGTTTAGTAATTTTCAGATAGGATGAGTGCTTAATCCTTGTTTTTCTCTGATGCGCATTTTCTTTTCCAAACTGTTCAACTGGCTCCACTCTCTTGCTTTCTTTCAAATCTATGACTAAATACTTTTCCATTAATTGTTGGTTCATGTGCATATGTACTTGTGCATTCCTGCACATAGCTGGCTCTTACTTCTATGGATATGATTTCAGGGCTGACCATTTGGTACTAGATCACCAAGCGGTATACACTACCTTGGGGAAGACCATTTCTTCCATTGTCTAGATTCCTTAGTTGCCCATAGTTCTTTGTGTAGGACTGAGGCCTCTTGGTCTTTCTCCTGTCCACTCTGGCATATTTATTGTTGTTGTCCTTGTCATCTCATCTTAAGGCATTCATGTTAGTGATATTTTTGTGGGTGTAGCTCTGACATTTCTAGCAGATATAGTTTCACAGCAAACTCCCTGATCCTCTGGCTTTTACGACCTTTCTGCTCCTCCACCCCCATTCTGTCCCCGTCTCCTGCCCCTCCTCAATGTTCCTGTTGTCTTAGCTATGGGAATTGTTTGGTCCACGTATTCTTTGAGACAAGACACCACAAGGCTGCATTTTGATTGGTTGTGGTTTTCTGTAATGGCCTCTGTCTGTTGTAATGAGAAGTTCCTTGACGAGGTGTGAGACCTGAACGGGATGATCTACAGAAAAAGTCTAGAAAGATGACTAAAATGGTGTAGGTAGGCAGTTAACTCAACGCCAATCACTACCAACAGCCCTGTTATCTATAGTTATCTAGAATCCCTCTATGTATGAATGACGGTCGTGATGCTTCTGATATTTTCCAAGTCTCTTTGTTTCCACTTATAACTAATTATGACCACTAGTTTTAAACAATTTACTATATATTTTTGAAATTCTAGGGCACATTTAAGGCATATCAAACATCTATCTATCCTCCCCGGAATGTAAATTAACTCCTTCTCTATCTTGTTAAAAACAGGATTTGGGGAGCAGGGAAGCACATATCTTAATTAAGGGAGCCATCTTAGGGTTGGGAAGAGACTTGGACCTAGAGGGGCTTCCAGGTGCCTAAGGCGAGGTCCCCAGTTAGTTCCTGTGGCAGCTGAGGATAGGGAACCTGAAATGATCCTATCCTATAGCCATACTGATGAATATTTTGCATATCACCATAGAACCTTCATCTGGCGATGGATGGAGATAGAGACAAAGACCCACACTGGAACACTGGACTGAGCTCCCAAAGTCCCAATGAGGAACAGAAGGAGGGAGAAGATGAGCAAGGAAGTCAGGACCAAGAGGGGTGCACCCACCCACGGAGACAGTGGGGCTGATCTATTGGGAGCTCACCAAGGCCAGCTGGACTGTGACTGGAAAAGCAGGGGATAAACCCGGACTCTCTGATTATGGCGGACAATGAGGGCTGCTGAGAAGCCAAGGACAATGGCACTGGGTTTTGATCCTACTTCTTGTTCTGGCTTTATGGGGGCCTAGCCAGTTTGGATGTTCACCTTCCTAGACCAGGATGGAGGGGGGACGACTTTGGACTTTCCTCAGGGCAGGGAACCCTGACTGCTCTTCAGACTTGAGAGGGAGGGGGAGAGGAGTGGGAGGCTGGGAGGAGGCGGAAATTTTTTTTTTCACAATAAAAAAAAATCTTAAAAAAAAACAGGATTTGGCAAAAGTAAGGATTCAATAAATATTAGTTGAATGAACTTAATTTTCTTAAACTAATATAAACTTGTAATGAATATAAGTATGCATTTGGCATTGTCATATAATTTTATTATTATATAACATCTGTTTCTTGCATATAAATAGTATCATTTTCAGGTTCTGTTCCTACATACTGCCTTAAATCCCCACAATCAAGAGCACATAGAAAGTTAAGGTTTTCATATTTGGTGGTGATGGAGCACACCTTTAATCTCAGAACTCAGGAGGCAGAGGCAGGCAGATCTCTGCATTCAAGGGCAGCCTAATCAGGTTCCAGGACAGTCAGGGCTACAGGGCTACACAGATAAACCCTGTCTTGAAAAACCAACCCCCACAAAAAACAAGTTAATGTTTACATTAAGTAAACATTCTTTTGAGGATGAACTGAACTCTCCAAATAATAACTTGTGCCTGCCTCCAAGAAGTGCTGAGTTTAAAAAGAAATCTCAAATCTTCACTGAGAGTACAAAATATAGAAGGCTTAAGCAGAATAAATACTAGATAGAGACTTTGGATGCTGGCACTCAACCAATGAAGCATAAAGATGGCCAAGTTCACCATTCGCTGTCGGACTTCTCCGACTGTAAAGTGGGATTGGTTGGTACTTGAACTTTTTTCGCTCCTAACAGTGGTGTGGTATGGTCTGCAGAATTTACAGATTAAGAGCCCATTTTAATTCCTTTTAACACTGAATTCTTGGCTCAGTTTCCAGCCTACATGTAGATAAGCTAATGTGTGAGGCTAGTGAAAAGTAGTAGCCCCAAGTTTTATTGTATATTATAAACTAATGGAATGTTGAGAATTAAATCTTGCTTTCCAATTGGTTATCCTAACAAGATTTCTAATTGGCTAGTCTTTAGACGGTTTTTAAAATGTTGAGAATTTAAAACTGCACAGACTCTGTTGGCAAGTGACCATTCAACGTCTCGCATTTCAATACATAAAACATTGATTATGTAATGTTTGTGCTGTGAATTTGACATCACTTTAAGTCATAATACTGACTGCTAGGTCAGATATTCTCTGAGAATTTGTAACTGGTGGGGTTAAGAGTTCAGATCTCATAAAACATCATTAAGGTGATTTTGTGGTTTGCAATTTAGAAAGGTCAGTCAGAGAACCCAGACAGTTCTATATTTCTGCTTATTTCTAAAGCCGAGTATGAACTTATGTCTCACTAACGTCAATGAGTATGAACTTATGTCTCACTAACGTCAATGAGTATGAACTTATGATGTCTCACTAACGCCAATGAGTATGAACTTATGTCTCACTAACGTCAATGAGTATGAACTTATG
>NC_022013.1:29438130-29442460 GCF_000317375.1 Microtus ochrogaster | reverse complement strand
CTCACTAACGTCAATGAGTATGAACTTATGATGTCTCACTAACGTCAATGAGTATGAACTTATGTCTCACTAACGTCAATGAGTATGAACTTATGTCTCACTAACGTCACGCCTGTCATTTTGCAGCACAAAGACTCTATACCATTAGAGGTGGAAATCCCCAACCACAAAAAGGTAAAGTTCAGAAGCACACACAGAAGGTAAATAATAAATTTACTGGTGAGCAGGGATTTTAATTTGAAATGTGATCTGCTGCCCAATATAGTGTAGTCGTTTTTCCAGCCACCAGCTTTCTAAGCTTTAGGAAGAATATAGAACTCTATGCAGCCTGCCAGATTGTTTTCACTCTACTGCTGTCAAATTTGATTAATGAAAATATGTATGTTCCAGACACATAAGAGATATTTAATGTGCATCTCCTTTGCATAGGCCGTACACTACAGATTCTTTATCTAAAGTTTCAATGCAGCTACTGCTCCCCACACAACCCTAGCTCCTTATCCAGCTCTAGCCCTGTTCACCAGCTGGCACTCCTTGGCAGTTTTCCAAGGGCTGAGATTAGGGGGGAGTGACCTGAGGAAGGTGCATGCCGTGATATGTGTGTGTGGCAAGCTCAGTACCCTTTTCCCAGGTCTGCCATGCCACTGTTCACACTTCGTTGGATCTGTCCTATATTGTCATGGAAGACTTAGAGCTTCTCCTCAAAGCTCCAATAAGGAAGTAGGTACAAGCTTCTGTGCTCCAGGACATGGGGCCTATTTGGTGGTCTCCAATGACATCCCTACCAGTATTTCAGCCAGAGCCTAGAAAGCTATTCAGATGCTCTGAACCCAAGGAACACACTGTCTCTTCATTCCCTCTCCTCTCCATCTTCAGGCTCTGCCCTTAGCCTGGGAAGGACGTTTAACAGATTGAGGCAACACATTACTCTTTTATCGAGATCTGCTTATATATTTCTTTCTATTTAAAAAATTTTAAACTTTAAAAAAGAATACCAGACATCCATATTACATTTACATCATTTCTAGTCTTTGCTCTCCCTTCTCCAACTCTCCCTGTGTTCTCACTACCTCTCAAATTTATGACTTTTTTTCTTATTGTTGTCACATATAAACACAGATACATACACAATATAATTATCTGTAAGGCTTTAATCACGCTGCTCTTGAATTGGAAGCCTGGATTTCCCATCTAGCATAACTGACACTGACTTCAAAGACCTATTTTTGTAATTAAAAACCTGGATATGAGACTTTCAATTGCTTGTTTCCTGTCTGTTCTCACCTTTAATCCACCTGAGTTGAAGGTGGCCCAGAGAAAGTTACCCCTAACAAAGAACAAAAAAAGGGAAGAAACTCATTATGGTTTCCATTTACAGTACTGTGTTCCTACTCTGCAAGGGTCCCTTTAGTTAAATATTTTGTTCATGATTATTCCTATGTTTTCAGATTATTAGTCAAGTGTTGTTATATTATCTTAATTATATGTATGCACTTAGATATATGCTTGTAACTGCTGATATCTACAAAAGCTGGAGGCTACAGATCTCCTGGATCTTTAATTCAAGGCAGTTGTGTACCACCTGATGTCTCAGGGAGTTGAACTTGGGTTCTCTACAAACAGGGAGATATTGGTGGGGTGTCACTGGAGACAATGAACTTAACTGCCAAGACATCTCTCCATCCCCGGGTCATATTTATAACTTGTAGATCCTTCAGCTGTCTCAGTGATCTTATAAAAATGCTTATCCTTCCTCACTTTGTTTTCTTTCTTTATTTAAATAATGAAATGTGTAGAGGAGAGCGTATGCAATTATCTATCGAGTGACTCTGTGTTAGTCAATGCAAATTTATCAACTACAGCAATTCCTAAATTACAAAGGACAAAATATGGCACAAGCTGCTCCTCTGAAATATAATTGGTATACATATTATCTCTCTAATTCTTTTCTACTAAGAATGGCGGTTTTGTGTTTGTTTTGATGACAGAATTTCAGGGTTAGAAGGATTTTTAGATTACTCCGTCAATTGCTTCATTTCAGAAAAGTACTGTTGTGGTTGACAATAAATAGTCACAGAGATTCAAAAATAGTTCTTCTATCCTTTACAGACATGGAACTTTATACCTCACATACATTGCACCGACCACTTCATGCCTGTCTTTTCAGTAGCATGTGCCATCTCTTAGACTAGGACATCTAAATAAAAGATCCATTTATCTAAGGTTTAACTTAGTTTTATTAGGTTATTCATGATTTCCCTCTTAGCTGATAAAATTCTATAGAACAATAAAAATAGAATGGGAACAGGTTATATTTCACTGTAATGAAAGTGTATATCAATTATCAACAAAGACTTTAAAAGTGGAGGTTTTAACAATACACAAAGAACTATGGATTGAAACAATTAGATGTGATTTTTTTTTCCTTCCAAACCGGAAAAGCTTGAAATATGGAAAGAGAATGTTTAGATAGGTGGAGACCCATGAAAATGAATCAGAAGACCATATTTTGCTCTAAAATGTTGACATTACCTAACATGACATTCTCGTAGCTCAACAACCCAGCCCCACTTTTTCCTTGGTATACTCTCCATAATGTTCCCTCATTGACCGTGTTTACATAAAGACCAGTCTTTCTCTCTCTCTCTCTCTCTCTCTCTCTCTCTCTCTCTCTCTCTCTCTCTCTCTCTCTCTCTCAACACAAGTGCACATACTAAATATAAATTTATTGGGGACTGTCATTGTTTTGGACAGAGTTCTTACTCTAAGCCAAGCAAACCAAACCAACATGGAGTTACTCACTTTAAGGTTCAACTCAGCAAGCCAAAGCTAAGTTACTTATGTATCTAACCCTGCAAAACAATCAAGAGTCTTATGGATAGCCAGATAGCCGACAGTGGCCTCAGAAAGTACACTTTGTTCCACAATTTTCTTTTCTTCTTTTGTGTCTGCCTTTTCATGATGACACAATTGTGTCAATTTTTAAAACTCAGTCTATCCCACTCTGCCCATTTTCTCAGCCCATTTCCCTGAGCTGTTGCAGCTTGACATTCTCCCTTGGAATTTTGCCAGGCCTTGCTCGCATTTCTCCTTGTATCCACCCTTGGCTACTTTCAACCTTCTTCCCCACAACTCTCTAGAGTTATCCTTTAAAACACTAAATTTAGCTCATGTGAGTGTTAGCAGTGTAAATCAAAGTACCTAGTGGTCATGAAAAAAAGTTTTATTTTATTCCAAAAGAGAAAGCAAGCTATTGAAGGGTTTCAGAGTAGGGATACCACATACAGAGAGAGACTGGCCTTTTCAAAGTGCCCCCAGTACTGTGTGAAAGTGGATTGCCAGAAAGCACCAGCCAATCAGAGTGAATAATGAAGAGGCCTCAGTGGGTGTGCAAATTGGAGGTGACTGGATTGAGTGAATTCTAGAAATATCTTGTAGGTTTAACTGATAAGACTTGGTGATGAACTGGAGGGAGGAAGTAAAAGAAAGAGACTGATTGAGAGGCATGGAAGAAGGGCAAGGGAACTAAGAGAAGTTTCATTCAGGGTCTACTAATCTTGGGATGCTTCCAGTTCATGTGGGTAGGCACTTGGATAAATAAATCTGGAGCCTGGTGGAAGAATATAAACTAATGAAATACATTTGAAATTTTGTATACGATGGTATTTAGTGTCCTAGATATGGAGAGACACAGCTGCGGAAGCCAGTCAGCCTAAGAACTGCTAGATTTAGTGACTGAGTCATGGGGCGGGGGGTTGAGCCCTCAAAGTAGGCTAAGAAGAAGTTGTGGGAGAGAAAGCAGAAAAACCAGGAGGGAGCTGACTTGTGCAAGCCAAGCAATCACAGTGTCACAGGGAGGTGTCAACGGGCTGAGTAGCTTGTGCTAGCAGTGGTGGTGTGAGGCTAGAGGTGTTTTGATGTGCTTACTATTTCTCCCCTCATTCCTTCTCTCCCAACACGGTCCCTGGTCCTCTCTGGCTGCATTTCTGGAAACACCCTATGCTTTCTTCCATCAAGGGAAGAAACCAATGCTGGTTTCAAGGCTGTAAATGTGTGGCATGATATAACACAGCGGTCAGGATCACTGTCCTGAGATAACTTGGCCACACTTGAGTTCTGGCTCTTGCCTGTTTGTGTGATCTTACACATGTCCCTTTTTTCTGCCCTTTTCCCTCATTTGGGAAATGGGAACAATGTAAGTGCACCTTCCCTCACAGAATCCCCCAAGAAGGGGTCATGTTCATAAGAATGGGAATTACAGCAATGTAGAAGTGTTCCCTTTTTCCCACAACCTCTCCAGCATAAGTTGTCATCAGTGTTTTTGATCTTG
>NC_022013.1:29431846-29437015 GCF_000317375.1 Microtus ochrogaster | reverse complement strand
TTTTTTTTGGTTTTTCGAGACAGGGTTTCACTATGGCTTTGGAGCCTGTCCTGGAACTAGCTCTGTAGACCAGGCTGGTCTTGACCTCACAGAGATCCACCTTCCTCTGCCTCCCGAGTGCTGGGATTAAAGGCGTGCGCCACCATCGCCCAGCATCTTTATATTCTTTTTTCAGAATAAAATTCAACCTAAGGGCAAAATATACAAGTCCTTTTAGACCAGTGGTTTTCAACCTATAGTTGGTGACCCCTTTGGGGATCAAATGACTTTGCATAGGGGTTGCATATCAGATATTTTGCATTATCAGATATTTACATTACATTTAACAGTAGCAAAATTACAGTTATGAAGTAGCAACAAAATGATTTTATGGTTGGGGTTACCACAACATGGGGCACTATATTAAAGAATTGGAGCATTAAGAATGTGGAGAACCTCTGATTTACAAATTTAGCCTTTGGAAATAAACTTTCTAATTGCCTTTCTTAGAAACTCTTGAGTTAAGAAAATTAAACAAAAAAAGAGGGGCAAGAAATGCAAGAATTTCTGGCTGTAACAAAGGTGATGAAAATTGAGAGTGAAGAGGAAGGGCTTAGTTCACAGTCGGTTTTGGTCAGAGCCAAAGAAAATGGATTTCTAGGAAAAACACTGAGTCTGGGCACTGACTGTGCTCCTGTACTTGAAGTGATCTTAACAATGACTCAATGGGGCAGTGAGATGGCTCAGTGGGAAAAACCCTCGCTGCCAAGATTGATGACCTGAGCTAATTCCCAGAAGTCCCTGTGGAAGGAAAATACAAAGGAGGGTTTACGGATAATCCAGGATTTATAAGGCATGTTGTATTGTTTTGCAATACTAATTTGGTTTGAAATAACAAATAATAATTTAAGTGTATTGATTTTGCCTCCCCAATTAAGTTCTAGACAAAGCAAAGAAGACTTAGTAATGATTACAGATCCACATATGAATGTCATTTTTATGGACTGAATGTTTGTGTCCCCCTCAGATTCACATATGGAAAATTTAAATCAAAATGTGGTGGTGTTTGGAGGTGGAGCCTCTCGGAAACAATTAGCTCATGAGGGTGGAGCCTTCATGAATGTGAGTGTTGCCCTTACTGAACGCTCCCTGCCCTCTGAAGACACAAACATCAGTACTTTACAGTTTGGGAAAATACCCTCCTCAGGAGAAGCCCATGTGGCAGTGGGATCTCCAAACTCCCAGGTTTCAGAATTCTGAGAAGGAAGTTCCTCTTGTTTGCCATCTAGTCTTTTGTCATAGCAACCTGAACTAAGATAGAAATCAGTCTTGATTCCCCAGAAGTTTAAGTTTAGATTGTCGATGGTATGATGGCAAATAAAACTGATGTCAAGACAAGCTCATCACCATCTTACCCAACAAAATAAGGAATGAAAACATGGTGTTGTGTTCTGATCCTGTCCTCCAAGTTTCATATGTTGGAGATGGAAGCTCTTTGTCACAGAACAACTTTGAATCTCAACACTCTAGAGGCAGGGACAAGTGGCTCTCTGTGAGTTTGAGGCCAGTCTGGTCTACAGAGTGAGTTTCAGACTAGCCAGGGTTATGTAATGATACTCCGTCTCAACAAAGCAAGAAAAAGAGCAGAAATGTAGTCCCTAGCACAGCAGTTTGGAAGGCAGAGCCCTTTGAAGGTACTTAGATGATATAGGTTCTACCTTCATGAATAGTTAATGCCACTATTAAGGGCTGATGGGAGTGGGTTACCTGTCTTTTTTACAACAGTCTTCCTCTCTGGAGAATGCACCAAGACACAGACCTTGAGCCTCAGGCTAACTCAATAGTATCTATCTTTGGTTTCTCAGTCTCCAAAACCATGAGAAATGAAAGTTTGTTTCATATAACTCATCCAGCATGTGGCATTTGGTTACAGCAACATAAAATGAACTGGGCAGGATGTAGATACTTGCTAGCACCCATCAAGTACATATGCAAGTCATGGAAGATAACTTCAACTTTAGTAAACCGGAAAGAGACTGCTTAAGTTGTACTGGAAAGCTAACAATGAGAATTTAGTTTTGAAAAGATGAAGTGGGAGGTGGGACAAAGCCGTCTCTAAGAGTAGCACCCAAGAGCATGTTGCTGAACAGAAAAACTCCTGGTGCTGTCTCCTGAGCACTAGAGGAAAGGGCATCTGCTTCCCAACTGATTACTCTTCTGTGCCAGGACCACCTCTGACCACATGAGGCAAGTGCTCCACCCACGATCGCCCACATACCTGCTCAAATGCAGCTCACAGTAGCCAGGTCCTTCCCTTCATGTTATCACCAATTGGTAAGATTTGAGTAGGTGAATCTGATTGCCAGAAACTAGGTCACATAACTATATTGTGGTTGCAAAGAAAGTGAGACTTGGAGTATACCTCTCATATTGGCAAAGAATTACTGATGACATTAGTTTCTTTCCCAAATATGCTATTAAAATGTGACAAGTGCCTTTACATTGTTAGAACTATATTGAGAACATAAAATTATAAAATGATTTAAAGACAAACATTATATGCTGTGGGATAATGCTTTTGTACATGATAAAGATTTTTCACTCATATTTGTTTAATAAAATGCTGATTTACCAGTAGCCAGGCAGGAAGTGTAGGTGGGGCAACTAGCTAGGAGAATTCTGGGAAGAGGAAAGGCAGAGAGTCAGTCACCACCCAGACTCAGAGGAAACAAGATAGAATGCCTTACTGAGAAAAGGTACCAAACCATGTGGCTAAACATAGACAAGATTTTTGGGCTAATTTAAGTTGTAAGAGCTAGTTAATAATAAGTCTGAGCAATAGGCCAAACAGTTTAAAATTAATATATGCCTCTGTAAATTTCTTTGGAACTGAATGGCTGTGGGACCAGGTAGGACAGAAACTTCCTTCTGCAAAATATTACTTACTGCTACCATTTTCTTAATATCTTGAGTTCAACTCATCAGAATTTTTTTTTTTGTCTTTTGACCTCCCTTCACAGATGGTTGTGGTGTTTTGCTGCCTACAGATTGCCTCTTCATTTGCTCTTTGGCTTCCTTCTTTCTTCTGCCAGGTTGATCGTCTCTGCAGTAAGCCATTCTACTGGTGTTGCCCTTTTTGCGTAACCAAGCTTCTCCTTTGAAGCCTCCTATGTAACTCTTTTGACTTTCTCCCATTCATTTTCTATATTTGTAAAGGGTTGTTTAATGATTTCCCTCGTCTTTTTTTTTTTCAGAGGTTCTCTTATACTCTCTCCACACAGCTAGGTTCATCAGTTGTTTACAATTGATCTTGTGGTTCATCTTGCCTGGTGTGCCTCTCCTAAGTTTCAGTTGGATGTTGGCCATAAGTTGGTGTTCTGACCCTAAGTCAGCACTAGGAAATGATCGACTGTCTTGAATGCTAGGTAAAAGTTTCCTGCTGGCCAGAATGCATTTGTCAGGGAATTCCCACATCCAGCATCTTGATAGCTTGGCCTGCTTGAATTTTGTGTTGGATCTGTACAAATCACGTGCACAGCAGAAGTCAAGCAGTAGTTCCCCTCTATCATTCCTTTGTCTGAATCCATACATTCCCATGACACTATGGTCCATTCTTTCACCAGATCCCACTCTTGCATTGAAGTAACCCATAATGATTAGTATGTCATTCTTATGTGCCCTACTTACCTCATTGTGTAGATCTGTGATGAAACTGTTGATGACAACTTCTTCTGCTTCCACTGTTGGCGTGTATACCTGTATGATGGTTACTGGATGTGTCATTGTCTGAAATCTAGCTGATATAATTCTGTCATTTATAGGTCTGAACCCAACTATGCATTTTTGAGCCAAACTGGATAGTACTAAAGCTATGCCTGCTGTGTGTTTTCCCTCTCCACCTGAGTTTATAATCTTGCATCCATATACTAAGTTCTTGCGTTCCTGTCCAATGTGTTTCTGCCAGTCCAATGACATCCCACCTGAAGTGACTGAGCTCATGCATGAGCAATCTGGTTACCCGACTGTGTTTAGTGTTCTCACATTCCAGTCCCTATTGTGGTGACACTCTTTGGCATGAGGAAGTGCCTTTCCTGCTCATTTCTATCAGCTCCCCTTCCCACTCTTGGCTTTAAGAGAGAAACATCATCTGTCCTGTGCTTAGGACATGGAGGTACTGGGGCACTGTCAGATTCTGGGACTTTTACCCAAGTCTTTCTGTTGGACTTGTTCATATTGGTCTCCTGGTGACTGTCCCCTTGATGGCAAGACTGGAAACAACCAACTAGGTCCTCTGGAAACTTGGGGAAACAGTATGTGGGTGGAAAGAGGTCCAGATGGTCAACGAAAGGGTCCCATACAAAGAGGAAGAGACCTGGTCAATCATCCTCATCAACTCAGACCCACCTATCATAGTTATTTCTAAATTACAGCAATAGCTTTCTGGGGCTGCACTGCCCCACCCTCCTATCAAAGTTATCCCTAAATTACAGCAATAGCTTCCCAGGTAATCTTGCTGCTTAATTCATTGTCCAAGGAGCAGAAGAGTTAAACTCAACAGCTAGAGTGCCTCTCAAGCCATAGGAAAAATCCTGTCATGTCTCCACGCAGAACCATGCCTAGACCTCGTAGATGACTCAGAATAAGTCTGAAGGCCTTCCAAGAGTCTTACTGATCTGCTATCACTCTCCCCCGTGACCTCATTTTTTCCTTCTCCTCCTCTTATCCATTGTTCTTCCTGTGGCCTCTTGTTTATCATATACGGGCATCAGATTCCTAAACTCCTGCATTCGTTCCTTAGCAGTAGTTGATTAGCTTGGAGAATACACACTTCCCCCAAGTGCCTGCATCGCCAACTCTATCATATCTTCAAGTCCCCTTTCTCTTCACTTCTATGCCCAATGCTGCCTACCTTGTATTTTCCCATGGTTCTCATCATCTAACTGCAATATGTAGGACTATCGATGATTCACTTCATTATGCCATCTATTTTATCATAACTGAGATAGAATTTTTGGCTAGCTGATGTGGGAGTATCATATATCAATCTGTTGATTTCATTGGTTAAGGAATAAAGAAACTGCCTAGGCCCCTTGATAGGCCAACCCTTAGGTGGGTGGAGTAAACAGAACAGAAGCCTGGGAGAAAGAAGCTGAGTCAGGGAGTTGCCATGATTGTCCCACTCCAGACAGA
>NC_022013.1:29392307-29431746 GCF_000317375.1 Microtus ochrogaster | reverse complement strand
TGGGCTATAAAGATTAATAAAAATAGGTTAGATTAATATGTAAGAGCTAGCCAATAAGAGGCTGGAACTAATGGGGCCAGGCAGTGTTTAAAAGAATACAGTTTCCGTGTAATTATTTCAGGTATAAAGCTAGCCGTGCAGGCGGCCGGGTGCTGGGGACGCAGCCCCACTGCTCTTGTTACAACAGCTAGCATTAGAACTCAGTAGGGGAACTGGAGAGATGACTTAGCGGTTAAGAGTACTGTCTGCTCTTCCAGAGGACTCAGGTTCAGTTCCTAACCCCCACATGGTGGCTCACAACTGTCTGTAACTTTAGTTCCAGGAGACCCAACACCCTTCTACAGACAAAACAGAACACCAATGCACATTAAAAATAAATAATTAATTTTAAAAGAACTCAGTGATAGCAGAGTATTTGCTAAACATCCTTAAAGGCCTGTATTTGGCCCTCACAACTACTAAGTAGGGGCAGTGGTCTTATGCCTTTTGTTAGCTGATATATGTGGCTGTGTAGAAAAGCCTGGAATGGAAAATAAAATCATTGATTGTGTGGCTGGATGCATAAACTATTGATATAGAAATATTTAGAGAGCATGGATTAGAGCTATTTTACCTAGATCTTTGCTTATTGAAAAAGAAAGCAAATAGAGCATAAAATTGATCAAGAATTACCATCTGATTCTATCAGAAGGACTGAAACCAAGCATGTAAAAATGGCTATCTCTGTAAAATGGGGATGAAAAAGAAGAGGGACAGAGGATGGTCAGCTTTTATTTTAAACTATCTATCTATCTCTAGCTCTAGCTCTATCTATCTATCTATATCTATATCTATATCTATATATATATATATAGAGAGAGAGAGAGAGAGAAATTGGTTATCTGCTTCCTATTGGTAGGAACTTGAATTTGCAACAAAAAGTGGAAATCATGAATAATCAAAATAATAGAATTAAAATAGTATTAATATGGTTGAGCAAAATTTCTTATTAACTTTATATTTTACAATGATAAATCAAGTGAAGAGTAGGTGTCAATGAGCAAACCTTTTGGCTTTACCACATCTTCACATTGCACTAGTTTTTAGGTTGCTGGTCTTTTGAGAGATGTGCTTTGTAAATACAGATTTAGCGGAACCAGGGGGTAAGGATTTTGCTTTTGCAGTATTGGCAGATGACTCTACAGTTTCTTAAAAGCCATGAGTATGCCACTGGAAATTACATGCAGAATAATGTTGTAGAATTCAAAAAGGCAAAATAGGATCAGAATGGAATCCCCACACATTTTTGGGTAATAAAGGATATGAGTTAATTATAATTTTTCGGCACCTGAAACATATGCATGGAGTGTATGACATTTATAGCTATGGAAGAATAAGTTCTGAACATTACTCTGCGAAGATGTTAATATTCTCGTGTGTAACTGAAACCCGATTTATGACTCCAGGACCTATTTGTTATGAATCTGAAAGTACTTTGAGGAATAGATCTCAGTTGTTTCCTTCACAATTTGCAAGCTCATCTAGTCTATGATGTAGAATGTCATTTCGGCAATAAATGTGTTCTAATGGTATTTCCACTCTGCCATCCTGAAGCACCTTGCTCCAAATTACTCTCGGATGACTTGTAAAGCATGTCTCTGATCAGGTTCTAATCCGCGACTCAGTGATGATGGTGAACGCCAACTGACTGGCTTGGAGAACACCCTTGAAGATGTGCTGTTTCCCCAGTTGATGAACTGTAATACCACCTGCCTCCGGGGAACAAGTGTGATCAGCTCTCCTAGCCCTCATGATGCTGTCATGAGGATGGATGTACTTAGGGCAAAGAAACCTGCATTAGTTAAAAACAGAAAGGATAACAGCCAATTTGTCTAAAGAACTAAACTGGCAGTTGCAACCTGCCATTTTGACTAACTCTAATTCCCAAAATCATGGAAAGGAAAACCTTACTAGGTTAACTACTTATGTACTGTGTTTTCTAGTATATGCTCTTAGCTAGACTGCGTGGTTTTCAAAATGTCAGACAAATACAGAGATTACATGAACACAGGAAGCATTTACTACTCACAGTCGACTCTAGACTCTGGGAGTTGATATTTTTGGCTTCAAATTTTATTAAAGTTATATAAGAATAAACAATTTTCTAGAAAAAGAAGATGCTAATCTTTTTTTGAAGAGATGCTTAATTCTTAATAAGTAGGTTAATGTGACCCTTAAAAGTTTTTTCTATTTTTATTTTATTACAAAAACCAAACTATCATTTTTAATTTTACATACTAATCCCAGTTCCCACCCCTTCCCCTCCTCCCATTCCCTCCACCTTCCCCCTACTCCCTATCCACACTCCTCAGAGAGGGTAATGCTTCCCATGGCATGTCAGCAAAGTCTAGCACATTGCTTTGAGAAAAGACTAAGGCCCTCCCTGCTTTATCTAAGCTGAGAAATGTATCCATCCAAAGAGAACCGGTTTGAAAAAGCCAGTACAAGCAGTAGGGATAAATGCTGGTCTCACTGCAGTCTACACTAGCCATACAACTGTCACGCACATTCCGAGAGCCTAGTTAGGCCCTATGCTGGTTCCTTCCCTGTCTGGCCAAAGTTGGTAAGCTACCATTAGCTCAGTTAAGCTGTTTCAGCGGGTGTCCCCATCATGGTCTTGACTTCTTTGCTCATATACTCAATCCTCCAATTCTTTGACGGGACTTTGGGAGCTCAGCCCAGTGCTCCCATGTAGCTCTCTGCCTCGATTTACATCAGTTACTGGATGAAGGTTCTATGGTGACATTTTAGATAGTCATTAATCCGACTATAGGCCAGCTTGGGAATCCTCTCCACTATTGCTTAGGGCCTTAGCTTAGGTCTAGTATCTGGTTTCTGGCTCGCCCCATAACAGCTCCCTCAATCAAGATATCTCTTTTCTTGTTCTCTGTCTCTATTCTTCCCCCATCTTGACTCATTCATCCCCTCAAGTTCTAATCCACCTTCCCCTTCTTCCCTCCTTCTCCCCCTCTGCCCTTCCTTCTCCCTCCACCCCTATGTTTTCAATTTCTCAGGAGATCTTGTCCATTTTCCCCTTCCCAGGGTGATTTATATATGTTACTCTTAGGATTCTCCATCTTACTTAGCTTTTCTGGGGCTGTGGACTATAGGCTCGTTATCCTTTGCTTTACAGCTAGTATCCACTTAGGAGTGAGTGCTTACCATGCTCATCTTTCTGGGTCTGGGTTACCTCACTCAGGATGTTTTTTTCTAGTTCTACCCATTTGCATGCATTGCTTATTACCACTGAGTAGTACTCCATTGTGCAAATGTACCATATTTTCTTTAGCCATTCTTCAGTTGAGGGGCATCTAAGTTGCTTCCAGGTTCTGGCTATTACAAATAATGCTGCTATGAACATAGTTGAACAATTGTCTTTGTAGTATAATTGAGCATCCTTTGGGTATATACCCAAGGGTGGTATTGCTGTGTCCTGAGGTAATTTGAGTCCTAATTTTCTGAGAAAATTCCATACTAATTTCATCTGTGAGCTCATCCAAATTCCTCATCCCAAATGGCGTGGATCAGGTTTGTGTCCATTAACATAGTGCCCGCCAGCTTTATCCACACTTTTACAGATAGAAGGACTCCATTCCCTTTTAAGGCAAATAATTCACCGAATGGATGAATGCACGCTCCATGCTTTGTTCCATTCCTTACTGGATGGGAGCTTAGGCCCATGTTGTCATGCTTTGTCTGCTGAGAGTAGAGTTGCATGAAGCAAATCACTTCTCCACTATCCCATGGTGCTGGAAAGCTACCTAGAATCGGGATTGCTAGGTCGTATGGTAGTTCTATTTTCATTTTTGCCCTTTCTTTTGAAATTCAAGGACAATTTTATTAGAATTTCAGAGACAACTTCTGACAGGCAAGCTGTGTGTCATAGCACCTGCCTGGGGGAGTACGGGGAAGGAAACTAAGCCAGGTTGTATTAATCAAGCCAGCATGGAGGTCAGCCACATGGTGGCAGGCAGCTTTGTGGTGGGGAGCAGAGTGTGAGGGAAAGAGTGTTTAGAGCAGACAAGAAAATAAAAAGGAGGGCTGGAGAGATGGCTCAGAGGTTAAGAGCACTGACTGCTCTTCCAAAGGTCCTGAGTTCAATTCCTAGCAACCACATGGTGGCTCACAACCATCTGTAATGAGATCTGGTGCCTTCTTCTGGCCTGCAAGTATACATGCAAGCAGAACACTGTATATATAATAAATAAATAAATCTTTTAAAAAAATAAAATAAAATAAAAAGGAAACATGGACACTTTTCTGGGTAATTCAGAGAAGTGGGCTGATTTGTAAAGTTGCATACCTCTGGCTCTGTGAACTACTTGGGTAATGATCAGGAATTCTGGGAAATAAAAGAACATTATTTTTGTAGAATATGAGATGAAGATGTGTTGCATTTGTTTATGCTGTGGAATATTTGTTTAATGAAGCATAGATGAGTTACATTCTTTTATGTTATCTTTGTTCAACTCTATGAAACTGTGATTTTTTCTTTTTGCCTATGTAAAACACCTGATTGGTCTAATAAAGAGCTGAATGGCCAATAACTAGGCAGGAGAAAGGCTAGGCAGGGCTGTCAGACAGATGTATAAATAGGCAGAGAAATCTGGAAGGAGAAGATCAAGGATCGAAAAAAGGAGAAAGAGAGGAGAATATCAAAAGCCAGCTACCCAGTACAGGGTAAACAGTAAAGAAAGGTATATATAGTAGATAAAGATAAAAATTCAGAGGCAAAAGGTAGATAGGATATTTTAAGTTAAAAAAAGCTGGCTAGAAACAAGCCAAGCTAAGTGCAGGCATTCATAAGTAAGAATAAGTCTCTGCATCATTATTTAGGTGCTGGATAGCTAAGAGCCAAAAGAGAAAAACAACCATTATCTCATTGAAGGGATAATTATTCTGTCCATCTCCTTAGCATGGCTTAAAATGACCTCATTTTCTTAGGGGTGGTCCTGCCTCCTTGAGTGGTGTTCCCTTATTCAAGTCATTAACCCTGCCCTACCAGAGTGTGCAATCCTGCTCAGGAATTCTATTCTCTTAACCAGAAAGAGCTAGTTTTCCCTTAATGGGCTTTTCCTTTCATGTGATTTCTCCCTATAGAGAGGTAGCCCTAAAATAATTGATGAGATAGGCTGAAAAATATATTCAGAATATATTTTTTATTATTATGTATTGTATTCATATATTATATGCTCACAAAAATTTCCCATATTTATCTATGAAACTATAAATTTTCACCAAATTTAGAGATCAGTTCCATCAGAAGGCATCAGTGACTGGAGCTGTAGTTTCTCCCTTCACTTACAACCTTTAGATGGATGTACTCAATGAGCAGGAAGTAAGAGACCAGAGCTCCCTTTCGGCATTGCTGTCCAGAGGGTAAAGAATGTTTCTAGAATTGCTGTTTTTGGGCGTCCCTGCCCTGAGCTACCAGAAAATATTTCCATTTCCTGTTCTCATCATTCTCCCTTTGAGGATGTAACCCAAACCAACATTTCAGAACTGGGGCATTGACCTTTCCGGATTCTTCAGGCCAAATGGGGTGTCAGGTGTGGCATTGGGGTATGCCTTCAGGTGATCTATCTAAAAGAATACAAAGTTGCATCTGTGGTTTATTCCCGTAACTCATATGGAGGAAGGAAAGGGTGTGTCTGGTAAAAGATGTGAGGGAGAAGTAAAGGCAAGGGTTATCAGCATTACACATTGTGTTTTCTTTCTTTTTGGAAGCTTAAGAGCATTTTCCTAAAGATTGCATTACTATGCATTCCTGATAATTGTACGCATTTACACCTTTTCAACATTCCGTCACCAACACTTGTGGGATTTCACGTTTTAGATTTTAAAGTTAGTTTATCCTAATGTCAGGTAATAATTTCAATTGCAATTTGCATTTGCTTGTTGAGTAATAACCTTTTTTGTTCGTTTATGAGTTAAACAACAGCACAGCTCAACAGTTTAAAAGTGTGTGTGTGTGTATTTGTGTGTGTGTTTGTTTGTGTATGTGTGTAATTTGAAAAAACAAGATTTTGTTTTTTTAAAAAAATTCAGTGAGGCAATTCTTTCTTTTTAAAATTTTTTTTAAAAATTATTTTTTTACTTTCTGAGATTATAATACAATTACATCATTTCCCCCTTACTGTTCCTTTCTTCAATCTACCCATATACCTTGTTCTTTTTCAAATTCATGACCTCTTTTTCATTCATTGTTGCTGCATAGATGAATATGAATATATTCACATATATTCATATATATTTTCTTAACTACTCAAGTACAACCTGCTCAGTCTGTAAAATGTTACTGTATGTGTGTTTTCAGAGCTGATCAGCTGGTAACAGATAACCAGGTGGTGTGCTTCTCTCTGGAGAAGACAATTTCTCTCACTCTTGGCATTCCTCAATTGCTTGTAGTTTTTTGTTCTTGTTCGTCTCGTGTTTAGGTAGTCATGTTGGTGATACTTGATGAGTATAGCTTCCTGGGAGACACAGTTTCACCTTATTCATTTGGCTACCACACTCTTTCCTCCCCCTCTTCTCCAGTGATTCCTGAGTCTTAGATGCAGTAATTGTGTTGTAGATGTATCAGTTTGGGCTGGGATCCATAACTCTTTATCTTGATTGGTTATGGTCTTAGTGTGGTAATCCTGTCTGTTGCAAAGAGAAGATTCCTTGAAGAAGGGCGAGAACTAGTTATTTGTTGGTATAAAGACAAACATTTAGAATGTAGTTAGGAACTCTGCTGCTTTAGTAAAGTGGAAGTCAGAGGTTCTCATCCAAGTTTCATCTAGCCATAAGTAGTTGGCTGTTTCCGGTACCAGGAGTGGTTTCTCTCTTATTGAACAGATCTAAAGTGCAATTATACAGCTGTTATTTATTGCTACTAACTATATATGCCACTATTACCACCCTTAAGGTTATTGTGCCATGCTGGTCACTGTTGTGGTTCATTGGCATAATAGCTGGGTAGGACTGTAATTTAGTTCTTTCCTTTGAAAGCTTTCATGGTAACTTGTGGTATCATAAAAGCTAGTTCCCAGGGAGGGGCATTCAGGTCAATTCCATATTAGAAGCCTCTGGGCCCTGTGTCTGAAGATCTTGGTTTTCTCAGCAATAGAAACTTACTTTTTACCTTTGAAAGTGAACCAAAGCCAATGACAATAGCCTGTCATGCTTTTGTTGTCTCTTAGACATCCCTGACCAACTGTCCAAAATAGGGTTTCTCATGCCTGGTTTTGTTAGATGGTCTTTGATCCTTGGAGGCAACATCATCAGCCTAGATATAGTCCTGTGTCATTGATTTGGGAATCTTCTCCCTCATCCATGGCCATAATTAGAAGCTTTAGGCATGCCATAGTGTTTCCACATTTCCTGTATGTTCCTTTCAGTGATTTAAAATTTCTTCCATAATCTCCACAAGACAGTGCTTTTTATAAAATGTGTCCAAAACCCAAACCAGAATAGTATGCACATTTGACCAAGATGGCTTCTCTTTGTTTAGCAAGGATGAGGCTGCCAAGAAGCCCAGGGACATTTTTTTGTATATAAGAAATAAAATAGTTACTTTTCTTTATGATCTTCTTGTTGTTGTTGTTTAGAGACAGGATTTCTCTGTGTAGCTCTGGCTGTCCTGGAACTCTCATTCTGTAGATCAGGTGTCCTTGAACTCAGAGATCCATTTCCCTTTGCCTTCCAAGTTCTGGGAAGAAAGACCTGGGCCACCACTGCCTAGCTCTTCCCCCTCCCTTTAGGATTATTTAACCCTGAGCTTCCTAGCCAATTTCTTCCTCCTGTTCTTAATACCCTCCTTCCCCTCTAAAGATGAAATATTATCCACCTTTATGGGACTGGGGTGACAGCTGATCTGGCTTTTCCTACTGGATGGAGTCATCAGGCCCAGCAGTGGGCCTGTGTAAAAGATGCCAACAGTGCATCAGCAGTTCATTTTGCATAACAGCCAGGTATATGGAGGAAGGGAATCCTTGACTGGTGTCTAGAAAGTGATGATATGAGGAAGAAGTAAAGGCATAGACATTGTTAGCATCATAGGTACCAGGCAGGGAACTCAGAGAACCCAGAACAGAGAATTTCTTGATGGACTTACAAGAGCATCTACCTATTGGAAGGCTCCTCATTATTCTTTGGTCTCTAAGGCTGGTCTTCACAGTGATGAACCCATGGTTTGCTTTTGTGCCATTTGATAGCTGTTGGGATGGCTAGAATCAGTGTGATTTCCATCTCCCATGGCCTCTAGAAACGCAGAGAAGAAATATTTAACATCATTTAATTTTTAGGTTAAAAATTGTCTATCTCTCTGGCTGTAGATGTTGCCATAAGCCAAGGTCAGACATCTTATATCTGGACATCATTGTCCTTATCAAGAAGATATCATAATTGAAAAATAACCTAAAATTCTTAATAACATTTTATATTATATATAATATATAATATTTTATTATACACCACACAAACACACACACACACATACATATATGCCTAACGTTGGGGAGTCCCATTCCTTGGATAGTTGAACATTTTAGTTTTTGATTACACTTCTCTGCTAGAAATGTAAGACTATAAAGATGGCTGGCCAAAATTAACCAACCTTCCTTCCTTCCTTCCTTCCTTCCTTCCTTCCTTCCTTCCTTCCTTCCTTCCTTCCTTCCTTCTCATTTGGAGCTGTGTGAACATTTAGAACTCTCTCTGGCTGTGGGTCTCTGCATCTGTTCCTGTGGGCTGCAGGAGGAAGATTCTCTCATGATGGTGACTAAATGAGACTCTGGTCTGGGAGTATAACTGAGTATCATTAGGAGCTACTTTATTGATAATTTTTAGACCAGTACTGTTGGGTTTTACCCCAGGTCTCTGGGCTATCTAGTGTTGAATTAGGAGCGGCGGGGATGCATCCCCAGCACCTTGGCCGCCTGCACGGCTAGCTTATGCCCCGAAATAATTACACGGACACTGTATTCTTTTAAACACTGCTTGACCCATTCTCTTCTAGGCTAATTCTCACATATTAATTTAGCCCATTTCTAATCATCTGTGTGTAGCACCCCAAGGTGCGCTTACCGGGAAGATTCTAGCCTACGTCCATCCTGGGTCGGAGCTTCATCGCATGTGCCTCAGAGAGCAGAGCTCTCGCCTCTGCCCGCAAGAGTGGAGCATCGTGTGTGTCTCTGAGGCGTCTGCCCTCGAGAGGAGAGCTGTCGAGTCTCTGAGCTCACTTCCTCTTCCTCCCAGCATTCTGCTCCGTTCACTCCTCCCACCTACGTTCTAACCTATCAGGGCAAGCAGCTTCTTTATTTAATTAACCAATGGCCTTCCTCCATCAATCTAGTCTCTGGTTCTTCGTTACACAAACAGTGTTGAGATGTGTTCCTTGTCATGGAGTGGGCCTTAAGTCAAATCAGACATTTGTTGGCTACTCCAACAAGTTCTGTGTCACCATTGCCCTAACATACATATCTTGCAGAGAGGACAGATTGAAGGTTTTGTGGCTGAGTTGGTGTTTACATTTCTATTCCAGTAGCCTATAGAGTACCTTCCTGCACCAAAGATACTAGAGTGTAGTAGGGATGAAGGCCCCATGTAGGCACAAGCTCCAATTCTTCATGTTCAATGAGCTGTGTGGGTGTTGTCATCATCAAAGGAGTGCCACTGCCAATTTACAGAGAACAACCCATTGTCTTAGTAACAGTGTGGGTTGTTTGGACATTTCCATAGGATCTGCTTTGGCAACAACTCAATTGAATGCCATGCATTCCTGGTACTGGAAGCTTTGGTGACAAAAGATGGCTAGTTGGGACAGCATCTCCCTGATTATTAGTAGATTTGGATTGCCTTCATATATTTTAGGGAGTTTTTTCTGCACTAGGTTTTCATACCATCCCTCGAATGTACCTCAATTCCAGCTGTCTTTCCTTGCATTCCCTCCTTCAACCTTATCTCTCCTCCCTCTCCCACCTGATCCTCCCAGTTATGACGTCATTCATACCTCCATTAGTCCCCAGTCCACTCACAAAATCTATTCTATTTCCCTCTCTTAGGGAGATTCATGTGTCCTTCCCTAGTCCCTTCTTCAATACCTAACCTCTCTAGGTCTATAGATTGTAGCTTCATTATCGTTTATTTGATGGCTAATATTAACATATAAGTAAATGCATACCATATTTATTTTCCCGGATCTGAGTTCCCTCACTCAAGATTTTTTTTTCTAGTTCATTCATTTGCGTGACTATTTCACGATGTCATTTTTTTTTTTTATCAGCTGGGTAAAACTCCATTGTGTAAATGTACCACATTTTCTTTACCCACTCTTCTATTGAGGGACATCTAGGTGGTTTCCAATTTCTGGATTTTATGAATGGACCAGCAATGAATTTGGTTGAACAAGTATCCCTGTGGTTAGATGAAACATTCTTTGCATATATGCCCAAGAGTGGTATAGCTGGATGTTGAGTTAGATTGATTACCAGCTCTCTGAGGAAACACCATCTTGACTTTCACAGTGGCTGTACACGCTTTTCACTCCCACAGCAATAGGGTTGTGGCCCTCTTGCTTCACATGCTCACCAGCATGAGCTCTTACTTATGTTGTTGATCTTAGCCTTTCTGACAGGTGTAAGATGGAATCTCTAAGTAATTTCAAGACTCTGGTGGATATCCATTGCTCGGCAGCAGTCCCCAGCAACAGGCCAATGGGTGAGAAACCTGTGGGCAGGCTATATCAACATCCCCCTAACACCCACTGGACTCTATAAAACCTCTGTGACCCACTCCACCACCCAAACCCACCAACCCCATCACACAAGAACTGACAGGAAAAAAAAAAGTGGGAAGTAACCCTGGATGCATGGGCCCAGGAGACTACTCTATGGATCAGCAGCAGAGACAGGAACCAACAATTAATAAATGAGACCTCCTGAAATTGAAAAGCTGTAAGGCAGAGGACATGGTCAATAAGATGAAACGGCAGCCTACAGAATGGGAAAAGATCTTCACCAACCCCACAACAGACAAAGGTCTGATCTCCAAAACATATTAAAAACTCAGGAGACTAGACATCAAAATACCAAATAATCAAAGTAAAAAGTGAAGTACAGTTCTAAACAGAGAATTCTCAACAGAAGAATCTCAAAAGGTTAAAAAATATTTAAGGAATTGCTCAACATCCTTAGTCATCAGGGAAATGCAAATCAAAATGACACCATCTTATACCTGTCAGAATGGCTAAGATCAAAAACACCGATAACAGCTTATGTTGGAAAAGATGTGGTGTAAGGGGAACACTCCTCCACTGCTGGAGGGAGTGCAAACTTGTACAACCACTTTGTAAATAAGTATGGTGAAAATTGGAAATCAATCTACTTCAAGACCCACCTATAAAAATCTTGGGCATATATGCAAAGGATACTTAATCATAACACAAGGACACTTGTTCAGCCATGTTCACAGTAGTGTTATTCATGATAGCCATAATCTGGAAAGAACCTGGATGCCCCTCAATCAAAGAATGGATAAGAAAAATATGGTACCTTTACACAATGGAGTATTACTCAGCTGTAAAAAGGGCCACATGAAATTTGCAGGCAAATGGATGAAACTAGAAAAAATTATTCTCAGTGAGGTAACCCAGACCCAAGAAGACGAACATGGTATGTACTCACTCATAAGTGGATATTAGGAGTAAAGTATAGGGTAGCCAACCTATGATCCACAGCCTCAGAGAGGTTGGATAAGAAGGAGGACCTGGAGGGGGAACACATGAATTTCCCAGGAAATGGGAAATAGTGGAGATCTCCTGAGTGAACTGGGGGCAGGGAAGGGGGATGGATGGATGGGAACTGCAGAGAGTGGGTTGGGTGGGCTGGGTGCATGGAGTGGACTGGCGGCAGGATGGGGATGACATGGAGGGGAAACTTCAGTCAGAATTAAAATCAATTAAGAAGGTTATTTAAATAAAATAAGAAAAAAGGAAAAAAAAGAATTACATGTTAAAAAATAATTCCTAATGGCTAAGGATGTTGAACATTTCTTTAAGTGTTTCTTTGCCATTTGAGTTTCCTGTATAGAAAATTCTCTGTTTAGACTTGTACCCCAATTTTAAATTGGATTATTTAATTTTTTGGTATCTCATTTCTTGAGTTCTTTATATATTTTGGATATTAGTCTTCTATCCGATGTGCACTTAATAAAAATATTTGGAGAAATTTTCATGAGGTGCAGAAAAAAAAGACATATTCTTTTGTGTTTGGGTGTAGTGGTTGGTATCTAATATCTGTTAGGTCCATTTTGTTCATAACAGCAGTTAGCACCAGCATTTCTCTATTTACTTCATGTCTGGATGACCTGTCTCTTGGTGAAAGTGTGATATTGAAATCTCCCACTGTCAATGTGTGAGGGTCAATGAGCAATTTAAGCTGCAGCAGTGTCTCTTTTACAAACTTGGTTGCCGTTGTATTTGGGTCATAGGTGTTAAGAATTAAAATGTCAATTTGTTGGATTTTTTATTTGATCAGTATCTATTCTTTTGATAGGTTTCGATTTGAAGTCTATTTTTTTTTCCGAGACAGGGTTTCTCTGTGGTTTTGGAGCCTGTCCTGGAACTAGCTCTTGTAGATGAGGCTGGTCTCGAACTCACAGAGATCCGCCTGCCTCTGCCTCCCGAGTGCCGGGATTAAAGGCATGCGCCACCATCGCCAGGCTTGTTTGTTTGTTTTTGTTTTTTTGTTTGAAGTCTATTTTGTTAGATATTAAAATAGCTATACCAGGTTGGCATTTATTGGAACACAGCTATTCCAAACAAATGGAGCTAAGATGATTTTTCTCAAGAAATATTTTTATTTCAAATAAATAAAGAAGAAACATATAAAATACTACAAAGAATCAATGAAACAAAGAGTTGATTCTTTTGAGAAATCATCTGGGGTCTGTTTCTTTGGAATATCTTTTCCCAACCCTTTACCTGTTGATATTGAGATGGTATTTCTTGACTACAACAGAAGAATGGATCCTGTTTCTTCCCACCTATTTTTTTTTATTTTTTAAGATTTATTTATTATGTACTCAGTGTTCTGCCTGCATGTATGCCTACAAGCCAGAAGAGGGCACCACATCTCATTACAGATGGTTGTGAGCTACCATATGGTTGACAGGAATTGAACTCAGGACCTTTGGAAAAGCATGCAGTGCTCTTAACTGCTGAGCCATTTCTCCATCCCCGCACCCATTCTTTAGTCTATGTCTTTTTTTTGAGGAATTGATACCATTGATATTCAGAGATATCAATGACCTGTGGTTGTTTATACCTTTTATCTTTTATTTGCTGCATTGGTAAATGTTAGACACACACAGAGAGAGAGAGAGAGAGAGACAGAGACAGAGACAGAGAGAGACAGAGAGAGACAAAGACAGAGAGAGACAGAGACAGAGAGAGAGAGACAGAGAGAGAGACAGAAAGAGACAGAGAGAGCCTGCTTCCCTTCTTTTGATTTTGCTGGTGTGAGATTATTCATTTCCTGTGATTTCTTGGGTGCAGTTAATTTCCTTAGGTTGGAGTTTTCCTTCTACCACCTTCAACAGGGCTGGATTTGTAGATAGATAGTGTTTAAGCTTGGCCTTATCATGCGGTATCTTGTTTTCTCCATCTATGGCATTGAAATTTTGCTGGGTATATTAGTCTGGGCTGGCAAGTATGGTCTTGTAGAGTCTGTAGAACATTTGTCCATGACATTCTGGCTTTTAGAGTCTCCATTAAGATGTCAGGTGTATTTCTAATAGGTCTATCTTTATATGTTACTTGGTCTTTTCTCATTGCATCTTTTAATATTCTTTCTTTATTCTGTATATTTAGTGTTTTGATTATTATGTGCTGAGGGGACTTTCTTTTCTGGTCCAATCTATTTGGTGTTCTGTAAGCTTCTTGAACCTGTATAGGCATCTCCTTCTTTAGATTGGAAATTTTTTCTTCTATGATTTTGTTGAAAACATTTTCTGGGCCTTTCAGTTGGGTTTCTGCTCCTTCCTATATTTCTATTCTTCTTAGGTTTTGTTTTTTTCTTACTGTACCATATATTCTGGTTGTTTTCATATTTTCTATCATGTTATCAATGCCTTTGATTCTGTCTTTCATCTCTTGTATTCTGGTGTAGGAGGGTATTCTTTCTATGTGTTGTTGCTTTCATTGGTTGAATAAAGAAAACTGCCTTGGCCTTTTGATAGTGCAGCCCTTAGGTGGGCAGAGTAGACAGAACAGAATTCTGAGAGGAAGAAGGGCAGGTGGCAGATGCCATGGCTCTCCTCTCTGAGATGGATGCTGGTTAGACTCATGCCGATAAGCCACAGTCAAGTGGCCATACACATTAATGGAGATGGGTTAAACGAATATGCAAGAGTTAGCTAATAAGGGGCTGGACATAATGGGACAGGCAGCATTTAAACTAATACAATTTCTGTGTCATTATTTCAGGGGCTAAGCTAGCCAGGTGGTGGGACGCAGCCCGCTGTTCCTCCAACTACAGTATTCTTTTGGTGAAGTTTGCATATGTTCTGTTCAAATTCCTAAATTTTTCATTCCAGAATTCTCTCTATTTGGGTTTTCTTTATTGATTCTATTTCCAATTTCAGGTCTTGAATAGTTGTATTCGTTTCCTTCCACTAGTTGCTTGTGTTTTCATAGATTTTTTTAAGGGATTTATTCATTTCCCCTTTAAAGACTCTATCATATTCATAAAGGCTGTTTTAAGGTCTTTTTCTTGTGCTTCCTCTGTGTTGGAATATCCAGGACCTGCCATGATAGGATAACTGGGCTATACTGAAGACATATTGTCTGGGCTGTTATTGACTGTATTTTCACACTGGCATCTAGGTATCTGGGATGGAGATCATTATATGTCTAAGTGCTGATTTCTGGGTTTCTCTTCACTGGGTAAGTGTTTTGTTCCTTGGTCTCTATTTCCTCTCTGGATTTCTGGACAATGTTATTCCTGTTGCTGCCTGGTAGGAAATTTTCTTCGAATCTGATAATATGGCCACTGGGAGTTCTAGATAAAATGTATTTCTGGGTATTTGGAGCTGGTTATTTGGAGGAATCAGGATAGGATAGGGAGTCTTAAGGGGTTCACAGAAGGGAGGAGAGCAGAATGTTTCTCCAGGATCTTCTTTTCATCTTCTTGGACTGGAGGGAGACCGTAAGAGGGGTCACCATTAAAGATCTGCTCTAGTCCTGGGAATGAGACTGAGTGTTTGATTTAGAAGGACAGAAGGAAAAGGGAAGATCTACAGACAGCCTATCTGCTTTCTTGGCAAGAATGGTCTGTGGGTTTGTGGGGAGTGCCCGCTGGGTTTGAGAATGGGATAGAGCTACAAGTTGGGAGAAGGAGGCTAGGAAGGGAAGGTCTGTGAGATCCACTGGAGATGTGGGCAGAGGGGTGAAGGAAGGCTGAAGCAGGTATTCTGTTCCAGAAATGGGTATGAGACTTGGGAACGGAATTTGCTCAGAGGAAAGAGTGGTGAAGGTCTTTAGGTAGCTTATCTGTTCCTCTGGCCTGCTCAGCTGTTGTATCCATGGGGAATGCCTGCTAGTACAGGAGCCTGAGATACTGGGATGAATTGTGGGAAGGAAGATTGCAGGAGGTCTTTGTGATGTATGGGTTTGGCATCAGAGAGGAAAAGGAGACCACAACAGATTTCCTGATACTGAGTTGGGGATGAGACTGGGGAGATTGGCTCTGATGAGCAGGAGGAGAGTTGTGGGTCTGCCATCACCTACCTGTTGCCTTGGGAGGAGCAACTCTGGGATTAGTAGGGTGTGCCTACTGGGGCTGGGGGCTGAAACAAAGAGATGAGTGAGGGGAAGGAGGTTAAAGGGGGACTGTGGTCGTTTGAATGTAATTGGTCCCTATAAGCTCATAGGGGATGGCACTCCTTGAAGATTTGGCTTTTTTGAAGTAGGTAAGGCCTTGTTGGAGGAAGTGTATTACTGTGCAGGTGGTTTTGAGGTTTGCTGTGCTCAAGATACCACCCAGTGTCTCAGTTTACTTCCTGTTGCCAGTGGATCAAGATGTAGCAGCTCCTTCCCCAGCACCACGTCTGCCTGCATGCCACCATGCTCCACTCCATGGTAGAAGTGAACTAAACCTCTGAAGCTGTTAGTCACCTCCTCAGTGAAATGTTTCCCTTTATAAGAGTTGCCACAGTCATGGTGTCTCTTCACAGCAATAGAAACCCCAGTCAAGACAGGGAAGATCTGTGGGTTCCACAGAGAGGACCAGGGAGACAGGGAAGCAGGTGTTCTGCTATAGAGCAGTGGCTGAGACTGGACAGTGGATCCGGGAGGACCAGGGAGAAGAGAAGATCTTCAGGCAGCCCATGGTTTAGCAGGTGTTACAGGGAGGGAGGTTAGAAGAGGAAGATCTATGGGATCCATAGGAGATGGGAACCCTGAGGCAGGGAAGGCTGCTTGACATGTTGTGGTACAGAGCTGGGGATGAGACTGAGCTATTTTTAATGTTTTGATGACTCCCGATATTAATGTCTATAATTGTGGTACTAGTTTGCAGTCCCATGGGTGTGAATAATGGTCTCTCTTTCCCCATGTCCTCCCCAGCATTTGATGTTGTTTGTTGATATGACCAATTCTAACTGAGGTGAGGCAGACATCTCAAAATATATTTATTTTGCATTTTCCTGATGCAATAGATGTTAAGTACTTACTTACTGGCCATTTGGGTTTCTTCCTTTGAGAATGGCCATTTTAGTAGCTCATTGGTTGATTGATACCTTTAAATTTTCATCTTTAATTTTTGTTGTTCTTTGTACATTCAGAGTATTACACTCCTGTTTGAAATATAGTTGGAAAAGAATTTTGCCAATTCTGTATTGTGTCTGTGCTGCTGACAATTTCTTTTGCTTTGGAATTAGTATGGTTTGTCATTTTTTCATTTTCTTTTTTTCTAATGCTAGACACTGAACTCAGGGCCTTATAGATCTATCACTTATATATCCTATATATCTACCACTGCACATATACACACACCTGGAAATTATGATTTAATACAATTTTTAATCACAGGAAAAGTTTATATATGTAAATTTCATTTTTTTGGTATGATAACCCCTCTTCCTCATGTCACACAGGAGGACACTCTTCTCGAAAGAAAAATATAGTAATCTAGATAGTGGTTTTGAAGTGTTTTAAGCATTAGAATTCTGGGGGTGGTTATTAAGACATTCATATGCCTATATTCACTATATCCTCCATTTGAAATTCTGTAGTTCTGGATTAGAGCTATGATATTTTCAACAATTCCCTCCAAGAGTTTGTTATAGATTGTCTGTTGAGAAACGATGGTAGAAGACACTGCTTGTCTTATACAATTAAACAAATAGTTAATAAAATGAGTATTTATTCTTTACAAGACTTACCAATGTGCTGTTTATACATCTGTGCATGGACCAAGAAGGTTTGGATGTATTTTTCTAATACTTACAGATAATAGGAATAATAGTAAATCACATTATTGTCTGTGCTTCATTGTCTTCTTCCTTAGATCCCTAGAGTGTTTAACATTACAGCTCCAAACCCTTTTCTCTTCTAAAATACTTTATGCAGGGTTTTAGCTATGGTCTGAACACATTTTTTATATAATTAAACAGATATTCTATTTCACAACACTGTATGGTACTTTATATGGGAAGATTTGGAATGTGGAGCAATAATCTATCTGAGAGAAATTGTCTGGATTGAAGAGGCTTGACTGAAGGAACTTCTGGCTAAGAAAGGAAAATATTTGGATTAAGCAGATATATATATATATATGTCTATATATAATATATATGTCTAGCATTAAAAAAAAGAAAATGGAAAAATGACAATGATATATATATCAGCTTTTGGTCTGTGAAATTAATATTTATGTTCTTTATTGCATATGATCTTTTTAGTATAGCACTCTTAAAAGAAACATTATATATGAATTAGGTAATAACCATTTTTAAGACAAATTAATAACCCACAAGATTTTTTTATTTGGGGAAATCTAGTACAACTGTTTTCTTTTTAATTATAGTTTTGATCAGATAATTTTTTGTATGCTTTATCTCATCCAACACTTACAGTAATGATATGCTAAATATCACTACATTAGTTTTTGTTACTGTGCCAAAGTCTCAGAGAAGCATCGGGAAGGAGGAGGATAGTTTCAACTCATTGTTTCTGAGGTTCTACTTTGTAGCTAGCTCCTTCATTGAGTTTAGGTGAATGACAGTTGAAAACTACGAGGAAGGGTAGACAGAGGAAAGTTGTTCACATCATGGCTGTCAAGAAGCAAAAACAAGTAACAGTAGACAGCCATAACCAGATAGACTCCACAGAGACACACTGCCAGGGACCCACTTTTTCTAAATAGTCCCTACTCTCCATGTTAAGAGCTTTACCCCACCAATGGATTAAACCAGGGCCCTCAACAGCTAATCGTTTCTGGAAGAAGCCTATAGATCATAGTCAGAGCTGCACTTTCTTCATCTTCTAGGCATTTCTCAGTTGCGTCAAATTGTTAGTCAAAATTAACCAGAACAACCATTAAGCTTATTCTAGACCTAAAGATACTAAGACATGGACTGTGTCCCAGATGGCGATAGTTGGGCTGAAAAGAAAAAGAGAAGCACCCTGATCCATTGTTCACAGTGCGCAATAGCAGAGGCAAGTGGTAACTACCACCCCATACAGAAGTCCTTAGACACGCTATGGAAGTCCAGTCTTTCTGCCTGGGTTTGCTCTCCATGACCAATGTGAACTATTACTGTAGGGGTGTAGGGTTCCCTGTGGCCATGTTTGGGAAGATTTAGGAAACCATGATATTAGCCGCCCAGGTCACATTAGGGTTTAGGGATGAGTCCAAGAGCACAATACTGTTGTGTTTCTATAGGAAGAACAGCCACTCTGATTCTTCTAGATCAGTGGTTCTCAACATTCCTAATGCTGTGACCTTTGAATACAATCCTTTGTGTCATGGTAATCCTCAACCATAAAACTACCTCCATTGCTACTTCATAACTGTAATTTTGCTAATATTATGAATAGTAATGTAAATATCTGTTTTTTCTTTCTCCCCCTTCCTTTTCTTTTAATTTATTCTTCTCTCATACAATATATCCCCACTGCTCCCTCCACTCCAGATCCACTGTTCCTCCATTTCCCTTTAGAAAAGAGCACTCTTCCCCAGGATACCAACTGAACAGGAGAAGACTAGGCACAAATCCTCATATCAAAGCTGGAGGAGGCAACCAAGTAGGAGGAAAAAGGTCCCAAAAGCAAGCAAAAGAGTTAGAGACATCACCACTCCTATGAGTTCCATAAAAACCCCAAACAAATACAGCATATTTGCAGAGGACCTAGTTCAGACCCATGCATGCTCTGAGAAGAAGTGGCCTGTGCACCCCCACCCCACCCCCACCCCTGCTCTGTCACCTTTCTGTTTCCTCCTTGTCCTCAAAGGAAGGAGATATGGCCAGATGTCAGTTTGCTCCGAATGGATATGGCATGTAACATAAAACTGGTTAGGTTAGGGCTCCTGTCCTTGCAGGCATGGACATCTTCATTAAGCCGCCAGGCTGAAACTGAGAGCCAGTAGATACTCTCCTGTAACTGGGAAGGCTGATTGCTCGTGCGGCTGAATTAAGGCAAGACATTTGACTTCATTCCCCTCTCAGCAGTCCTCTCTTGAGCATCAGCTTTGCTACTTGGCTGACTTCCCCTGCCTTGAGTGAGAACCACTGCAGAGCACTGACATCATATTCTGCTTGTTCTCATTTATTCCAATAAAAGTCAACTCCATTGAGCGAGCCTGGATCACAGTTGTTTGTGAGAGTCACCTTGTTTGGATGATGGCTCTTCCTTCCCACTTCCTCTGTAGGAAGTGGAAATTATGGTCAGCTCCCCCTTACTTTCTCTTATCTGAAATACACTGTTCTTTTCCTCTTTTAGGAATCTTTCTCTTTTCTACGCCCTTTTCTCCACAATTAAGATTGAAAATTCCATGATGATGACAGGTACTGTGTTGACAATGATCAAATCTGTCAGTAGACACTCTTTTCAATAAGATTTAGTCTAAGTTACTTTTTCATTATTTATTTTTCATTATTCTATAATTTAAGAGAATCATTGCATCAATGAAAGCTTTCACGGATCATCAGAGTCAATCCTCTGCCTCCTTCTCAATCCAATAAAAATTGTTGTGTTTTGCTTAAAATATTGAAGCATCTGTCTGTCTGTGTGTCTCTCTCTGCACATGACCCAAAGCCCATGTGCAGTTCAAAATACAAATCTGTGGAGTCAGCATTGTTTTTCCACCATGTGGGGTCCAGGGATAGCACTCACGCCCTCAGATTTGGCACTAAGTAGCTTTAACCATTAGGCAATCTTTTCATCCCTTAAAAAACATTTTGTTTCTTTTATAAGAAAGATTGTATCACTCTCTGCTTATTTTAAGGTGTTATAGGAGATGCATTTGAAGCTCACACATGTTCATGTTGAAAAATGTCTTGGAAACAATGACACGTCATTGACAAATTCAGTAGAGTCCTGGAGCTTTAGAAGAACTCTGTAAAAAGAAAGTTCAAAAAAGAAATAAAGAAGGTGGGAGGTTGGGACAAAAGGAAGGGAGGAAGAAAAGAGGAAGGAAACACGGAAGGGAGGAGAGAGGAAAGAAGACAGGCAGAGAGGGAGGGAAAGAAAGTTGGTATATTGTGAGGAAAAACAGGAATGGAACGTGCTAGAGAGTTCTGAGGTCTAATTATATTTTCTTCCCCAAACACACATAATTTTAAAGTTTTCTGGGAGAGAAACATTTCCAAATTTGCTCTCACAGATTGCTATAGTCAGATCTTAAACTCCCCTGAAGTTCCCTACATTAGATCTAACACCTGGTTTGTGCTATTGGGAGGCAGTGGAAACATTAAGAGATTTGTCAAGTGAGAGCTCTTTAGATAACTGGGGGACATCCTGGAAGTGGGGATGGGAACCCACTGTCTTCCGCCTTTCCCGCTCACCTGGCTAAGAGGTGAACTGGCATCTTTTGCCCTGTGCTCAGGCCATGGTGCTCTGTGCAATGACAGGCCTCAGGCCATGAGAGCAATTGGGCATGGGCTGAAACCTTCCATACTGTGAGTCACATGAGCCCTTCTTCTTTTTAAGTTGCCTAATCACCGGTATTTATTACAGCAATGGAAAGCTATCACATGTATGACAATTTACTAGGCTACTAGTGACCTAACTGCTTCTGACTTAATCAAAACAAAGATACTACATTCCGAGGTCCATGGGCTCCTGCCTGCTTTCATTCTGAGTGGGAGGAAGGGTAACCGGGTTGTCTTTGGCTTTCAGTGCAGGTGTGCACATTGCTAGCTCCTTCCCTGTCACCACAGCCTACTTTAGGTAACATTTGCAGAGAGAAGCCTGGACCACTTCATCTAAAGCGCCTCCCCTGTTGACGCTCCCTTTGGAGCAGCTTATCCTCTGTTCTTTCAGGCTGTCTACTTATCCCCATAGGGTGCTCATTAAGTTGCTTTAACGTGTAGCTCATTTCCAGAAGTATATCCATGCTGCCAGAGATGGTGAAGATCAAAAAACATTTAAGGACCAAAGAAACGAAAGCCTGAATATTAATTACAAGTTTCAGTTTGAAAATAAACATGGTGGGAGTTACTCACTTTAAAATGAGAAGACTCAACATGTATTAGCTAATACATGAAGGTAAATGAGAGCAGAGCTATGCCTGCCTCCCCGCCCCCGCCCCCCCTCACATAGGGGAGGATAAACTGACTGAGTTGAACATTTTCCCAGTGCTATACTGCAAACAAGCCAATATATAAATCCACAATGGGACAAGTTTTGTTTCTAGGCAGGTTATATTTAAAGCAGGCCAATGACAAGAAGTGTGTTTCATTTTAATATTTCATGAGAACAGAATGTTTGATTATTTACCCTGAAAGTTTACATAGTTTAGAGCCAATTGTAGGCCATATTTTTTTATTATTTTTAGTTTTTGAGAGTATAATGAAATTATAACTCTCCTTTCCCTTGCCCTATCTTTTTGGACATTGTTCTTGCTTCTCTGTTTTTAGGGTGGAGAATGGCGAGCGTTCTGTGCATAATATAGTCTTGCTGCCTTTGTTCATGCAGCCAGGAAACACTGCATGTGGTTTGTTACAAATCATTGGCACGTCCATCCTCCACCTTGGTCCTGTCTTTTTTTTTTTTTAACTTTAGCATCTGATCTCAATCTGTCATCCTTGAAGAAGCCTCAGAAGCTCCCTCTTCTAGGATTCCACCCCAAACCCCTGCTGTCCATAAAACTCACAGTGGCTATCTTACCCTGACAATCCACTGCGTGCCTAGAAACAAGCAGATTGGCACTCACTTTGGTATTGTTTAAGGCCACATAATCTTGAGGAACCATAAATCAGGAAATCCACAAAAGAGGATTCCTGAGAATGTCTGATAGCAGTGGAGTTTCGGAGACAGAACAGCAGCACAAAATCAGGTGGGGTCATTCAACTTAATACAATCCCCTTACATATTTAGATTTTCACGTCATTATAATAAATGTATCAATCCTTTATTAGTAATAATAAAGATTTAGTTGTACATAAAGAGTACAAATATGTTTTTTTTATTCTTTTTTTTTAAATTTATTTATTTATTGAGGATTTCTGCCTCCTCCCCGCCACCGCCTCCCATTTCCCTCCCCCTCCCCCGATTAAGTCCCTCTCCCTCATCAGCTTGAAGAGCCATCAGGGTTCCCTGACCTGTGGGAAGTCCAAGGACCGCCCACCTCCATCCAGGTTTAGTAAGTTGAGCATCCAAACCGCCCAGGCCCCCCCCAAAGTCAGCACGTGCAGTAGGATCAAAAACCCATTGCCCTTGTTCTTGAGTTCTCTGTAGTCCTCATTGTCCGCTATGTTCAGCAAGTCCGGTTTTATCCCATGCTTTTTCAGACTCAGGCCAGCTGGCCTTGGTGAATTCCCGAAAGAACATCCCCATTGTCTCAGAATGTGGGTGTACCCCTCGCGGTCCTGAGTTCCTTGCTTGTGCTCCCCCTCCTTCTGCTCCTGATTTGGACCTTGAGATTTCTGTCCGGTGCTCCAATTTGGGTCTCTGTCTCTGTCTCCTTTCATCGCCTGATGAAGGTTAATATTCAGGGGGATGCCTATATGTTTGTCTTTGGATTCACCTTCTTATTTAGCTTCTCTAGGATTGCAAATTATAAGCTCACTGTCCTTTAATTATGGCTAGAAACCAAATATGAGTGAGTACATCCCATGTTCCTCTTTTTCAGCCGTTAAAGGCTAGGCTCACAACCATAAATACAAATATGTTTTTAAATTTTATATTAAAATGAAATCTAATTCATAATAAGATTCATTTTCTTGTTTTTCCCCCTCTCCTCTTATTGTATCTATTTTTATTTTTACAAAGTTTCTATTGTAAACAGAGAAACACATTTTACTGCTTAGATTGGAGTCATGATATAGTACTGCAGATCTATTAATTTTATTTGATTTAAAATTGAGGAACTAATGTTTTCATTATTTATATCTTCAGAAAGACATTTGTTTTGACTTTTAAATTGAGTGAGTAAAGGTTAAATAAAAACAAGATTTAAGTTGTTATATTTTTTTGTGGTTCAAACTAGTTTATTAAAAATATATAAAATTAGATTTAGAAACTCATTCCTTTGGAAGATAACAGAATACAAGTAGTGTGATAACAGAATAGGGGAGGGCTATCTGAAAAGGAAGGGACTAGCCAGACAGTGAAAAAAGAGTATGTGGAAGGGGTATATTAGGAAAATTATAATGGCATATATGTATGAAAATATCATAATAAATGTATTGTTATATGCTATCCTAAAACATCAATGAAAATTATTGATCCATACAGTTAATAATTTAAAAATTCTATAGATTAAATAAACTTTCTAGTTCTACACAGAAGGACAAAAATAATAACTCTATCCAAAAAGGGTTATCTTGAGGAACACTCTGCTCTTTGCCTTCCACGTTTTTAGAGAGCAGATCATACCATAAGGTTGATGGGTATCTACAGGCTGGCCTCACTACCACTTGAAAGGAATATGCAGTGTCAAATTCTCAAGCCTTGGGAACGACACTATTCTGTAAGTCTCATTCTCTGAGCTTCTTATTCTACACAACGCTGATTTTTGCATGAACACAGCCATAGTTCAGCGAGTAAAGAAAGCATCTCTATATTCCGGACGTCAGCCAGTGGTGAATTTGGTGGCAGGCTCACAAAGGCTGCTGAGGCTGCTTATGATTGACTAGGCTCTGTGTTCTACTACACGTAGAGACTGCTGTCAGTAATACCTTTGGGTTCAGTAGGGCACTAGTCCACATCTGATTTTACTCACACCCTGGGCTTCCTAGCAGCTGGAACATTAGCACCCAATTGAACTGCTGAAAAAAATTACTGAAGTATTTTATACTTCTGTCATTAAGTAGAGGACCGAAGAAATGCACATTGTAAGCAGTCAATACTTATGGATGAACAAAGAGGGCTGGAAGGAGGAAAACAGTATCGGCTTTCACTCTTCTCACAGAACGCGTTAGGGGCAGGCTTTGGAAATGTAACCCGAGGCAAGGCTCTCAACGCAAGCAGGAGGAAATGGGAAAGCGAAACAGAAGCACTTACTGTCTTGCTCCCATTCCTGCTAGGAAATAGACCACTGCTCCTATTGTCCACACCTGGGTGGATCTGGCCCATTCTAAAGCTGGAGCGAGGACCGCAGAACAACCTCCCCGAGAAGAGGTGAGTGGAGACGGACCAGGAAATTAAGCCCAATTCTCAGAACCCTTTCCATCTAGCTGTGTAAAATGATGGGGTATTTATAAGATCTTATTTCCAAGTGGACACGAAAGCATATGCTTAGCGACAAAGAAACCCGCAATTCAAAACTATCTTTGCGATTCGATTACTTCACTGGCCTGGATTTCTGACAATACAGAAAACTGAGGGGTGCCCACAAACTGTGGTGATGGCTGGAGGTGCCACAGCTCCTGAGGAAATTGCGCTTGTGAAATGACTTCATAGTTGGCTCCACGGAATAGGGTGTAACTTCTTAATATATTTCCCACATTGTTCTTTGTGCCCATTGCATATTGATTCTTTGACTTTTGTAGAAGGAGAGAAACCTAAACTCAGTAGAATTCTGTTGCTCAAAGGAATTGTGATATAAATACAAGCTGCTGTTTGGAATGATTACTTTCTATTTTATACAAGTATATCTCAGTGTTATATATATAAAATATATCTCAAAACATCACTTCAGTTTCAAAACTACTGCAAAAATAGCACGGAAAAGCCACAGTCAGCATGCCAGTATTTTAAACCAAGAACTATATCCCAAAGCTACCATAATTCAATAACTTGGACATAGCAGTGCTATATCTCTGTGACTGAATTCTAGGGATTTGTGTGAGGAGATATTAGGATGAATTTAGCTGTCTTTATTTGAAGCTCATCTGCTAATGGCCCACTAACAATTGCAAGGAGCCGTTAACTGTGGAAAGGAAAACTGGCTAATATTTTTTGCGGGTGTTTTCAAGGCACCGTATTTACTTTCTGACACTGTACAGTAACAACATGCCAAGGCCGGAGAAAAGTGATCTCCCGTGGGCTGTCTGCAGTCTGTTCTCTGACTTCCTTCTCTTGGCCCCGTTCAGTCCAGACATTTCAACAGCTTGACTAAGCCTCATCACCATGTAGCTGCCAAGCTTAGTGGCTGCCAGTCTCGCTAGTAGCTTTTTAAGTGCACCTGTTACCAGTACTAGGTTTCTATGTTTGAATCAAGAAGACTAGACCTTTCCGGTCTCCCCCAGTGGCCAGGCTCTCTCTCAAAGGAGAATTATTTTTAATAATACGTCATCATTCCTCTTCAGGGAACATTTTTTTCCCTTCTAAGCTTTTTTCCTTATGGAGAAATTACATTTATGCCAAAACTGGTATGTGACATCTGTTTCGGGTTAGTTTACAGAGAAATGGTTTTGAGAATAAATACTGTGGATAATTTTTTTTCTTACGTGGAGTCTGCAGATCTATGTGAAAAAAAACCCAGAGATTTGGTTAAAAATGGAGAGGTATTAAGTATGACATCTAAACACCATTGATAATGAAGTTAATCTGATATATAATACATGCATTGCATGGTAACTATGTATAAATTCTGGGTCATTCATTCAAAGGACTGGAATTAATGCATATATTGGAGCTAAAGCAGCATTTTGGGAGCAAGCTCAGAGGAGAAATGAATGGAAAAGCAGTTAGAGCTGCCTCTTGCTCTTTAGGGTCCTGGACCAGAGCAGCCTCCGTGGGCAATCTCCTCTGATTTTCCATTAGCGTTTGCTCCAGGCCAGGGGCCTGGTGCTGGTGGCTGGGAATAACCTTGCCTACCCACAACAAAAGCGATATGAATTTAGAAAGAAAAGTATAATATCTTCTCTTTTGACCCTCTTCCAAGTCCTGAAACACTGAATACTATTTATCTGTAGCTATGAAGCCTTTTCAGGCAAAAAAAAAAAAAAAAAAAAAAAACAGGGCATGGTAAATTATTTTAATTCTTTGGATATCATACAACACCAAAGGGAGTCTCTCTAGACAAAATTTTTGTAGCTACTAAGGATGCTTGAGCTAATATTTGCCCAATTTGACCATCATACAGTGTTCAATAAGTATAGTATTTGCTCAGCAGCGGACTATTTAGTCTGTAGTTGTTTAAGTGGGCTATTGTACAAGCCACCTATCAACCTACATTTTTTAAAATGCTAACATCAAACATAGTAAGTGCAAGTTTAAACCATGCATCTGTCCTCATGTGGAATTTTACCTTGAAGGTGTCAATTTTTCTTCAAGCTATGGCAACTCAAGTGACATTGTTCCTGTGACCGATTAGGTGTGACATGACCATATGATACGGTTTAAATGCCAACACCCTGGTCCCATCCTGTCTCCCCCTCACACACCACATTCAACATGAGAGCAAATCTTGTTGGTCAGTTAATGGAGATATCCCTGAGGTCCGCTAGCACCCTGGTTTAACCAAGCCGGACTCATATTTTTCAGGGACTATTGTTACCTTTTCTCAACTACTAGTTGCTCCATTCTGCAGTGTATTCGCCACAAAATATACACTTCCCCCTGTAATGGCTTTCCATTTCACTCAACACCTATCCCTTTTCTGGTCTCCGCCCCCTCTGATCTCATCAGCTACTCTCCCTTGCTCATTGGATTCTGCATGCATTGACTTCCTGCCTGTTTCTCCAGCATGACAAACCCACTTCCACACATGGTAACTCTGCATTTTCTTTGTTAAACATTCTATCTCCTGACAGTCACATGACTTCTTACTTCTACAGGCCTGTGCTCAATTGCCTAGTGGCTTTCCCAGAAAAGCATATGTAGAGTGGCACCCCGCCCCCGAGTTTATTTCTCTATGACTTGCCATCTGATATGAAAGACATTGGGTAATTTTTTACTTTCTCACTGAAGTTCTATAAAAATAGGGCTCCTGAATGTAGGTGTAACACCGAGCCCTCATTTCAGAACTCCACCTGACAGACACATTTGTGCGGTTTCAGCCACTTTCACCAACGTCTCATCTCGGAATCTTAATTTTCTTTCTAAAATTAAAGTTTGCAAAACTTTTTTTCTAGTCATACCCCCCCCCCCGCCACACACACACTCTTGTAGTATGTGTGCCACACTGCAGTGTCTGTCAGAAATCAACTTTCGGGGAGTCAGTTCTCTGCCATCATGCGAATCCTGGGAATCAAATTCAGATTGCCAGTCTTGGTAGAAAACGCCTTTACCTCTTGAACCATCTAGCTAAATCCTAATTCTTTGTTTAAACATATTTGAGCTATAATCCAGTTTTTGGTCCTACTCTCTTTGGCAGGGGAATGAAACCAGAGAAAGACCTAGGTGATACCGAATGTCTAGCTAGGTTCTGCTCTCAAAAACACTCTAAGGACAGGCATTACTACTGAGAGGCCGGCCTCTCAGAGACCAGAATCCAGGCATGACAGACTCTACACTGCCTCCTAGCTGGCTGCCCCAGTAGTTCAAGTCTGCTTAGTGAAACATAGAAATCAAAGCATTGCTTTTTCAGCAGCTCCACGTGCTAGAGGTAGACCCGTATTGCAAACATGACGTGTATAATATATTTATGTAATGTAATATTTCCGTACTTTCACTTTGTAAGTATGGCCGTATCTCAAAGATTCTGTATGTCGTACCAGGTAGTTCAACTTTTGGAAGCGTCCTGAAAGGCATTCCCAATGCTGGGACGTTCAAGTCAAGGTTTGCTTAGCCAGACTCCGGGAAAACTCTCGTGTCCCTGCACTGACACGGTGTAGAGGCAGCTTAAACCACTTGGTCCAAGAGAATGGGATCCAAAGACGGTGATCTGGAGGCAGGGGCCGACCGCCATAAGCGAGGCACACCCCAGTTCACTGGAAAGCGGCGGCGTGGGTTCCGGAGTAGGGTGCGGGCGCGGGGAGGGGCCTGCGGCGGCCCGCCCTCTCCTCGGGGATGCCGGGATGTTTACCCTCCTGACAGCCGCGGCCGCGGGAGGAGGAGCGGAGTCGGGAGGATGGGCCGCCGCTAGGCTCGCAGTGGTAAGCGCCGGCCGAGCGGGGTGGGAGCCGGCGCCTGCAGCGGCGCGGGCAGAGGAGATCGGTCCGGGATCCCGCAGCCTGCAGCACTGCAGCCCGCGTGGACAGAGCTGTCCCGGCGTCCCGGTGAGTCTGCACGGCCCGGCCGGGTGGGGCCGGTGCTGGGAGCGGGTGGGCCTCTTGGAGCCTCGGGCTCGAGTGCCTCCAAGGTCGGGCCGGGTCGCCTGCAGCTGGCGGAGGGCGGTGCAGGCCACTGGCGGTGGGAGTTCTGCTCCCAGGCGCCGCGACCCCCGGGAAGCTCCGCTGCGGTGGTGGCGGCGGCAACAGGTCTCCCAGCTCAGACAGGAGGAACTCCAGCGAAGACCCGCCTCCGGGCCGAGCTCATTGGTCACCGTGGCTATTTACCGCTCGCGGATTGGTTCAACCGATTCGGCTGCAGCCTAGTTTAGAAAAGTGAAGTTCACCGACCTGAGAGTCGGGGTGGCCAGACAGCAGGATCGGGAACCGATCGGGACCGGTCCCGGACTGGGATGCAGCTATGTATGAGCTAAGTCCCAAAGTGGGCCTTGGTGAAGTTAGAGGGCAGTGGGGGTGTTGCTGAGCAATGCCGGCTGCCTCCGCCTAGTGCTGGAGGCCCTGGAAGCCCCACAGCAGATGCTTTTATGGACTCGTTTTGTACTCTCATAGCCTCTGCCCTAGCTAAATGCTAAGAATATATTTACTTTAGAGTAAATATGTTTGTGCCTTTACAAGCCTGGTGATGAAACCGAATATAGAAAAGACAGTCTAGAGATGAAATGACTTTTTTTTTTTCTTTTTGAGATTGCTGGTCTTAAAAGTTGTAATTAAAGACAATTAGAGGTCCTAGTTTGTGGAGTATTGTTAGGACCACAGTTTAGTTTCTCCTCTAAGGAATCTGCAGTTTCCAGTGGGCACGTTACCTACAGCCGTTCACGACGGTGCGCTTTGATAGGTTGCTTTATAGAACTGTGTGTATTATGAGTCTGTTCTCTGCTGGACGATGGGATGTTGATGTGATCCAAGAGAGGTTTAGTACCCACACTCAAACATCTATAATATGTTTGAGACAACAGGACAAGCTCTGAAAACGGTGAATTAAAAGGCAGTTACGCCTTCATTACTTTTTGTAGCATTTCTTGTTGGTATTCATGGCCGCAGTATTTGGTGACGGCCTGTGCACTTGAGTCAGTTGGCATTCAACCTAAGTAGTTATTTTCATTTCACAGTTATTTAATTTTACACTTGGAGAGATACCATCCATAATTTGTTTTTACATCCCAAACCGTTGCATCCTCTGCTTTGGCTGGGGCGGAGGTGGGGGGGATGTTGGACGTTTGGAAAAAGTTTACTTCTTAGAGGGGCGATAAAGTGGATGGTGGTGGAATGTGTGTGTGTGTGTCGGGGATGAGGGGGGCCTGTGGAGAAAGGAGAAGGGACACTGGGGTGGAGTGGAGGGGAATCCGGGACCCAGTGACCACGCAGTCCTCAGATTCCGCTCTAAGGTGGAAGACCCCGCCCTTCAGAGCACTGACAGCCACCACAGCCAATGGACGGCGAGGACACCCGGCCCGAGCCCAGGAGGGCGGGTACTTCCTATTGCTGCTCTGGGCTGGAAGAGGAGGCCAAGTTTCTGAGGATGTGGGCCTGTGGAAAGAAGGGCCGAGGCTCAGTCTTGTGAAATCAGGGCATAAAAATAGTGGGAGGGGGCTCTGGTTTCCTTTGCACCTTTTGTTACCTTTCAAGATTCGGGCTCAGCTTGAAGTCAGCCCTTCCACCGAAACCATAGTAGATAAGAAACGAACCTGGTCAGCAAATTAAATATAGTCGGTGACTGCCTGGGGCTTTACCCCGAGATCATATGAAACTGAAAACCAAGAACTGCCAGAAGAAAACTCGGTAGACACTCTCATGGCAGGGCAGGGTGGCAGTCTTGCTACCGTTAAGACAACCAGGAGTTTAAGAAGTCAAGACTGCATTTCCAGACAGACAGACCCATTTTGTAATCTGAACTCAAGTTATTTTATCCGGTTAATACCTGTCTCACGTCACTCCTTTCCCACAAACACGCTTTCTTGGCTGGACACCTAGAAGATTTCTCTCCAGTAGTAAAACAGAAGGAAGACGCCGCTGGTAGGATGGCTGCACTGTAGCGGAGGAGGGGAGCAGAGGCCGCAGGGCTGGCATGCCTTTCCTTACTAAATGAAAAACCAGTTTCGAATAAGCTCAAGTGCAGAGCAGTTATACTCCATAAAGATAAGTGCTGCCAGGACGCCTCTCCCACTTCTGGGCTTCTGGTGATCGCAGTGGAAGCCTTTTAACCCTGCCTAACTATAAACATTAAGTAACATTTACAACCCCCCCCCCAAAAAAAAACCCAAAAAACAAACAAACAAAAAAACCCCCAAACCAAAAAAAAAAAAAACCCAAAAAACAAAAACCCAAAAACTGATGTTTTTAAGAAATAGATTTTGTTATTATAAGAATGTGTAGGGTATCTGTTCCCAGTTTCACCTAAGTGTCTTTTCAGATATTTGAGTATTGTGTGGGCAGATACTTCACTTCATAATCTAAACTGCAATGTAGTCCAAACTTAACTATAGTTCTGAAGATGCCTGAATGAAATGGGTGCGAACTATTTACTCTGAGTTGATGTTTATCTGCATTTCTCCAAATACAGCAACGTTTTCTAAGAAACATTTCTTTATACTTTTGAACTTGTTTCAGTTTTATTCTTTCTCTTGCATTTTTTTTATCCATGGAGATTATAGGTGGAATAACATTTGGTTATAGGATTATAACCAAGCATATGCATTTGCGGAATATAAAGGAAGTTTACAATTTAATTGTTTTCTCCTTGACATAGGGTCTCAGTTGGTATCCTTTGCTGGCCTGGAACTGCCTATGTAATCAGCCCAGGGTGGCCTCAAACTCATGACATACTCCTGTCTCAGCATCCCAAGGGTTGAGATTATAGGCATGAGTTACTATTCTTGGTTTAGAGTTTTTAGATTTGCACAACTTATGAGCTGTAAAACTTCTAAACTACAGCTTTGCCATTTGTCAGTCCATAGTGTGATTATCCCTATGGTGTTGCCTATTTCTCAAAATATTTTCTGCTTCTAAAGAAATCAACTTATAGTTCATGTTTTTGGTGAGTGGTGGGAATGCAGACAGATTATTAGCAGCATTCTTTCCTCTTTTGAGCAGGATACATGATTTTTTAAAAACCTTTATTTAAAAACCACCATGTCATACTGTGTCTATACCCTAATAGGCTGAGCTGTACTGGAGTGAATAACTAACCACAGTATTATGCAGACAGTGTACAAATGAGAAAAATGCACTGGCTTGTAGAAATCTACAGAAGTGTGTTTTCTCTGATTAAATGGAAATAGTCCTTTTTGTACATTGCCACAGCTGCTGAGTGGACAGTAGCTAAGGGCTGCTTTCAAGCCCCAGCTGCCTTTGCACCGGCGGCGATTCACAAACTCTAAACAGTCCGGTAATAAGTGTTATCTGCTGGAGCTCCTGCCTTTACGGCTACAGACAATACACATATACGTGGTCATAGCTGTGTTCCAATAAAACTTTATTTATGTGGAAGATAACATCAAAGGCCTACACATGAGTTCTAAGCCATTGAGTTTCTGACAACAGTGCCCTGTCAATGTTTTTATTCTTTGAGTCTGTGTGAGAATTCTAATGAATTCCCTAGAATAATGGCCACTGTGCATTCCCAAAGTTTGCTTGTTGGTGTTCATAAACTGATGAGCCACTAAGGTTACTGTCCTGTTGGGAAGAATAACGGTGCTGGGGTAAAAGTGTTTACTAGACCCCAGCAGATATAGACAAGATTTGAGAGAGAAAATAATCTGCAGGAGGAGACAGAGATGCAGGGGCCAAACAGAAAGAGAAGCCTGGGGAGGGAAAGGGAGGTCTGTCTCTACAGTTATGTTTAGACAGCCTTTGCCTCTGGGGGACCCCAGGCCCATCCTGTGATGTAGGAGCATGTGAGTGTGTGCTGTTTCCTGCTTCCTCTTTAGCAAACGAAGGCAGGAGCCGATACTGGTCATTTGTCTCTATTTTTAACTAGTGACATTGCTAACTGGAGTGAATTGATGTGTTTCATCAATTAGTTTTTATTTTAACTTACTGGATTGCCTGCTCCCATTAGAGGGAATTTGAGGCATATGTGATTTAGTAAGCCTCTTTTTTTTTCCTTCTCCTTTTTAAAGTGGAAAAATTGAGAATAGTACCACATGTCGGTAAGTTGAGGCAGAGTGTTGGGAGTTCTAATGCAGCTTAGACTGCACAGTATCTCAAACAACAACTACATCAGCCACAAAAGAAAACAGAACAAACAGTGCCTCCCCCTGCAAAAACAAAGGAAAGCCAAGTGGACTTAGTCTTCCTAGTGAAAAAGGAAAACTAACTGAGGGCCTGTGGTCAAGGAGCGAGTGGCCGTGGGGACAAGTAAGGCCTCCTCCTGCTCACAGAATGAGTTTCAGGCTGGCTGGGGTGCAGCCCCTGAGAAGCAGTGGAATGCAGTGGAAAATGAAACACCTTACAAATCACACAGTAGAACTTCTTCATCCTAGCAGGAATTTGACTCCATAAGTCCTCAGGGAGGCCGGGTGGAAATAGGGACATTTCAGAGCTTGTGGCCAGTTGCCGTCAGCTACAGGTAACATCTTTATTTGCCCTTCCTGTATGTGTATTCTTTTTTGCTGTGTTTACAACGACGTGAAGAATCCAGGTACAACGCCCTGGTTTGTCACCTTGTCACCGTTGAATGATTTTAGTTTGTTCCGACGATAGCTTTTTCAGCTCACATCAGCTTGCTTTGAATAGCAAATGAAACATCTTTGTAAGGGCAGAATAGTAGGGTCACTGAGTGGGGGTTTCATTTCATCCATGTCTCTATTCATGGAGCTTCCGGGGGAGGGAAACAGTGGGCGGATACTCATGCTGACAGGTTCTATCATCCACCATGGCCCAGCCCTGTCGGAAATAGACGGCTCACTATTCAGCACTTACGGCTTTCTCTCCTGAATTTTTCCCTTTGCTCTGTTATTCCCATATTATAATTTGAGATAGCATTTTAATGAGTTTTTGGTAGTGGAGCTGCAATAAGGAGGAAGTTATACTCTGGGTGCCTCGGAACCATACCCTCCCCATTCCCTTCCCAGAAGTGGAATCAAATGTGAGTTTCTTAGGGCTGCTGTACACACTACTAGATGGCTCAGGAAAGTGTGCACTGCGTTTGTTTTTTTTTTTTCTTTTTATCTCTCCAGTATTGGTAGCAGACTTTTTCTTTACTTGATTAACAAAATATCACTCTAATCTGCCTCTGTCACTTGGTAATGTCACTTTTATATCTATATCTGTGTCTTGTCATATAAAGACATCTTAATGGTCCTATCTTTACGTCCAATCACTTTTTTTAAGCTTGAGAGGTTTATTTTGGCTCACAGTCACAGAGGGTACAGCCCTTTATGTCAGAGGAGTCACTGTGATGGGAGACTTGGCTCTGGTGGTAGGAGTGTGTGATAAAGCTTGTTCATAGCTTGGTGGTGTAGGAAACAGATGTGGGCCCCGCAGCAGGGCCAGGCTTTAACTCTGAAGGTACCCTTCCTCTCCAAGTGACATACTTCTCCTTGGTACACTCGATGTCACGAGGATCCAGTCTCCCCAGCTAGCAACACTGACTGGAGAGGAAGTGTTCAGACACACTAGCCTGTGGCGGGCGTTTCACATTCAAGCTGTAGCGTTCTGCTCTGACATCCATAGGTGAATGGCTGTCTCACAATACAAAATGAATGTATTCAGTCTAACTGAGTCTTAACAGGTCCAACATTGTTTAAAAGCCCAGCGTTTTAGCTATGAGTACCTGTAAAATGAAAAATCCAAGTCATATACATTCAATATACAGTAGCACAAAGTCAATGTCATTCAAAATGGGAGGCATAGGGCATAGCAAGGAAAGGCTCCAAGAGAAACCTAGAGAACATACAACAGATTCTGCTGCTCCTTAGCCAGTGCCTGGGGCCCTTGGTGGCAGCTTCTCAGCACACACACATGGGTTGAGATAGACCCTCTTTCTTGTCTGGCTCTGCCCTTTGCAATACCCATGATTTATCTGGGCTTGAGTCTACATGGTGCCTGCTGCTTTCCTCTGTAGACGCTGTTATGTTCCTGGCATTTCCAACACCCTGGTGTCTCCACTGTGACTTAGACTTCTCTCTTAGGGCTTTATGCTTTGTCCTCTCAGGGTCTCTTCAAAGGACCTCAGCCTGGGACACACTTTACCTCTAGTTTGTGCGCTTAAAATTATGTGACCACATCTGTGCTCCTCAGGAGATTCTTTGCTGTATGAAGAATTCTGAAACTGCTGATGTTTTTGTCCGTAATGGCAGATTTTAAGCTTGTGGAAGGGCTGCGTCTTAGAGATAAAGATGGGCATTGTTTTATACATTTATAATAGGAATGGTATTCTTCTGAAACAGTACAGTGAATGTTCCAGAACCAAGCTTTCCATTTCCCATTATTATCCTATTGTTTCCCCAAGGGGACTTGAAATGTCTAACTTACTAAATCATGTCTTTTCCGAAGTAGCTGGAGGCTGACGAAGTCTGGATTAGACTTCGCATTGAATGTGGGGATCAACTAGAACTCAGAGATACAGGCTTGCTCATCTATGTCGCACTGGATCCCATGTCTCCTGATAGACAACTTAGGCTTTTGTTTCTTCTGTGTTTTCTAATAGTGCTGAAGTGTGTAAGTTTCACAGCTTCTGACAATATGCACTGTGTGCTTTTCACTTCCCTTGAATGACCAAACACGTTGTGTTTTGTTGGTGGCTCTTAAGATTTGCTGATAGACAGGTAACACTGTCCCTTTTCCAGCACCCACGTTAAAACCTTGAGCAGTTCATTCCGTCAGCAGAATGCTAAGGTGTGACCTTGTGAAGTATTTCTGTTGCAGCAAAGAAGAGAAACATTAAAGCTTGGTGTTCCGTCTTTACTTTGAATAGGTTTAAAGGAAAAGAAATGGTCGGGATGGAGGCTTGTCCTAGGGGAGTGTCCATACTTACAGTAGTGGGAAGGACAGGAAAAGTTAGTGTTCCTGGGTAGTCATGGATTGTCGTCCTTCCCACACTGATCTCATACCTTTCTTAGTAAACTTCAGGCATTACTATTTACTATATTGAAAGTTTAATATATCCACTGATCCTTTAGACCTTCTGGTGCCTTTTCTTCTGTGATTCAGACACCAAACAGTTCCTCAGTTACCTTTACCTCTTGAGAAGTGATTTGCTCTTAGAAATTGACTTGGGTTTATTCATTGTCTGTGCTCCCCGTGTGGTAAAAGTTCCTCTTGCTGAGTAGAAATGGATCAGACCAACACTAGGGGATTTTGTGATTTCTTTAAATAGTTTTATCCATTCGTACATCTAAAATACTGTATACATTGAAAAATTTCTATGGCTTTTCAAGATTGTTTTCTGAAGCTTCCGTCCTTAGAGTGCCTGTGTAAGAAATTCTGATTTGATGATCATGAGTTTTGGCATTGGAAGGGCTATTCTGTGCTGGAAACTTGTGTTGTCAATACATCATGCCCGTGACTCAAGCAGGGGTCCCTCAGGCCACCCCCAGAGAGTGCTCTGTTGTAGCATTTTTTCCTTCTGCTTTACTGTGTGTGTGTGTGTGTGTGTAGAGGGCCTTTCCTATTGTACATATCATTTCCAACAGGGGTTTGCAGTATCTCAGCGTTGCTTTCTTCTAGCAACCAGACTCTCTGAGCATATGTAAACAACATCTCAGCTCAGAATATGGATACGTGTTTTGAAATCCCTGTTAGGAACTAACTAGAATCACTAAATAAGGAAGATCAATATTTCTAAATGACAGCTGAAAAAAACAGAGGAACATTTTGTTTCAGGTAAGGTGAGAGAAATGAGCCAACCCTTCAGCCTTAGCTGCATGTTACCTAACCCCCTGCTAGCGTGCTGCTTATGCTGTGTGTTGCTCTGTCTTTCTGTGGCATTGTTCCAGTGTTGGAGTGCACTGTGGAAGCTTACCGCTTTCCTTGCTCCCAGATTGCCTTGTTCTTTTTTCTTTTTCTTTTTTTTGCATAACAGCAAACTTCCTTTGCTTTGTCATGCAGGGTTTTTGCCTCTAGCTCCCTGGGCTGGAGACCTACCTGCATTTTCTCACCTCATTACACAGGGGTTTTCTGTCTTGACTCCCTGGCCATACTGGAAAGCGTTCAGGAACATTAGGATGCATTGCTCACGCCTTCTCCCCTTTTTCCATGACTGCTGTATTTCCACTTGGTGCTCTGATAACATGTGACTGGTACTTGTGTTCCTTCAGACTTCCTCCCTGTCTGTAGACGTGAGACTTTGCATACAAACGTTTCTTTGTCTGAGAACGTCTGTTTGGTCATTTGAAAGCTGCTCAGTGATTTCTGTTTTAAATAGTTACTTTATGATACTACAGCTCTGTTTTTTTGTTTTTGTTTTTGTTTACTACTCTATTCCCATCCCTTGCCCTGATGCTCTATGAGAAGTCCAGGTTCATTTTTGTATCTTCAAATGCCAAATGCAGAGTTTGACAATATAAGCTAACTGAATAGCCGTGGAGTTCAGTTCTCTGGCCTCGGGGAGAGCATTGATAGAATGGGTGTGGACCGATGTATACATGAAGAAACTGAGCTAACAATGCTATAGTGAGTACAGTACAGAGAGCCAGTTACGGAGTGCCAGCCCCTCTGTGTCTGGACCATGATCTTTCACTGTGCAAGCCCTCATTCTGGGGCTCTCCACGAGGTCGGTGATCATGATCAGGGTGGTAGAAGTTCTGCATTTTCTTTCTTGAAAACGATGCAGGGTGTTTTGCATACATATTTTGAGAACATTCAGAAGATGAGCCAGTTTGTTGCAGAGTTTGCTGCTAAAGTCAGTTTCAAATAACGGTGAGCTTTTCTGAAGCCCTATTTGCCAGGGACAGACAGGCCTTTGGAGCCTCCCAGCGTCTTTCAGATGGTTCTGTAATGACATTGCCTTTGTTTCTGTTTTTTCCCCCCCTTTTCTTCTTATTCTTCTATTCCCGAGAAATTTAGCTCGTAGGTGTGTAGCTGAGTGTGCACTGAACTGATGACATTTAAGGAAAGGGCCATAACAGAAGGGAGAAAGAAAATCCCAGGCAGGAGTGGCATTTGGGAGGGATGGGTACAGAGACAGAACCATTGGTGTGAGCTAGGAAAGAAAAGAGACCATGAACAGGGAGGGAACGGCTCAAAAAATAAGAGAAAGCAAGATAGGTGAGTAAGTTATCTGCTGCTTGGTCAGCCCGATTACTGGGGATTATTCTGAAACTGTAGGCGTGTAGTGTGTGTCCTGGTTGGTTAGCGTTCCTCTGGTTTGGAATTATGGTGGCAGACAAAACATTTAGATTTACACGGGCTTGATTATTTATTGTAGAAATAAAAGCTGCTAGGCAGTACCTATTTCTGCTGATTGTTTATAGAAGGATGGAGGACTTTAGTTAATGCCTGGCCCAGAGAACCTGCTCCTGCTCTACCTGGAGCTGCTAAGCTTCTTTGCCAGCTCTCACGATGGGACTTTGCTTGGTGTCCCCACTGTCATATCTAGATTGCACATCGACTCTGTAGGGTTAGGCTCTAGATCGAAGCCAATTCCCAGCTTTCTACTCATACTTCAGCTTTCTGTATAGAAAACGAGAGTAAATTAACCATTAATATTGTATATTATTGCCGGACTCACCTGTTTTCAATGGGGTGTCTGATTCCACCTATACTGACCTCTCTTGTTGGTTTTATTTCTGTACTCCCTTGTCTTAATCATGCCTGACAACTTAAACTTCATTGTTTGAACTGATTCATGCTTTTCTTCCTCATTGCTCGGTCTTTCCGCTCTCACTGTTTTTATGCCTCTTTCCACACCTAACCTACTCGAGCTCAGTTATCAAAGTCATCCTCATCGTTTAAAGCCCTGTTCCATATTAGACAGAAAATTGTGAAGAAGTAATTGTTTCTTTGCCTCTCAGCCTCTGGCGCTTTCTCTCTCATCGTTGATAAGCTGACCCCCCCCCCCCATTGTGATGTGGGAATATCGGTTTCCAGAAGGTGTGAATCATGTCCTATACATATTTGTGTTCCTCCAGAGCCTAGTACCCTTCTTGTCAGAACTGGCCATTAGGGAATGGCAGACACCTGCTTTCCAGAGACTGGAAGCAGCAGGGGGCTTGGGCAAGTTCTAGCAGTGAGAGACCAAATGTCTGGAATAATTGAGCAACTGGTTTCAGGGAAGGTTAGGGTGGATGCCAGGCACAGGTTTCTGCATGTTCAATGGGTGGGTGGGTGGGGGAGAGTGTACCATGTGAAACAGGCGAGAATCGTGTCAGGAGTGTTCCTTGTCAGGACATTCGGGCACCTTGACAGGAAGCAAGCACTTTGTATGTGAGTTCTAAAATATCTCTAGTGGCACCTTTGAGAGGAACTCGGATTAGGTAGATCAGACTGGGGTTTGCTGTGAGGAAGAGTCCCTAACTGACTTGGTGATCAGGTACATTGGAGGCATGAGGAAGAGAGCTTAGAGTGAGGAGGTGCCTGCCATTGGGCCGCGTGTTAGTCAGACAGGACTGTGAGGAGGTGCCTGCCATTGGGCCGCATG
>NC_022013.1:29373505-29392060 GCF_000317375.1 Microtus ochrogaster | reverse complement strand
TGTTAGTCAGACAGGACTGTGAGGAAGTGCCTGCCATTGGGCCGCATGTTAGTCAGACAGGACTGCAAGTCAGAGTTATTTGACTTGAAGCTGATCTGTTAAACACGTTAAGAATAAATGAAAGGTTTTTTTATGTGTGTGGAGGAAGATGCATCTCTTAGGGGTGTAGAGAAGATGTATTCCAGGTCCTTTCATTTGAGCTCATTTAAAAGGACAGTTTTATTAAAGGTAAATTAGTCTTCATGGATGCTAGGGACAGCTGAATGCTAACTTGTTGTCTGACTTCAGCCCATTCTATGGGTTAAGGCACTTTCTTTTATGCACCTAAATAATGCCATTTCTATTCTTAATAAAACATTGTTTTTAAGCTCTCTTAGTCTATACCGTCTTCCCAGAACATTTTTCATTCTACAGTCAGAATAATGGATTTCCAGAAGTTCATAAAGCTCAGGTGATAATTTAGCTGGATATCAATTATGCAATTTCATTCTGATTGTTTGAAAATATCTTCAACAGAGCCCCCTGGTAGGTTATCTAATCCCATGTATTCAGCCCTAAGTATGTACATACGTAAGCAACACCACTAATGGACTCAGCAGGCTGTATTCATGTGTGTGTGTGTAATAACAATAAAAGTAAAGGTTATGAATTTGAGAGGGTGTGGGGCCACAGAATAGTTGGAAGGGTGGAATGATGTAAATATAGTACTAGTGTATGAAATTGTAAAAAAATTTAAAATAATATTTAAAAATTAAAAACAGTATTCAACTACAACAAGATTTTCAGGTGTTGGTTTGTTTCCTTTCAGTTTTCTAAGGTAATAGTGGAGACCACTGTCATCAGAAGAACATTGTTTGTTATTCCTAATATTACTTTAAAGTGGCAATGCTTATTGAATAATGTTTTCATGTAATCAGGGTTTCACAACATAAATTTTCTGGAGAAAATGCCTTTTACATCTGTATGTTTATGTGTGTTAAAAAGACACACTCACAATTTGGCATTGTTTTTTGTGTTTTGCTCAGAGCAAAAAGACAGTTGCAAGGTGAGGCAGGCTAGGATGAAAATACTTTGGCAGCGTTTGCTGAGGAGACAGGTTTAGGAGCTCCCAAGTGAACTTTGGACCATTCACTCAGAGTAGTTCTGAGGTATAAAGACTGATATGAGAAAAATTGAATTCATTTTCTTAGAAAATAAATTTTAAAATGTACTGCATGGCCATGACTTTCTTTATAAATACATCAACAGCTGTGAGGCCAGAGAGATGCTCTTTTACAGGATGGGATTTGAGACTGCCTGTAACTCTAGGTCCAGGGGATCTGACGCCCTCTTCCGTTCTCTGAGGAACACACACACACACACACACACACACACACACACACACACACACCCTAATTTAAAAACAGTTTTGAAAATGTTGCTAGTTAAAAGCTAGTTTGTGGAATCAGGACTCTCAGTGTCTTTTATCTCCTTGTGATTTTCCCGATTTGCTGTTTTCTTAGACATCAGCTGTGTCCATCACTTGAGGACCTATACCCTGCATCCTCTCTTTTAATCTGTTTTGCTTTGGGATCAGGCTTAGTTTTTAACAACAAACAACAGGCTATAAATATTATACCTTTTAAAAAATGTTTGTGTGTTGTAAAATAGGTAAAGAAAGCTGGAAGTTTGGTAGAAGGAAAGTAGCAAACTGGCCTTTGGTTCAATCTTGATTATGCCCTACTAACCTAATTATTCATTAAATAGACTGTTGCTGTGACTCAGGTCCCAAGAATGCAGTCAGGGCCTGGGCCAGGGTTAATGAAAATGCTCGCTGGGGAGAGCCGCAGCAGCCCTGGATTGTAGCTTTCCTTCTTAGCCAGGGCCCGTTTCTTCGTCTAGATCATGGGAGCATCTGATGAGTTGATGAGAAAGGTTTTACAGCCACTTTGTGCACTGTGGTAAACTGTAGTATGTAAAGAATAAAGTATTATGGGGCATCAGCAGGAAAGCAAAGAATATTAAATTAATAATTACGGGCAGTTAAGCATTTTACAAGCATAAAGTGCGACACTGGTTAATTCAGTGTTGCCGACTTTATTTTATTTAGATGGATGTTGTTTTCTGCCTTCTTGATGACTTTTCTATTAGTGAGTGCTTGTTACAGACCAAAGGCCGTTGGAAACAAATGGCCTTATAATAAATAATTCATATGGATCCAAGTATTTCTAACTTGTTTGCCTTTATTCCAAAGAGACTTGTCAACTTTATTGTGAGAGAAGTCACTACTGTGAATTATTTAGTACAATAAATTCAGCACATTTATAATAGAGAGATTTGGAGATGGGTCCAAGTTATTCATTATGGATTTTTTTTTTTGTCTACTTGGCATAAGCCAGAATCACCTGAGAAGACCCCTCAATTAAGAACACGCCTCCATCAGATTGCCCTCTGAGAGTTTGTCTCTGGGGCACAGTCTTAATTCATGATTGATGATGAAGGGTCCGGTCCACTGGGCGGTGCTACTGTAGGCAGGTGGTCCTGAGTTGCAAGAGAAAGGTGGCCGGGGAAGCAGGGGTGGGGTGGCCTCTGCTTCAGGTCCTGGCTCCAAGTTCCTACCTTAAGCTCCTACCCTGGATTCCTTTGTAGCCTGTAAGTTATACAAACGCTTTCCTGCCTTGCGTTTGTTTGGTCATGGTGTTTATCATAGCTATAGAAAGCAAGCTGGCACGTTCATCCTGGTCCTTTGTGCCAGTCTATTTGCTGTGGTGTTTAGCAGCCATACCAAGCTTTAGTTGTTTTGTGAGCGAATGGATGGCATAGGAGTCACATGAGTGGCCTCTACCTACAGTTTAACTACACAAAGGAAGTTTATCAGGAGTGAGCTTCCTTCCTTCCTTCCTTCCTTCCTTCCTTCCTTCCTTCCTTCCTTCCTTCCTTCTTTCTTTTTTTTTTTTTGTTAAACTTCAAAAATCAAATAGGGATCTCGTCTTTCACATTCTCAGGGAGAAATTCTGGGACAATAAGCAGAAGTGGTGCTTTCTTACCCTGTACCCTTTCACACGCAGGAGAAGCATCCCTGAAACTTAGTCCTTACCCTTTTGCATGGCACGTAGCAGGATTTGTTGCTTCCAGGATAAAGATTTGGGATCTTGCCGTGTCATCGCTCCTGGACATCACACGCTTTCCTTTAACGAGACACAGCTGAGGAAGAAGACAGCGCTCTTGTTCCTAATCACCTCAAGTTAGATGCCCATGTGAATTTGCATTCAATTTCCTGACCCTTAGGTCAGTACTCTTGATAATCACGTTTTCCTTCTGACTTTGTTTTTTCAAATATTTATTGAAGTTTGTGTACTGGAGGCATACACATGAGGAGTAAACATGCAGTTTCTAAGTAGTCCTTGCCTCACTGTTTAGTAGATGGACTGGACCGCAGATGGACAGATAACTCCTTCATTAAAACATACGGCGACAAGGAGTGTGCTGCCTTTGAGACAGTGATGCACACTGGAGTCATCTGGAAAGAGGAAACCTCAGTTGAGAAAATGCCTCCATCAGACTGGCCTATGGGCATTTTCTTAATTAATAATTGATATAGGAGGGCCCAGCCCTATGTGGGCAGTGTTGCCTCTGGGCTGGTGGTTCTGGGTTGTATGAAACGAAACAAGCTAATGTAGTCGTTAGGAGCAAACCAAAGAGCAGTTTCCCTCTGGTCTCTGCGTCAGTTCCTGCCTTGGCTTTCCTTGATAGACTGTAACTAAGCCAAATAAACCCTTTCCTTCTTAAGTTGCTTTTGCTTTGTGCTCTATCATAATAACACAGGTGCAGACTAGCACAGAGGGTCACCTGGGAAGGAATAAGGCTGACTATGACAGCGAGTCAGGAAGGCTTCGTCAATAAGATGGCACAACTTGTGTCAGAGGAATGAAGGTTTGAAGGACCCTGGCATTTGGAGGAATATACATGGTATATTGAGGCCAGAATATTTCTGTGGGAACAAATGATGATGAAAAAAGATAAAGGCTCAGAAAATGATGCTTCCTTCTTTAAAGGGGTTGTAAGCATAGGAAGGACAGTCATTTGATTTTCATCTCAGATATATCATTATATATTTTGTATATATTTAATGGGCACATAGAGTAGGAATTATCACTGAAACCAGAATGGGTAATAAGCAGGTTGTAGTACTAGCAAGAATTATGAGGTCTGGCCTGAGCAGAGAGAGAGATTTGGGAGATAGAATTAGTAAGAAAGGAAGACTTCTATGAAGGCAAGGGAGTAAGGAAGTGATAGGATTGCTATAACCTAGAGAATTAGATAGGTTGCCAAGGCAGAAATACAGTCACAGAAAAGGGACTACAGGATTGCATGGGCTTAGAATGCTTAAGACTTCAGGCATATTGTGCCTGGACTGTGGGACAGAAAGATAACGGCAGTTGCAAATGGCAGGTAGAGCTACTCTTCAGTGTAAAACTCATCAGTATGTAGCAGGCAGGTTCTGTGCCACTGAAAATGCATGGCTATTGATTTAAATAATCAAGGGGTTTACTGTTAATGGAAACCCGGGCCAAAGAATCAGCAGCCTTGTTTATTGATCATGGAGCCAAAGGTTCATTTTGTATCAAAATGATAAAACAGATAAAATAATTTTCTCACCATGCCCTTCATCTTAGATTCTCCTGGCTCATTTGCTTTCTTGCCTGTGAGTACAGAGCGGTAAGAGTTACACACGGAGTATTCTAAACAAGTGCTTAACGAAACCCGGTTGCCAGAACCACACTCGTCTTCAAGAAATTGGAAGGGATCAGAGACTTGTCGCGAAATGTCAAGCACAATACAACAGTTACTTTCATAATCTGAAGAAAACTGGGCAGTGTCTAAAAAAATTTATGTGTACAATCAAATTATTGTTTGTGTACATGATGTCAATGGAGCGATATGTTTACATCTTCAAGGTTTAGAGAGATGTATGTTGCCCGTGGGCTTTTAGAAATTACTTGGAAGTATTCTATTAGAGAATTAGAATTTCCCAGAGGTAATTGGTAACTGGGGGGGCGGGGGGGGGATGTCTTTGAACAGAAGCTCTGGGGATGACATGGGAATAAGTAAAGCAGAAGACTAAACCAGTGTTCTGCGTCACTGGAAATTCTTCACAATGCCGGAAGCAGTTAGAGAGACAGGCTGTGGTTTGAAAGCGCTTAATCTAAGAACTAAATATTAGGGAACAGGGACTAGGCTTCAGGGTCAGTTCCTAAGCTAGTGTGGGGTCGTATAGCACACCTCTCAAATGAGCAAAAGTGTTGTTGAAGGAGGGCTTTGAACAGCTTGGCATTGCCATTGGTAGTAAGGGAGGCAGGGCTGTGTACTTGTTTTTTTAGGCTTGATTCGATCAAAGCCAGAAAACGCAGTCCCCATGGCAGGAGATTAAAAATAGTGTGTGTAAGGGGTGATGCCTAAGACACAGTGTAAATAAAACATTTATTGCAGCGTAGTAACGGATTTGTTAAAGATTTAGATTAACAAACAGTCCTCAACTGTGTGCATTTAGGAGATACCGTCTCAGAACCAATCAAGCGAGGGAAGTTAAAAATAAAAAATAGGCCAAGACCTTTCAGGAACAGACAACAGAAAAGACAGAGAGGTAGCAGAGTGAATTCTAGTGTACAGTTAATGAGGGTCATCATTAGACAGGGCTGAAGAATTGCCTAGTGTCCTGAGATGTAGCTCTCTAATAACCGGAATCACAAAAGCAATGCCCCAGTAATCGGAGTAACAGAAGGAACGTGAGTTACCTGCACAATTATACTTCTAAACTTAGTTCTTAAACTTGTGCTTTAAATCTTTATATTAACTGAACAGGAGCTTCTAACCCATCCTACTGAATTGTAGACCAAAACCTGCCAGAATTAGGACCAGCAGAAAACATTTCTATCATCTAGTCACCAAGCCATGTCCAGTAGACTACCAGGGATTTTCCAAGGTCATAATTCAGATTTAATAGAAATTTATAGCTAGAGCATAACCTGCATAAGGCATCTTTGGGCCTAGCACAGTGTGCCTTAGCATGCTAGGAAGCCCGTAGCTCAGGGTCTTGTAGACTCATTTGACATGAATGCTGCCCTTTTGTATTTTGGTCATGAAATACCAGTTCACAAGTCCTAGGAGGCTGGTATTTTAAAAAGCAGGCTTTGAAAAACAGAAATGTAAAAATCTATAGTAAAATTAGAACAATAAAGCCTGTAGTTGGAGCCTGCAAGAGATGGCTCATAGTTTCAAGCACTTAGTGCCGAGGCTGAGGCTGCGTTCCACCCACAAGACCCACAGGCTCAGAGGCAGGGAGAGAGTCTTCTGAAAACCTTTCCTCAGGACCCCCCACCTCCATGTGTCGTGTTGTGACCCCTCATAGTAAAGCAATATAGGTGATAAAAGAATTTCATAAAGATGTGGTTTGTGTAACTATTTCAGCATATTATATAGTGATCCATATGGTTAACATACATTCCCTATATTGTACATATTATATAGTAACATGAATGCTTAACATACATTCCATGTATTGTGCATATTATATAGTAATATGAATGCTTAACATACATTCCCTATATCATATATCTTTGTATGATTAACATACATTATCTGTATTGTACTTTATGAGATCACTTTTATAGACGTATGCAGATTTTCCCTAAAAACAAAATGAAATGATATGCTTACCAATAATGATGACCAGGAGTTATTTGAGCACAAATAAAGATGACTTGCTTGAAAATGGCTGAATTGTTCATTGACGCCTCTAATTCAGTAAGAGTTGTATGCTTAGCTTAGAGAAGTTGTCATCTGACGCTGGCTCCTCTTTAGTTAAGAAACCAAAAGTCCTCTTTCAAAACGGGGATTATTGTTTGACCTGGGATATGGCCAGTTTAATATTCTAATTTTGTATAAGTCTGTCCTTTCCCCTTTCTCTTCCTCTATCTCTCTTTCTTTTTCTGTCACCTCCACCCAACTGTGTAGTCCTAACTAGCCTGACTTTGCTCTGTGGACCAAGCTGGCCTTACACTCAGATATCTGCCTGTCTCTGCCTCCTGAGTGTTAGGATTAAAGTCCTGTACAACTTCACCCATCAAGTCTGTGCTCTTAATTGGTGTAGTTTAAATTCTTTGATAGGCGAAATATGTGAACCTTATGATTTTTATTACTCATTCTGATAAAGAGCCGTTCTAGGGCTGGCTTTATGGGTCTAGCTATTTAAGTGAAAGTATTATTTGTAATATAGCCTTGTATAATTTTAAGATTAAAATATTTTTAGGCTTTAGAAGAAAGCCCATTATGTTTTTTTCCATTTTTTTTTTAAATTGTAAAACATGGTTTTTGAGAATTGAAATTGATAGTCTTTAGGACAGGTTTTCATATTTGGTTAATTTGTACATCAAGTCTTGAATTCTTAAGATGAAGCTAATTATGGTCTAATCACTAAGTGGTTAGGTATTCATAAAGATTCTTGAGCACTGAAGAAGTGTGATTCTTGGCACACATGATGCCTAAAGAGAAGCGGTTGTACAGGAATTTGGGGACTGAAGCTGGACTGGAATTTTCCAGGATGCGGTTGACTTTTGAACTAAACACAAGTTTCTGTGGTCTTGGCCATGTCTGTATAGTTCTTGAAGGTCTAGCCTTGACCTGTGGCTTTTGAAGAGTCTGAGAAAATCTTGTTCCTATGGTGGAGATTTCTACACTTGTTCCTGCCAGGAAGGAGCCTCCAGTACACCCAGCTAATTCCCTGTGTCCCTGTGCATGAGCGCATGTGCAGAGCGCTCATGACTACGGCTTCTCATTTTAAATTTCTTATCTGTAATCTGTGATTATTTACTATTCACTCTATAGTAATATTTTCAAATGCTTCTTGTGGAAAAGTATACAATTGTATTTTTGCTGGAAGAATACATACCAAACAGAATTTGTAAACATTTCAAATCAAGGCAGAAGGGCAACTTGAAGATCCTTTTTGTCTCTCTTTTGTATGAGTTTCAAGTTCAAAAATAAGCTTGCCTTAATATTTAAAAGTCTTTACATCACAGAAAAAGTTCATCAGTAACACAGTTGTGCCGTAATTTGTAATCTTGATTTTGTATTTGTTATTCTAATTTGTTCCAAATGCACACCGAGACCTGTTTTTACTGTAGATTGATAACCTGAGCACAGTTGGGTGAACTTTCCTTCTTCCTAACAGTTTGCCCCAGGATTGGGCAGGGTTTCTCTCTCTTGTTTGATTGCAGAGGAGGGATGGGACAGGCAAGAGACAGGCCCAAGGTCTGCCTAAGTCTGCTTTGCTTAGGAGTGTAGGGTCGAGGCCAGAGGTAATAATTTTTGTTGCTATCCTTTAGCATGTTTCTCCCTTTTGGGATACATCTTCTTGCTGATAATTATGACTTTGTAATCCTTTTTAATTATCATAACAAAATAGTTAGGAAGTAGTCAGATGATAATGTTTATTGAAAAATCACAATGAGGATACACATGGAGTATTCTCAAGAAAACGTGATTATTAATTTTTAGCTTAGAGGAAACAAATTCACAGCTGTAGTAAGTGAATTCCTTTCATATAGTTATTTACTAAAAGTTAATATGTGAATTAGTAAATAGGCTTAGGGCTGAGACGTTTTCAGTGTTGACTTGCAATGGGAAACCATGGAATACTATGTACATTGCTAGTGATTGATTTCGTTTTAATGTGAGAAAACTATGGGGAAGTGTGTGCAAGGGGGAAACGTTCCTGCCCTGAAGCCGCCCACTTTTCTACTTTGCTCATTTACTTTAACTAAATGCTATTGCCCAGATAACTTTTCTGAGATAACTCATTATAATTTGAAATCTTAGAGCTTTGTGTTGTCTTTACATCGTTTGGGAAAAAATAACAAATGAAATTAAAACAACATTAATTTTTTGTTTGTTTTGTTTTTGTCGAGGTCATCCATGTTTGGTATGCCACTCTAAGCAGAAAAAAAAAACTTTATCCTTCATGATATCTTACCTTTAAATACTCAATAATTTTCTTTTCCACAGAAAATATTAACTGAGGGATACCTTTGGAATTAATCACACGTCACTTCCAACTAACCCACAGCACACCTAAGTTCCCATCTGACTCAGAATGTCAGTAAACTCTGAATTTGTGTAACATGAGTTATTATTTGTGAAGAAGTTAGACTGGAGGCCTCGTAGTAGCTTTGGTTGATGCTGAGGTAAATAAGGTTCAGCGAGGTTGGTCAGATGCCTCAGAGAAAGTCCTGGTAGACTTGGAGGAGTCTGTGTCAAGATGGTCTCTCCTGTGACCGTTCCTCTGTGAGACTTTCCCGGGTAACGTCCAGGCCGCCAAGGAGTGGAATAGCCGCAAGGGTGAAGCCAGAAACTCCCAAGATTGTGGGACTCTTAGGTCCACTGCCTTGCATGAGAAGCAATCACGTAACAATGTATTTTGCCCATGGACTAACCCATAATTACATTTAAAATATAATTTACTAACATTTAAAAGTCAGCTTTTCTGACTCATATTCTTGCTGCCAGGCCTGAGGCATTTGCTTTCAGTGTGTATTATAAATAATTAACTAAGTTATGGTAAAGCAAACACTTCTTTAAAACGACAAATTAAAGGGTAAGTGGTTGAAGTAGAAAACTCATTAAGCTTTGTCAATTAATCAAATAATGTTATATTTTAGCATTATTGGTTTTCTCTTCTAATCTAAAAGTGATAAACACTCATTTAAAATGGCTTTGTATGTTTAATATGTTGAACAAATTATAGGTGGGTATTCTCTCTTCTCATGAAATTAGACTAAAAGAATCAAAAGACAAACAGGTGGGAAAGGTCAGGGGTAGGTATCAGAACAGTCACCTTCTAGAAAGTTCTGTTTAACCAACAGTTTTCACTGGAAGACTGTGAATCCCAGAAAAATGAGATTCCTGTAAATGATATCTCTCAGCTGGGAACTTACTTGTCGACATACTGATTTCACTAATACATGTTTCACTGATATTTAGAGTTTCACTCTTGTATTGAGTAATAAGTAGCCCTGTTTTAGCCTGTATTATGTCTAGACAGAAAAAGCTGCTTTAATCTGTAAGGCTGTGAAGTCGTCAGTCAGCACGGGTGAGCATGTGTGATAAAAGGGAGATATGAAGAGAGATATTATTTTGTATATCTGCCTTCTCATCATAGAGCAACCCGTGGATTATAAATCAAAATCTGAAATTGATTTTCTGACTCTTTCTTTCTAACAGATCTGGGCATTTGATCTCAGTACGAATTACCGATAATTAAGTAATCTGAAAGTGGGCATTGTAGGAATTTAAGTTGATGTTTTGAACGTTCTTCAGATTTTAGGAACCGTTAACTGTGTTGTGTCTCATACTGAATGTTTACAGCATTCACAGACGAGCTGAATAAAAGGGAACACAGTTGGTAACCCACAGTAGCTTATTGTGTTCCAGGAAGGCTAATTGTGGAAAAAGAACTGTGCCAGGCTTTATGGGAGAGTCAGAGAGCTCTACTGCAGACTTTGCTGGTAAGGCCTTCGTAATCCCTCTTGGTAGTGCCTTTAACGCTAGGAAAAAGGCCTTAGTGCCAAGAGTCTACCAGGGCATGGGGCTAGCAGCGGGTAGTAGAGCCAGGTGGGGGTCATTGTGTAAAACCCTCGTGGGACTATGCAGATTTGTCCCTTGCTTTGAGGGGATCTGTTTCAATGAGTAAAATTAAGATTTCTGAAGACCAGAAATGGGCCTTTTTTTTTTTTGTAAGCATTGATAGTTGGGTGTGAGACTGATTTGTTCTCTCTACAAGGGCCCAAGTGTATATCTGTAAATAAAAACCCCACCCTGTACCTGAGACCCAGTCCTAAGGGCCACACTGGGTAGCCTCAGACTTGGTTGATATTCCTTGCCTATCTCTGAGGTGGAAGTTTCTGCAAACTGCTCCGCGAGGTTCTGAGTCTCAGTAGAAGGGCCTTTGCTGTTTATCTTGTCATTAGCATCTGCTGGTTCATAGAAGGAGCTGAGAAAATTCCTCTTGCTTGAATAAGGGCCCATGATGCATGTCCTCTTAGTATTGCACTTTGATACCCTTTTGGGTGACAGTAAAGTTAGTGATGTCTTATACCTGTGGTAGTCTCTCAAAAGGTTCCAGTCTGTGCTTTTCTTGTTTCACTGCAAGGTACCATTTACAGATGGTCCTTACCAATACTTTTCAGGTCCACAGAGACAAAACTGGATTTTGTAGGCTTCAGGTTTCCATGTGCTCAGCAAACATTTGCATATCTACAGCGCACCGACAGTGATATCAGGGTGGAAACATGGTGTCAGCATGACAAACTCCAGGCGTTTTAATGGTCTACTGTGGGTCAGAACCCTAAAAGTGGTTCACCAATCATGAAAAAAAAAAGGTTTTTCTCCCCCTTTATTCCATTTTATCCTAAACAATGTCACAAGTGGACATCAGAATGTAGGGACCCACCTTGGACATTCTGCATAGTGGAGGGACCTAGGCAGTTTAAAAGTTCAATGCCTACCTAGCAGTAGCTTTCTTTAAACTGGTTTTATAATGAGGATACATATATGTGAGAGTTTAGAGTTAAAAGTGTGTTATAGCTGGGCGGTGGTGCCGCACGCCTGTAATCCCAGCACTCAGGAGGCAGAGGCAGGTGGATCTCTGTGAGTTCGAGGCCAGCCCAGGGAGTCCCAGGACAGGTTCCAAAGCTACAGAGAAACCCTGTCTCGAAAAACAAACAAAACAAACAAAAAAAAGTGTGTTATTACTGCTACTTAATAGTCATTAGTTTTGAAAATATTCTAAGTAGCATACAAGAAGTAGATTTATTGGCCAGTCCTAAGTGATTGACCCTAATGTTTCACTGATTCACGCATCAGAAATTGTTCATAGCATCGGTTATGACTTTGAATGAGCATTAGCTTTTGAAATAAGATAATTCATGATTTTTCTTCCTCTCCAGTGAATTGGCTTGATGTACTTAATCAGCCTCTGTAAAGGAGGGACGAATTTTGCCTTGCTATTTTTGGATAATTTGGAATAAATTTTCCATTTAAAATAATCGTACTGCTTCTATACATTCATTGACCTGACCCGTTTCTTGCTCTCCTAGATCTTTTAAAGAACCAGAAAACATGTAATTAATGGTAAACTTAAGATTTCTAAATGAAGTTTGGTTTGTATTTAAAGCCATTTTACCAACATTAAAGTGTGTAGCACACACAGCAGAACCACCATTATGACAAGGGAAGCAGGTTATCTTTAACCATGCTAAGGAGTCTAGGTGCAGTGCTGGGAAAGCTCCTTCGCCTGCTGGTTATCACTGCATCAAGTTTGCTAAGCTGAGAGCTAAGTTCGTTCTGTCTGTCTCTCTGTCTATCTATATCTATCTATCTATCTATCTATCTATCTATCTATCTATCTATCTATCTATCTATCTATCTATCTATCATCTATCTAATTTATCTATATTGTATTTTATTGAATATAGATTTTTTTATATAATATATCCTGATTATGGTTTTCTGTCTCTGTACTCCTCCCAGTTCCTCCCCATAATCCCTTCTGTCCAGATTCACCCCCTTTCTCTTTCTCGTTAGAAAACAAACTAGCTTCTAAGGGAGAATAATAAAATACAGTCCAATAAGAGAAACTAAAAACAAACACATCAGAATAGGACAAAACAAACAGAAGAAAAAGAGCCCAAGAAAATGTACGAGAAAGAGATAGAGATGCACATGTCCCCACTCTCAGGAGTCCCATAAAGCAACACATAAATCAAAGGAACTGCAGGGAAAAGCCCTGGCATGGCATGAAGAGACAAGGAACCTCCAAAGATGCCACTGAGTTTGCGTTCTTTGGCCATCCACTGCTGGGCATGCAGCCTACCCTTGAGAGTAGTTTGTTGCCCTAGAGAGACTCACTCAGAGTAAACTAAATTTTCAGCTACAAGTGCTTATCAATTGGAGATAGCTACTGGGTTAGGGATTGAGGCATGAGTCCCCTTCTTTCAGCTCTAGGACGGCATCTGGTGCAGACCCAGGTTGGTCCTGTACACGCTACTTCAGTCTCTGTGCGTTCATAATGTGCCTGTCTTGCTATGTTTTAAATGCCTTGTTTCCTTGATCAAGTCTTCTACCTACTTTGGCTCTTCACTCTTTCTGCCTCCTCTTCCACAAGACTCTCTGAGCCCTGAGGTGGGAGGGGTTTATGGAGACATCTGGGACAGGGATGAGTCTTCTGAGGTCTCACTCTGCATATTTAGCTGGCAGCAGGCTTCTGTATTTGTTCCCAGCTGCTGCAGAAGGAAGCCTATCTGATTGTGACTTAGGTCCCTGGTCTCTTTAGTTCTTGGTCAGTCAAGCGGGCAGGTAAGGGTTTCATCTCATGGAGTCAAATCAGATCTTGGTCGGTCAATCTCACATGCTTTGTTCTGCCATTGTGTTAGCATACCTTGATGGCAGGACACCATTGTAAATTAAAGGGTTTTTAGGACAGCTAAGTTTTCCTAACAGCCATATTTATACTTAAAGTCTGATTTTTCCATGCCTTCCCATCAGATTCTCAAGCCAACACCATAGCTGCTTTTGTTTCTTAGAGAACCTCCCACTGTGGATGGAAGCCTCGCTGGTTGCTCTGCCGCCCACTGAGCTTGCTGCTGTAGATAGAAAAGGAGCGGAACTCAAAGAGATTTCCCCTTTTGTTTTTCTCATTTGGCTTTTCTTAATTATGCCCAAACCGATTTGAACAGTAAAAATATTCTAAAGACTTTCTCACGCTAATGAAAGCGTGTCAAGGACAGAGCATGCCTGCAAGCCCCACACTGTGAAGGCTAAATTAATTCTCGTGTGTGTTTTTCTTGTACTTTTGAAAATGGAGACCACACAGATATGCTGTGATGTCACCTACAAGAAACAGCCTTAGAAAGTTGTAAATTGTTGAGTTTGATGAGAAAGCAAACACTCCTCACCTAGTACGAATTACGGTATGTTTTTCTGCGCGTTGTGTGGTGGATATTTAAATATTAACTACAAGATATGGTAGATGTTTAAGTATTAACTTCACGATGTTGAAGGAACAATGTTGGAAAAAAGGGACCAGGTAGAAAGGTCGTTTTGTTACTAGTGTCAGTAAATCGGAAGACACCAAAAAGGAAACACATTAATATTTTTGTGAATATGTATATGTATGTATCTTTTATTATAAGGAAAGGACTCATTCATTTGGATAGGCAACTGACTGCTGATTGTTGTCCGATCAGTTGCCACTTCCATTTCTCAAAGCTGTACCAGTGGACACATAGTGAAAAGGGCAGTTGGTCAGCCACAGCCTAGTATATGTGGAAAGGTCAGAGGCCACCTTTGGGAGTCAGCGCTTTCCTCCCACCATGTGCACAGCGTGTGCACAGCAGGGATGAGACCCCGTTATCCGGCTTGGCAGAAGCGCCTTCACTTGCTCAGCCATCTTGCAGCCCTTCCTGATCATTTCTCTCTGTTAAGGTAGATGTACAGAAGGGGCTGTAGACGATGACGTATGCTGTGACTCCCCTCCCCCCATGGCCTGGACCTTTTGTGTTACCATATCTTTTTTCTAATGATCATTTTACTTAAATTGAAATCAGGTGAAATTAGGACACACTGAGTACCTGGAATGTTTGACAAAACAGAATTAAATCTTGCAAAGTAAATATTCAGGATTGTTGACCTTGGTTTTACTGTGGTAACTTCCTTTAAAGCTTTGTAGTTCCTGGAGACTGTGTCCAAAACCCATTGTTGTGTCTCTGTGGTGTTTTGGGAGTTACTGGGCTGGGAAGGAGTAGTGATACGTTCAGAAGTCAACAGAGGGAACAGGTGGACTGGAAAGAGATGTGGGACCAGAACAAGATTCTAGCAGGAGTATTATGTTTCTCGGGCCTCCAGTCCCACCTGAGAGGAGATGTGCCTGGCCTGCATAAGTGGGTACTTCAAGCCAGTTGGTCACAGCTGAAGAACCCAAGCCTGAGAGCTCGATGCCTTTTACAGGTGATGTTAGTTGGTCATGCCAGCAGCAGGTTTCTCACAGTAGAAACCAAGCTTCTGTGGCCCACATTTACATATTGGTACCGAGCTACAGAAACGGTTCAGCAGTGGGTACCAGAGAGGTTGGCAGTCTTGGTGATGATGTACTAGGACATTTGGGATGGGGGACCATGACAGCTTTTGCCAATGGTCTACTCTTTATCTGTGCATATTTCCCTCTGAATATACTACCCCATTCATAGCTTAGGTGTACTGTCAGGCTAAGATCAAATTCTTTTAATATACTTTATAGAGTACACAGCGAAGCCTATTATCAATGAAAAGAGGTCAGATGGCAGTGCCAAGTCAGCCATGTTCCTTAGGATTCTGGACTGAGCAAACCAAAGTAAAGTTTCCAAGAGCACAGCCCCCTTTATATCGGATAGTTCTTTAGAGTCCCTTCTTACGTGCTGTGTGGATTGTTTCATCTGACCCAGTGCTATTATTTGTACCTTTTCCGTTAAGCCAGGATGTAGCTTAAGGCTAGTTATTACCCATGCTATGTGCGGGAGTGGGCTTAGATCTTCCAAGGTGAGGACGAGTTTCTCACCGTTTGCTCTGGGGCATGAGCGCCTTTGCCACAGAATACTTTCAGTTCTGTCAAAAACAAAAGCCTTGTTTCCTCTAATAATATGGCCTAACTGTTTTTAATACCCAGATAGTTCATGTCAATGTAAGATTGCTGTTTAGGAGGTAGGAACTGGGAGGTAATTTTTCCTTATTGTTTCAGGAAAACTGAAAGCATTTGACTTGGATAGGTTATCATTAGAACTTGTCAGGATTAATGAGCTACCCTTAGGCTGTCACGTGACCTGTTCTTTGTGTCTACGACGGATGCACGTGTTGTCCTTGATGTAGCCCGTCCAAGGCACTCCTGAGGAGAGTTATTTCCTATCTCAGAATCTGGGCATCCAGCAGAAGTCAGGTATCCCTGTGGTTAGTCAGGGAGCCCTGTTCTGGAAACTGCAGCTCCTTGAAGAGAACCAACTTTGATCTTCTGGTTCCCAAGGGACTGAGAAATAGCTACTAGAACTATTCAGGACAGCACAGTAGGTGTTTCTAGTTGGTGCAGTCGCTTCATTCACTCTGCAGTATTTGGAGCAGCATGAGCGCCAAGGGCAAGACCAGAATTGGGTTGGTGCGCGTCCACTGCAGGCTGTCAGTGCCTTGAGTTTCCTTGCTCCTGCAGTGACTCCAGTCAAATGCCGCATGTCTCTGTGTTTCTCACAGTGTGCAAGCCCTAAGCCATGGATGTGTTTTGTCTGTTGGAGTCCTGTGCCGTTCTTAATGTTTCACTTGGAGAGGAGATCTGTATGGTTCCACCATTGCCTTTCTACAAGTATTTTTTTTCCAAATCCATAAACCATTCTGTGGATTAGTAAGTGTTCATGGTACACATACGTCAGACTTTCCACACTATGTTCACGCTCAGAAGTAGAAGCAGCAACAGCAGTGCATAGTAAGGGTTTGGGTGGCCCCATTTGTACTTTTCCCAGTAACCTCTGCTCTTTTTGTTCATTCCCAAGTCCTGACAATCGAATGTGTGGCCTTTTCCCTCTAAGAAAAACTGGGAAGATAACCCAGTGAGAATCGGGATTCAGAAGAGTCCTACAGTCTGGCTGTGCCCTCTCTGCCCTTTCTCCCTGCAGCCTGTGTCCCTGTCTTGGGCTCCTTTCTCTTTAGGGTGGTAGTTCTCAACCTGAGTGTCGAGACATCCTTTAGAGATGAAGAACACATTCACAGGGGTCTCTTAAGATCATTGGAAAATACAGATATTTGCATTATGATTCAGAACAGCAGCAAAATTACAGTTATGAAGTCACAACAAAATAATTTTATGGTTGGGGGGTCACCACAGCATAAGGAACTGTATTAAAGGGTCGCAGCATTGGGAGAATTGAGACCCACTCTTTTAAAGGCTAGCACATCCGAGAACAAAGGCCAGAGTTAGGTAGTGAAGATACCGAACAATGAATTTGAAAAGTGCCAGACTTGCTTAGTTCGTTCAAAGAGACGAACTGCCTCCCAATCCCCAGTTCTCTAGAGGCGCATTTGGTTTCAATGGTTCGACTTTGGTTTAGGCCAGCTGCTTGCTTTGAGGCTTCCATCGTTCGGTTCCATGATCACATTTCTTCAGTGGCCATCACCCTCCTCTTTCTGGGGAACTCTTGTTTAAAAACCGTATCCACATTGCCTCTTGGAAGATATTCCAATTAAGTCATTGTTTATCTTAGTGTACTGCTTGGTGCTCCTCCCTCCCCCACCAGGGAAGAAGAATGCAGCCTTCACACGGAATGCAGTGAGTAACAGGATTCAAAAGGAAATGTCTGTTTAGCACATCGATTTGCCACACTTTCACAGGTGACAGAAGTTGCCGGGCAGATCATGGTCACAGTCGAAAGCACGGCAGGCAGCTGGAGAACTAACCTCCTAAGTGCTGGTGCTCTTACCCACAAGCCCTTGCCTGGTAGCTGTGCTTGAAGTGAGTTGGGTTACCGCTGAGGAATACAGCGCTCAGCACTCGCCCGACTTGTAGAAAGCACCAAGCAAACCTGCCTCCCCCAACGTCGGAGAAGAGCAATGATGCTCTTCTGTAGTCCCCGGGCTGCATCAGTAGTTATCAGAAAGGGCCCAGGGGGAGAGGGAGTTAGACTTTGGAGTTTGGCAAACTCCATGAGGACTTTACTGGGGCATTTGGCTCTCCTGATTCTATTAATAATGTAAACACCTAAAATATACTAGACATTTTTTTCAAACAATGAACAGGAAGCAGTATGGTACTATCATACTGCATTTGACTTCTGCTCTTAGTGGTAATAAACCATTCCACAGTTTATGTCACTAAGTCACTGGCTGCTGGTGAAATGGGTCAGGACTTTGTGTCTGCCTCTGTATTTTGCAGAGAAGGAAAGTGGCACATGTCTCAGGTTCGACCTAGAAGTGATGGGACAGACTTTGAACTGTTGGCTTTCTAGTTCATGGAACCAAATGTCGGCCTGAGTAGGAGAGGTTATGAGTAACACTTGTACGATATTAAGAATTTCAGTATAAGCCAGGCACTGGCACATGCCTTTAATTTCAGAACTCAGAAGGCCAAGGCAGGTGAATCTGTGAATTTGAGGCCAGCCTGGTCTACAGAGCTAGTTCTAGGGCAGCCAAGTCTACCAGAGAAACTCTGTCTCAAAATACACACACACACACACACACACACACACACACACACACACACTTACACACAAAATGAGGGAAAAAAAGAAAGGAAGAAAGAAAAAGAATTCCCGCACAATTTTCACTTTCTGGAGTTTTCAAAATCCTGTTAGCAATTTGCCCAGGAGAGATATTGTTTGTTGAAATAAGAGCTGCGGAGCTGCGTCTTCCTGCGTCCCCAGCACCCTGCCGCCCGCATGGCTAGCTTAGCTTATGCCCCGAAATAATTACACGGAAACTGTATTCTTTTAATCACTGCCTGACCCATTAGTT
>NC_022013.1:29359336-29371863 GCF_000317375.1 Microtus ochrogaster | reverse complement strand
TTTTTTTTTTAACCATCAACTTTATTCTCTATTTTTTTTTCTTCTCTCTCTCAAGCCTACGTACATTCATCCAACACTGTGATCCATTTATTCCATTCATATGTGTTTTACTACAGTGTTTGGATATAAGCTTGAAATAAGATTTTACTGTTCTTAGTGTCAAACAGGAAAAGAGAGTGGGGAATGAGTTAAAATAGCTCTTGGACTTCTGTTTGGTTTTGCTGTGAAAAGCCCAGTTGTATGTGCTGATGCCCTGGCTTGATACTTATGCTCAGAACAACACTAAAATAAGAAGTGGACATTTGTAACTTTCAAGTTGACAGGTCTAAGGATCGTCCTTACTCTGTGTGAGCAGCAAGTCCGGGACATCACAGTAGTCAGGCTACTGTTAGCTCCCTAATTAATCTTTCTTTGGGTATTTATAACTTCGGGTTGAAAATTCTTTCCAGGGCACAATTTGCATACAGCTTCTCAGCCTTGGAACAAACATCTCATGACCCACATACATATCTCTTTAGACATTCTGACTTTTGAGATGAGGGAGGTTTGCTTTCTGAAATATGAGTTATTTGGGCCTAGTAACTTAAACTAATTTCATTTCTCTATAGCAGTGTTATCTTTTGTATTATACCCCAAAAGCTATTATAACCTCAGATGATAAGCTTTAAAAACTGTGTAAGCTGTGACTATTATAAACTAAAACAGCATACTTACCTTCAAGAAATGCTTAGACTTCAGTACCGACTTAGAAGTGGTTAAATTACTTACCTTGTATTCCTATATAAACAAATGCTTATTTAAGATGCAACACTTTGAAAACACTTTTCTATAAGTAATTTTGTAATTCATTTCCCCCCTGTATTTACATTTTATTTGAAAATGAATCAGATGAAAATGTTAATTTATCTTTTTGTGTCTGGGTTACCTCACTCAGGATGTTTTTTTTCTAGTTCCGTCCATTTGCCTGCAAATTTCAAGATGTTATTGGTTTTTTTTTTTTGTTTGTTTTTTTTTTTACCACTGAGTAGTACCCCTTGTGTAAATGTAGCACATTTTCTTTATCCATTCTTTGATTAGGGGGCATCCAGGTTGTTTCCAGGTTCTGACACTAGGCCAAACTCCTAGAATCCAGTCGTAGAGAGGGAGAAATGATAATATGAGCAAAGGGGTCAAGACCATGGTGGGGAAACCCACAGAGAGAGCTCAGCTGAGCTAGTGGGAGCTCCCTGACTCCTGACTGACAGTGGGGGAACCTGCATAGAATCGAACTAGACCCTCTGAACGTGGGTGACAGTTGTGTGGCTTGGGCAGTTAGTGGGCTCCACTATCAGTGGAACCAGTATTTATCCCTAGTGCATGAACTGGTTTTTTTGAAGCCCATTCCCTATGGAGGGATGCCTTGCTCAGCCTAGATACAGGGAAGAGGGCCTTGGTCCTGCCTTAAGTGATTTGACAGACTTGATTGACTCCCCATGGGAGGTCTCATTTTCTCTGAGGAGTGGATGGGGGGGGGCTATGGTGTGGGAAGGTGGGGGGGAGTGAGAGGAGGGGAGGGAAGAGAGAACTGGGATTGGTATGTAAAATAATGTAAAATAAGATTTTTTTAAAAAGAAAATATTAGTTTAAAGTTTTGTGTTCCTGGAGATATGTAAAAAAATATACTTAAACATTTTTCTTGGCTCCTAACACAATCCCAAGATTATATATTATATATGTGTATATAAATTATGTGTATATAAATTTTGTCATACGTCATTTGCTTCCGTTTTTTGGTATCCAGTTGTAGCAAATATATTGGCCTCTCAGAGTCCTCTGAATGTCAAGGTGCCCCCATTTTTTTAATTCCATGCCCTTGCATGTGATATTTTAGTCAGGGAGAAGATTGGAAGGTTGTGAAAGATGAACACTGAATGGAGTCATTCTTGAGGGCAGAGGTTCCAGTTCAGCAGACAGGCAGTAGAGTGTGGTGGGGAAACAGCCCTGGACCACAGAGGCGCATGCTCAGTCAATGAGACCTGTGCCGAGTCTGGAGGTCGGGGAGTGGTACACAGGTACCTCAGGCTCCATAGCGGGGAATCCCTTTCTTTGGTTCTTCTGTGTGATTTAGAGGGATAGGCTCTAACAGCTCTCTGAAAACCTGGATTTAATTTGGTTTAATTTGGTTTTGAAGTTGGACTTGAATAAGAGCTAATGCTTCTTTTGTTTGAGAAAAAGCATTTTACTAATCTAACACTCCCATGATACGGAGTATTTCTTTGAATAAAAGCATTATCTCGATATTTCTCTGTTATTGCCCCTGTTGGCAGAAGGTACCTTTCTCATATTTAGGCCTTGATAAGATGAAGGCAAGGTTTCTATCTTACTGTTGGAAATGCTTAAGACTCTTTTCCATCCCTGTTCTTGGAAAACTGTAGTTTCACATTTGTGGATTCTAAGGCTAAATGCTCCCGAGGAGCTTTCAGGAGTATCCTTATTTAAATACAAACATCTAACTGCTGTCTACCAAGGTCAGGGAAGGCGGGGCACAAGCTTGTTTAGTGCAGTAACCCAGTGTGGGCAGTGAGAGAAAGATGAGTTCCTGCATGGCTTGTCTTCTTGATTCTCCTATGCATCATCATCTGGTTTCAGCATAAGCATGTAAGTGGATGCTGTGTATTAATAATAATTTGGAGTAAACTTACTTCATGGAAAAGTTACCCAAGCTTCTAATCTTGGTTCCCCCATATACCAGCTGTGTGACATCTGTTCGGAGCATGTTTGCCATCAGATAGCATCAGTGGCTAACTACAGAATGTGTATTTTCTTACATAACTAGAAATCTGGAGTCAGTAGTTGCTCAGTGTCTTTCTCATTGTCAGTGACAGCATTCACTAAGGTCAGAAGTGGCAGCAGGGAAATTCCTTGCCTTTTTTTTTTTTTTTTTGCTCTTGAAAAAGAGAAGTGCCTGCTTCAGCTCTAAGCATCCCAGCAGCACTGTGTGGGAGAGAGGTAAAGCTTTAATAAGGATGAGAGAGTTTTGCTTATGTCTTGACAGTTGTAGACTAAATTAAATGGTCCGTTGTAGCTGCAGCAGACAGTGGGCAACAAGGAATTTTTTCATTGTGGTGGAGACACCAAAGGGAGAGGCTGTGGAGGATGCAGGTTGGTCTAGAGACAGCATGTACCACAATAACCATGGTTCCTGTGGGAAACTTTCTTTTTGGGATAGTAAATGAACCCTTGGGCGTAGGAGAGGATATCTACTTTGTTTTTATTTTTTTTTTCATTTCTGCTGAATATCCTTTAGTACCCAAGACAATTTCTGAGTTGCGTTTGGTCAATGAAGAAATGCATGAAGATTGTTATGAGAGTTACGTGACTAATACAGAAGGTACTTAGCCCAGTCATGTGCTCATATTAATTTATAAAGATAATAGTTTGGTTTTACTTTGGATTTATGCAGTGATTAAATATATTGATGTACTAGGCAGGTGTTAAGGAGGTTCTGTAGTTGAGTTCATTATTCATACTGGTCTCTCCTAGTTAATATTTTTACTAAAGGATAATTATTATGTTAATTGGTCAGATAGTTACATATACAAATACTAATATGACAGTATGTCTTAGAAGTTTTTTATAAACCTCTTTTTCTTTGGAAACGTTAATTGAATATAATTGCTTTTAAAACAGTTATTGAAAAGGTCTAGAGAGATGGCTCAGCCATTAAGAGCACTGGTTGCTCTTTCAGAGGACCCAAATCGATTCCCTGCTCTGTGGTTCACATCTGTTGGTAACTCCAATCCGAGGGGACCTGAGCTCTCTTCTGACTTTCATGAGCACCAGGCATGCATCAGGTGCACATACATATATGGAAGCAAAATACCCATACATGCAAAATAATGCTAAGTTATTGAAGTATTAACATACAAAACATTTCAGTGATTTTAAGTGTCCAACTCAATAAATTTATGTAAAGCAAGCACACCCATGTAACTACCAACTGAGTGTGTAGATCATTGCCAGTCTGTCCTTGTGTCTCCTTTGGGTCATGACCTCCTTGCTTTGATACTAGTTATTGGTCTGATAGCCAGGAAATTGGGAAAGTCCTATGATGTATAAGCTTGGTGTCATCGTCAGTGGAGGAGGAGCCTCTTCTGCATGTCCAAGGGTTTTAAACGGATTTAGTTTAAGGATTTTCAAGCTTCCAGATGCATGCATTCCTGAGACTCTTGATTATTCCTTAATTGGAATCTTGACCTTGTGTTGTGTGATAATTAGTGGTAATTGTGACACAACCAAGGATCACCTGGTAGACCAGTCTCTGGCCAAATGTCTTGATAACACTATTTGAGGTAGGAAGTCTTGCCCACTATGGATGGCACCATTCCCTAGGCAGGAGATCCTGGACTGAAAAATCGTAGCAAATGCACTCGAGCAGTAGTGTGCCTGCATTCATTGTCTGCTTCTGACTTCAGATGTAAAATACTCTGCTGCACCGAGCTCCTGATATCTTTTTTTTTTTTTTTTTGGTTTTTCGAGACAGGGTTTCTCTGTGGTTTTGGAGCCTGTCCTGGAACTAGCTCTTGTAGACCAGGCTGGTCTCGAACTCACAGAGATCCACCTGCCTCTGCCTCCCGAGTGCTGGGATTAAAGGCGTGCGCCACCACCACCTGGTGGAGCTCCTGATATCTTGACTCTGTTGTGATGGAACCGGAAACTGAGCCAAATAAACCCCATCTCCCTTAAGTTGCCCCTGACAAAGTGTTTTTATCAAAACAACAGGAAAAAAAAAATGACAACAGAGTGTGTGTTGAGGTTTTTTCCAACTCTCTGTTCATTTACTGCTCTAAAAATTTAAGTTCTGGACCCTAACCTTGGCTCTTCCTGATTTCTAATAACATAAAATAATTCCCTCTTCTATAGTCTTCAGAGGTCCCATTTTCTTTTGTGTAATTCCTCAAATTGTTTTCTGTTTTCTATAAGGAAAAAATTTCCCCTTAGTTTATTAATTTCTGCATCCATAGTTGATAGCCTCTATAGTCACTGAAGTTTACCAGTGTCTTAGTTTGGTTTTTGTTACTGTGATAAAATACCCTACCCAAACCAGGTTAGGAAAGAAAGGGCTCGTTTTAGCTCACAATTGCTAGTGTCATGCCAGGAAGTCATGACAACAATAATGCACGATTAATGAAGACCCAGAGACAGAAATTGGGGTTCAACCTGATGGTCAGAATAGCAAAACAGCCAGCCACTGGCTCTTACCTCGACCTCAGTCCAAAAATGGTGATCCTGCCTCTAGGAAACCTCAGAGTGAGACAGAGTGGGAGCTGTCTCCTCCTGTTTTATATCCTCTCTAGTTCTGAGATTAAGGGTGTGCACCATTACCGTCTGGTTTCTTTGACAAGCTAGTGTGGCTACTGGGATTAAAGATGTGTGTCATTGCTTCCTGGTCTGTAAGGCTGGCCAGTGTGGCTGTTTTACTTTTCTGATCCTCAGGCAAGCTTTATTTATTAAAATACAGATGAAATGCCACTACATTAGCAGGAACTTGGAGCATAGTTACATCCAGAGTCCAGAACAGAGGGCAGTGAATGAATGAATACGTGCAATCAGCGTTCTTTCTCTGATCTTGAACAGTCCAGGATTCTATGCCTAGGTAATGCCCTTCTCATCTCTGTTAACACAGTCAAGGTAATCCCTAAAAGACATGCCCACAGGCCAACCTGATCTAATAATCCCTCTCTAAGACTCTTCCCAGTGACTCTAGATTATGTTGACAAAATGATTACACTCTGCTGTCCATATCTTGATTGCCATCAGTGATGGGGCCGCTAACGCCAACCAGTGGTTTAGCCGCAAACTCCCATCTTTGAGTCTGTAGTTGCGGTCACTTTAGCAGCAACTGAAGTAGGCTGCATTTCCCTAGTAACCCATTCTGAAACGGAGATTTCCATTCCTGGTGCTCGTTGCTCAATGCTTTTGGGAAGGAAGAAAGCAGGGTGAGGCAGAAGAACCTGAACTGCAGTGCGGTTGCAACAGAGGTCCCAGCCAGCCGGTGGGGGCCTTCTGGAGCTAGACGAGCTCTTCAAGATCAGCTTAGGTTGATGCAAGCAGCCAGGACCCATGGCCACTCGCGGAGAACAGTCACTGGATGCAGCTGCCTGGAGAGGGACTCAGGTGTGAGCACTCAGCAGTGTCTTCCCCTACACGGTGGGAAGCGAGTTTCTCTCTCAGCTTCCTGGAGGCTGATGCTCAGTCGTCAGTGCTGTTAGGTAGGTCCTTTGATGGGGTTACTGGTATTTGATTTTGACGCTCTTTATCCTCATTTTCTAATTATTGCTGATATTTCAGCACTCCACCTCAGTCCAGCTCTTAATTGTAGAACTGTCTTTCTTTTCAGTTTTTAGTTTGTTTTGCTTTATGTATTCTTGCTGTATTACTCATGTGTAGAATTGTGGTATATTTTCAAGTTATCCTTTTTACTTTTATGAACTATTTTTCTTTGTTTTTAGTTTTCTCTTACAAATCCTAGCAGTACCTTTGTTTATGAAATTACATTAGTTTTCCCTTGGCCATTGTCCACATTGTGTTTCTCTTTAGTTTTTAGAGCCTTTTGGGTTTTAATATGTAAGACTTGTTTTACCTACTTAGAATTTAAAAAATGTATTATCATTTCCTTGTTCCTGGAACTTTTCGTTCACTACATTTTATGCCATTGGTGATCCATTTGGCATAAATCTATATTTGTTTTTCTCTTTTGTTGTTTCACCTGTTCTCCATTCTTTTCTGTTCCTCATATTTTTAAAATCAATCCATTTTTGTGTGTTTTTTTTCCTGCTTTATAGCCTGCTGGTTGTATGTCTGTTCTTGTTCTGTTAGTAGACAGCCTAGAGATTTCAATACATTTTTTGTCCATTTAGAGCCAGTGTTAAATTTGGACTTTTTATTATTTTGTGGACAGTAACCATGTTCTTTATAAAAATATATATTTTTTAATTTTTTGAGATTATTATTCATTTTCTCCTTCCCTTTCCTTTAAACTCTCCTGTGTACCGCCCCACCCACTTTCTCTCAAGTTCAAGTCCTCTCTTTAATTATTGTTACATACATGTTAGTGTGTGTGTTCCTAAGGACGTAAGTACAACATCCTCCGTCCCGTTGGTGTGCTCTTCTCTGGGAAACCGTTGATTCCTCTCAGCATTCCTTGGTTGCCTGTAGTTCTTTGTCTGGGACTGAGGCCTCTTTTTCTCTCGACATTCATTCAGTTTATAGAACCTATTACCCTATAATTTAAGTTCTTTTTATTATAAAATCTAATTTATTTGTTGAACTATTAGCCTCCCTCCATACATCTCATTTCTTCGTCAGATTTTTTTTCCTCTTCTTCTTTTTTACCCCAGGCATTAAACATGAAAACATGTGGAGGCTCTAGATAGTGTATCCATTAAAAGACAGTGTTTTGTTCTGATGGAGGTACCATTTTTCACTTTGACCAAAAGACCAAAAGAGGTTTGGTTGGCCTCTGGGGTCTTTAATGAGCAGCTACCGTATTTACCGAGACCTGCACATTGGTGCCAAAAGTATATTCTTTCCAGACAGGAGCCTGCTACAGTTTCTGTTTCAGTCCTATAGGCAGCTGTGTTCTCTTGGGCCGATTGGATTGCTTGGGATAGCAGGCTTGACCATGCCTTTTCTCTGCAGAAGTTATGTTGGTTCACACCGGTTCGTTGAGTTCTAGGGAATTTTGGGTAGAAAGAAATTCTTGTAGTGTATAAGACATGAAATACTGTTTTTAATTCCTTTATTGGTGGGCTTCTTAAAGTTGCATTTCTGTGTGTTGGGTGAAGAGGAGATAACCAGCATAAAAGAGAGAATTTTATTTCATAGTTCATGCTTAATTCCTACAGTCGTTAGATGACCACAACATAGTGCAGCCTTGCTTTAGTGTAAATTGAGTAGGTATGTGTCTGTTCTTGCAGACTTGCTTTGATTAAATTTTATTTTAACTCTAGGAGTATAGAGTGGAGCCATTCTTTATTTTTGTCACCGTTCCTTTAAATGCCACTCCTTTCCCCTTTGATGTCATCAATGGCTGCTTTACCGTGGTGGAGTTGAGCAGCTGCAAAGAGACCATGTTATACCCGTGAAGCTTAAAATGTTTACTACATGGAAAACTTTGTTTCTCTCTGTTTTGGATCACCAAAGAAGAGTGATTTATTTATTTTTCATGGAGTTCATTATTACTATTCCAAGGACCTGGTTATAGCGTGATAAATTTATCTTCTCTCCTTTTCGCCTTCATGTTTTAAGAAATGCCTTGTTTGTTCTCATTTCTGTCTCTCTCTGGAAACTGATCCCGTTGATAGTCTGATGGTACAGCTGACACAGAGACACAGTCAGGATTTCTGCTCTGAAGATTTAAGTGTAGATACAGAGTGCAAGCGAAGAGGTGTGTCTGCTCACGCAGCGCTGTTTAAGAGAGACTCTGGGTCACGATCAAACTGGGACATAAACCCCAATTGAACGCTGTCTCATTGGGGAGCCCTTTGTGTGGCAGATGCCACAAGCGGGTAGCCATCAGAGCACTGTAGGATGGATTTAGCACCAAGCTAAGGTTTCATGTCTGAGGACAGTTTATTACAATCATTTATCTTAGGGCCTCCAGTCCGCTGCCTCTTTTTGGCCGGCCCTAAAAAGTCAGAGGTGCCTTGCCATGTCTGTTTCCAAACCAGAAATAACTCAGACGTAGGCTCAGCCTCGCTGGAGTTCCACATTAGTTCCACTGGCTTAGGATTTGAATGCTCACAGGCATCAATCATCATATTAAAGTTTTAATGCTGTTGTAGGTGTTGTCAGGAATCCGAAAAAAAAAAAAATCAGTGTGACCCAGTCTTTGTGCAGGAGGAGGACTGGCGAGGTCTGGTTTGGCAGTCATCACTTCAGCCTCCCTGTCAATCACCGAGGGACTTGCCTGAGATCCAGTGTGGAAACTCATTACTGTGGAAGGTGTTATTTTTGGGTTCGAAGCAGATGACGGTAGCACCTATGTAATGCTGTGTGCACTGCTTCCCAGGCAAATGGTGTTCAGCTTCCAGGCGCTCCTCCTTGTTCCTCCTTGTTCCATTGTCCTCGTGCCAGAAGCCACGACAATGGCCAAGCTCACAGTGCTCTTTCTGGAATCCCTGTAGACAGGGACAGGGAGACCATGTAAGCAGTGCTATCTTGAGGAAAGGCCTTGTTGACACTTCTTTTTTAGAAGCTGGATTTAACGTCTGAATTACGGATTCTTCACAGTGACGTCAAATCTTTAGTAAGTTTTCCTGAATTCGCACATGGCATTTGTAATGATTCCTCTCATTTGCCAGTAATTCCTAAAGTCTGTTAGTCTTTGTGATGGATTGTGTCAGTAGAGATGATAGGAGGCTGAGAGAGATGATATACAAACTCCTTTTTGCTTCTGAATACCATGATTCACCTCCTTATGACAGGTATTTCTGCTAAAGTCGCTCTCCCAAGCCTGTTCCTCCCAACTCTCTCCCATGGCGGGTCTTCAGCAACACTGTAGGTTTTCGTTGTACTTGTTTATTTGCTTTTCGAAAATCATGTTGTACAATGGAAAAAATGAAACCACTGAGGGAAATCACCACAGTCCTTGCTGTGCAAGCTTGACAACCTGAGTTCGAACATCAGTAAAACAAACAAGTGTGTAATAATAGCGGCGGGCTACCTTCCTGGCACCCGGCCGCGCGCATGGCTAGCTTTATACCCGAAATAATTACACGGAAATTGTATTCTTTTAAACACTGCTTGGCCCATTATATCTAGCCTCTTCTCGGCTAACTCTTGCACCTGGACTAATAATTTAATTTAATTAATAATTTAATTCCTAATAATGTGTGTAGCACCCCAAGGTGTGCTTACTGGGAAGATTCTAGCCTACGTCCATCCTGGGTCGGAGTTTCATCGCGTCTGCCCGGGAGAGGGGAGCATGGCCTCTGAGCTCACTTCCTCTTCCTCCCAGCATTCTGTTCTGTTTACTCCTCCCACCTATGTTTTAACCTATCAGGGCCAAGCAGTTTCTTTATTACTTAACCAATGAAATCAACAGATTGATATATGACGCTCCCACATCAAACAAGGGCCTGGAGAGATGGCTCAGAGGTTAAGAGCACTGGCTGCTCTTCCAGAGGTCCTGAGTCCAATTCCTAGCAATCACATGGTAGCTCACAACCATCTGTGTGCCCTCTTCTGGTGTGCAGGTGTACATGCAGGCAGAACACCGTGTACATGATAAATAAATCTTAAAAAACAAACAACAAAAGTTATGATACAGGCACAGTTGTAATCTGGGCAGCTCACTGTGTCTAATTGATTAGCTCAAGGCCAAGGAGAGATCCAGTCTCTAAGAAAAGTCCCCACACCAAGTTGCATGGATCTAAGGGATGACGCCTGACCTAGTCTTGCCTCCATCTCCATTATTGCATTAGTGTACACACATGCACACACACGTTCACTCAAGAAGTTGCATGGATTGTTTACAGTATAAACCCTTGAAGTTTCTGCTTTAGGTTCCAGGAATGGGCTTTATCTTTGTTACTCTCAGAAAAGTTTGAGTATCAGTCCACTGTAAAAATACTGAAGAGTTCAGCTACATTGTGAAAATACTTATGCTCTCAGGTCTAGGAGAAATAATGATGTGGGTCTTCTGGGCCGTTGTTACCTTTATCAAAGAAGAGAATGGGATTCCCTGTGGACACAGTGCTACTTAGGATCTTTGTGGCTCACACCCGTATGTTGGATAGCGGTTGTGAGGACTAAGTAATGTCACATACACTTGGATATCAAGTGTACTCTCTCCTTAACCAGTAATGAAGTAGGAGAAGAAGCATAAGACAAAGCTCACAGAAATAACAGTAGAAAAATCTAGTCAAAACAGGGGCTTCCTAATATTTGGAGTTCAGAAAAAGGCATCGATTTGACCTGTCCTAGAGAAAGTCAGATGCTGACGTCATTGGACTTTATTTGATTGCCTTCAACATTCCTATTTTCTCTTGTGAGGTCCTATTCTGGAAAGTAGTATTTGGATATTTTGGTGACATGAGGGATCGCTCTAAGCATGGGAACATAACAGTACTGTCTTTTGCTGAACTTTGATCCTGTTTGCACATCACATCCCTTAGCTGGAAAACGCTGGGAGTGCTTGATTTTGTTTTTAAAAAGTTCTTTAAAAGTCAAATCCAGATCCAGACATTTTCTTTAGAGACAGGATTAAAAACGACAAGTCCAAATATTGCACTTTGGGAAACAAATCAGATTTTATATAGATTTGAACTAATGGTTGACTTTCACTATCATAAAACAGAGTGAAAAGTACAAGAGGCATTTATGTACATGTGAAAGAGATGTTTGTGTCCCTTCCCAAGTTTCCTTCTTTTAAAATAAAACAGCAAATGTTAACAACAACAAAATTATGCCGAGGACCGCCCAGGCCTGCCTCTGGCCTGTGTTCCTATCCCTAGGACTGCCCAGACTCCGGGCTGCCTCTGGCCTGTGTTCCTATCCCTAGGACCGCCCAGGCTCCGGCCTGCCTCTGGCCTATGATCTTCTGGCCTCCCCTCCACTACCTCAGCCAGCCATGGCAGTTGCTTATTTTAATGTGGATCCAAGTTAGATTGAGAAAGGTCCTGGGCATGAGCTGCCACTCTCGTGTTCCTGGCTTGCATCTGAAACAGCTTTATTAGTGGGGCCAAACACAAGGGGCAGTTTCAGCAGCCACTGCCAAGTACCCATCAGCTGTGATGCTGCGTCTGGACACAAAGGGCCCAGCTGAAAATAGACCCAAACTGTGACCTACTAAATTAACATACTGTGTAGATCTTGAACCTGGCGCCTTCTGATCACGTGCCTTTTTATGTGTTCATTTTAAAATAGAGAAATGTTCCACTTTACACTTAGTTCAGTCAGTGCAGGAATGGGAGTGGGTGGATCAACATGATATATTGCAAAAAAGAAAAGAAAAACAAAGAAACAGGAAAGCTTCTATAGCTGATTCTAAGTGCTAGCGAGCTTTAGCTCTCCCGATACAGCTTGTACTCAGTATGAGTACATTTCATTCATGTGAGAAGCACACTGTAGTTAATAAGTGAAAGGCACATATTTACTTATGCCATGGTTGCATATTTATTTATTTAGCTCTGCTTCCTCTTAGACATCCTTAGGTCCAAAGGTCTAACCTTACACATGAGTTAATCGTTTCTCTGATCTTGTGCAACTTTCTCACTTGGGTTTGTGAAGCCAGGGAAAGATAGTGAACGGCAGTTTCAAGGCAGCTACTGTAGCTCCCCTTAGAAAGCTACTATTTAAAATCACAGGGTCTTTGCCATTTACATTTAGAATATGAACTAGAAACCTCTAGAAAGATGACAGTGCACTTTCTTTCCTACTATGTTTTAATATGTTGAGACTTGGAAAGTTGAGAGTAAAACGTGGAGGGTATAGTAGGACCACAGCATCGTCACATCTTCCACCCCTTATTACTACAGGAGGGC
>NC_022013.1:29342634-29359231 GCF_000317375.1 Microtus ochrogaster | reverse complement strand
AGGAGGGCTTAGTAGGACCACAGCATCGTCACATCTTCCACCCCTTATTACTACAGGAGGGCTTAGTAGGACCACAACATCTTTTTTCAGAGCTTACTACTTACTATATGATATGTAATTTACTAAAACACATTTTAAAAGTCTCATTGTATAATATTTTAAGACACCCAACTTTTCCTTTAAGCCTTTTTTTTAGTTTTGTCTGTATAGCATCCCGACTTTTACAGTTTAAATTGTAAAATGTAACTTTTGTTTCAGAATCGCGCCTCATGGTTAAAGGAGACAATTGACATGGAACGTAGTGAGTTTGTATGGGGTAAGCATGGGGAAGAGAGCGGTGGACACCACTGTAACACGTTTCAGTAAAAGCCAGCGGGCCTGGGTCATGAGTGATGTGAGCACGCTTGGTTTTCGGGTCAGTGGATCCTTAATTAATCAGCCTAAAAGTTGCTGTGTTCGATGCTGTTTATGTAAGGCTCTCAAAATTCCAACATATATTAAGAAGAAGATAAAGCAGGTGTCAGCAAAAAACATAAAGCCATCAGTCTCATCAGTATCATAATTTGGCTTTATTTCTGTGATGTTTCAGCCCAGAACAGCCTTACAGTGGTGTTTTCCTGGATCCCTAGATGGTATTTAATGCAGAATCCTTCCCAGTAGGTGACTACTGAGAAGTGAGCCATGCTGCTGGGAAACAATTCTGAGGTAGAACAGTCACTCTAAAGAGCTAGCTCGAAGGGGAGATGTTTGGCAAGCATGGGCAGGTCTTCTGTATGTCACTGTGTTGAAAAATGACACATATAAATGATTCCATGCCCGAAAACCTTATGTCTAACTGTTTAAATATTTACCTGGTTAGCTGTGTTCCACACTTTCAGGTATTTGTTAATTGCTGATTAGTTAATAGCCACATGCAATTTGTCAGACTGTAAGAATTCATAATCTTGTGGTGAGCTTAATTTTACCATGGAAATATAGTATTTATATCCTACAAATTGCCACTTTGTTTTGTCATTCTAGCTTGATAAATGGCCATTCTAATTATTATATAGTGGGAGAAAGGCTAGTGTCTACTTTTCTATAAAGTTGAAAGGCTTAGAACTCCTGTCCTTTACTCTCTTCTTCATTTGATGGAGTGACCAGAATATATCTTAGACATAGATGTATTACCCATTTTTTTTTTTGGTAAGATCTTGAAGAATTAAAAGAATGAGTGAGAAGAATTGCTGAGGCCACAGAAGGCATGTGATAAGACAGGGCAGGTGGAAGTATTTTTATTTTTTGTTTTATTTCTTAGAAAAAAGTCGCTTGTTTTCTATATATCATTAGTGAATCTAGTACTACTCTCCTCTCATTCCTAGTCTCGTGTTCATACCCAAGTGGATTGGAACTGTCCTTTATAGGAATGCTTATAGTAAACTTACTTTCTTCACGGTTCTCCAAAACTGGAAATGATGCAGATGCTCTTCACTTGAGGACTAGGCCATCTGAAGAAGGACGCTTAAAAGAAATCCCACACTAGCTCAGAACTGAGTATAATGGAGGGTTATTTATTTAGGGGTAGATTCACAGATCACAGTCCTCTACTGGAACAGGAAACAATAACTGAATCCTGTAGCCAGAAAAAAGGCCTGATGGGTGCTTTACCATAAGTATACCATAGTATAAGGGGCCATGCCCAAGTGGGCAGGTAACTTAAAGGCTATTGGTGGTAGGAATTCCTACAGCAGCTGCACATGGAATGGTATAGCATTGAGCAATTAGAATGAATAACCTGTTTACAGTGGGGACAAGAACCGCATCATGCTAAATGGAGGGACCATCTTAAAAGAGGCTTCATTAATATGATATTCTAGAAAAGACGGAACTACAGAGGGAAAATGCAGATGTGCAGTAGCCTGGGACCAGAGAGGGCTTGAGTGTGGAAGGAGATGTGATGGGAATAGCTCTTTGGTGCTTTGGTATCGCTGTGTTTGTCAGATGTGTAGACAACATAACATTAAAAATGAAATGAATATGCTGATTTTGCCTTTTGTTTTTGCACACATTTTAATAGGAAACCTAGAACACTGTTCCATTTACCTTCTTCTGTTTATAAATTGATCATTTTTGTACATTTTAGGTACATTTTAAATTCTATAATCATTATACCCTATTATTTTCAGATAGGTAGCATTTAATTAAATTTCCCCATCACATGCTTTGCTGACTTGTTTTTATTTTTATTTTTTTATTTTTTTGCAACTTGAAACAAACCAGAGTCACCTGGGAAGAAGGACCATCAGTTGAAAAACTGCCTCCTTCAGACAGGCCTATGGACATGTCTGTAGGGCCTTTTCTTTTGCTAATTGTTGTAGTTTGGGCAGTGCCTCTGCTGGGCAGGTGGACCTGGTCTGTATTAGGAACATAGTTGAGCAAGCAGAGAACAAGCCTATAAGTAGAGTTCCTCTGTGGTGTCGGCTTCTGTTCCTGCCTTGGCTTCCCTTAATGGACTGTCAGCTGTCAACTGAATTAAACCCTTTCTTCCCCAAGTTGCTTCTGGTCAGCGTTTATCACAGCAACCGAAGGCCAACTGGAACATACACTATTTAGTTTCCTGGCTTTGCTTTGCATTTGAGAGCGTTTTCATTTCTGTTGGTTCTGTCTTTTGATTTTGTTCATGAGTTCTTAATTGCTTCAATATGTGGTTTTATCATGTGTTGGATATTATATGTGGGAAATCATTTATAGAAATACAACGGAGCCTTGGATGTTCCTCCTCCGGCGAGCGTTCTCATTTGTTTCTGCCAGGTGTCTGAGGGCAGTGGTTCCCAGGGACTGCTCAGTCTAGATCTGAACCGGTTGAATGCTAGGAATCCTATTAGAGTTCAGGCTTTCCAGGTCTCCATCCAAGTGCTGGGGCACGCGCTCACCACAGCCTTCTGTTCTCAAAAAGAAGCTATGCCTCCTCTTAGTGCGTCAGCTGTCTCTGGGCTGTCAACACCACACTCAATGGAAAACATGCTTAGGTGCTGGGCTTGCTTTTCTTGGTTCCTTGTCATCCCCTAGAGCCTTGTCCTTTGATGTATTTCGGTGTCATGTTGCATTCACATTCATAAACAGTCCAACTAATTGTCCTCAGAGGTTGAGTTTGATTGTTTTTGTCAATATGGAAATAAAGTGTTCCTGTACCCGTGCACACAAATGAGACAATGTTTCAGGAATTAGCTGCTAACAGGGTGTGGAACCAGCCCAAGAGAGGGAAGTGTATTTCAGTCGACATGACTGAAAGCGTTGTTATACATGAGTGCAAATGGTAGTTTTGATTTAATATGGTTACATGTTATTGTACATTTAGGTCTATTTAATGTATTCACTTTAGGTACATTAACAAATACTGATTTGCAACATTTAGCCCTGTGCCAAGGACTGTGGGTAAAGAGGTATGTAAAACACAATATCCCAACCTTATTTGGCCTGTATTTTGGCAAGGTAGGATACATAATTTCCTGCTCCTATATGGCTTATATATTGGCAGGGGAAATAGTATAAACTGTCCAATTAAGTAATTGACTGAAGTCTGGTACACATAGTATCCATCAAGTGCACATATAATCAAATTTTTCTTGAGTCTTGATATATCACTTCACAGTATATTGGTTACATTGTAAAGTCACTCAAGGTGTAAAGAAACATTTTTAGTCTAGCTTTAAAATTTTTGTATTTATTCAACTTTAAAATTATTTAAAAATTGTGGGGTGTGTGTGTGTGATGTGAAGGTCAGAGGTCCACTTTTGGAACTTGGTCCTCTTCTGTAGGTCCTGGGGACTGAAAGAGTCTCTCCAGCTAAGCCATCTTGTGAGACCCTTTTTTCCCATTTTTAGTCAACCTTCATGTTGTTCCTACCAGTTTTTCTTTATTATAAATACTTTTGTCGTATGCATTCTTGCATGTAATTTGATATTCAGTTGCTGATTTATTATTTTTAGAGCAGAATTGAGGGATTAATAAGTATTCAGTAGTACACAAAATTTTAAAAATAGACTTACTATCTTTTAGAAAGGTGATACACTGATGTATATCTATATCCTCTGATTTTTATAACAGAAATGTGTATCAACATATCATGTATTTTCATCATTACTTAAATTAGTATTTTCTATTAGAGATAGTATTTTTTATGTTTATAGCTTATCTTTCTATAGATAGATTGTTAGATAGATAGATATTTGTGTCACTTAGGTTGAAAGCAAATTAGAATGACATACTGTTTTATGAAAAAAATCATGGGTTAAGATTTCAACAAGAGTCACATGTTTTGAAATTAATGGCATTCCTGGTACTGTGATATTATTGTTACACTTGGATTGGCATGTCTAACTCAGTCCTCTGTTGAGTGTGGCAGCAGAAAGCTTCTGCAATGACTAGCAGAAGATACCAGAGTCAGTATTGCAGAACAATGGTTGTTTTCACTATGAATCAGAATGAGAGTAACCGTCCAGTCAGAGACCTCCTCCCCAACAGTTATGCTCACTTACACTGCAGTTTTAAGCCTTCGTGTTTGGGGCTGTTCCAAGTAGACATTTTGGTTTGTGGTGTGTGTGTGCACATATGCCTTCTTTTCAAGTGGCTTTCTTAGTAGAGGGCTCTGCAGCATCCAGAATTGTGGAAATAGTGTTTTTAGGGGGTGAATTTCTTATGAGCTACAAAGTGAACTAGAAATAGCAAGGTCATTGAAATAGTTGCAACCCCACAGCCTTAAATGCAGCACATTTCTTAAAGGTACCTGTTCCTATTAGAATGGTGCGTCCAGCTAAAAGAGATGCGCTCTGGAGGAATGGAGCCCAGTTCCTTGCTGACCCTCATTTGTTCCACTGCCAGTGACTTTTAAATCCCATTGTTACTTTGATGGCAGTCTGTTGTCAAGAGTGGCCTTTGCTTCTCCACTGTTTGCACATCCTTATGGATCCCAGTTCTTGTTTTACTAAATGGACCCCTGTGTGCTCCTAAAATGTCCGATTGTGGTCAGAGGGATCCCATCCACGTCCCTTCAAGCCGACTTCCATTTCTTTTGACATGTCCCCATTGTTCTATGAACATAGCTTTGTTTTCTGGTACACGGTGTTTCAGGCTCAGCTTGTACTTTCCCAGCCCGAACTCTGGAACCTCCTACTTTTTCCAGTTCCTTTAAAGGGAGAATGGCTGCGTGAGCCAAGTTTGTTGATAAATTATCGTTCTTCACTATAAATCTTGAGACTGGGATGCTCTAGAAACATCCATCATTCTCTTCAAAAGCTCAATAAACATTCCAGTATCTCCTCAAGACTTAACTCATTACAACACAGCAATTTATGAATGGATTACTGACTCTGAGCACTTACTCTCTTCTTGGCTGAAGTCGATGCGTCACTTGCTTCATTATGGGAAATACTGGATGACTCACACACTTAAATGGAGACAGGAGGGTGAGGTCAGGAATATTCCTGTTGAATGGTGACTTGGGGCCAAGAAAAATATTTAGATCTGGATTTAAGAATCCAGATTCTGCCAAGGATCAGTCATCTTAAACTTTCCATTATGTCCCTTGACATTTATGTGCACGTGTGTGTGCGTGTGCATGTGCGTGTATGTGTGTGTGTGTGTGCGCACTTATATAGCTAGATCAATAATTGTCCTTTGGATGGGGGAAGGATGCTTCTATTATTTAGCATAGTTATTCCCCATTTTGTTCTGTATTTCATTCTTCTTAAGTAAGAGTTGTCGTTTAATAAAACAATCTTTTTAATGTTTGTAGAGAATATTTGAATATGCTAAGCATAGTAGACATTGTAAAGGGGTACTAAACATTTTATTACCTCAAAGATCGAGGGGAAAAATTCATTTCAGAAAAGGAAGCTTAAATTTGAATCGTGTCCTTCCCATGTACAACCCATTAGAATTCTGAAAAATCAAAAAAGTGCAAACAGCCTGTAATTGCTTATCTGAAACCTCTCTTTGGATCCCCATGCATTTCCTCTACGAACAGTGTACCTTGCATTGGGAAACCATGGGTATGTGATAGGATCAGGAAAAGGTATTTTTGAAAACAGACTCCATAGGTAACCTTTGTTGTTAAAACTGACTTTCAATTTGAGTGAAAGTGAAGATGAATTAGAAGAACTTTGAGATTGCCTAGTTTTTATATTTTTTATGGTGGTAAGTAATGAAGAAAATAAGTCCATTTAGCTGAACACTCTTAGTGTTAAAGAGTCAAAGTCCCCTTTAACAAAATTTCTATAACTTAATCTTCAAACTTGTATTTTGTTTAAGTGTTGTTAAGAAGGTTTGAAACATGTATTGATTTATTTTTTTGTACAATGCAGACTTTAAAAATATAACATTCACTTTGGATTTTGTAGGTGTGTATGTGTGTGTATATACATTTATATATATATATATACACACACACACATATATAGACATACGTACACACACACACACACACACACACACACACACACACACACACACACACACTCCTTAAGAATTCCGCCAAAGTGGGTAGTGACTCTGGTTGTCCCATAGAGATTTAGTTTGCTAATAATGGTCTCAAGGTTTTAGTTTGTATACCTTTGATAAATTGGTTAAATATGGGAACAAGGAAATATTTTATTTAAGGAATGATACCAATGAAGTAAATTGCATTGCTTTAAGATGTATTATGTTTTATTTAATAATTTTGTTAAGATCATATTTAAAGTCAGCTCACTGGCAGACTTGAATTCTTTATCACCCCCCTACCTCCCAGTGACTGATGAGTGACCATTGGCCTGGGACGTGAATTCAAGTTGCCCTGGATGATATGTATTATGGTGAAAATGGTTGCGTACACTCTATAGTCACAGAGTAATGACAGTCGTAAATCAGCTGTAAATCAGTGCATTTGCCACCGGTGCTCTGGTGGAGACAGGTGGTAGGCAGATTGAAACAAAGCCGGAGAAACTCTTACCCGTTTCCTCTACTAACTCCTCACAGTTAGCTTTTGGCTTGGTGGAAGGTATTGCTTTGCTAAGAACACATTTCAGAGGTTTTACCTGATAGACAAAAGACATGTTAGCTTAGAGACAGACATGGATGGAATGGCTCTCATTGGCGACAACATTCCATCCCTGAGCAATCAGGAACTTCTTGTCAGACTAATCTTCAGTGTAGGTATGGCTTTTTCAGAGAGCTTCAGTTCACAGAAAAGGGATGCTTTCACCTGCATGAAAAGGTCTTAGCTAATAATAATAAATAGCAATGCTTTGAAAATTGCAAGACAATATATTGACCTCTGCATCTCCAAAGATTCTCTGCAAGGGCTTTTATGCACGACTTTAATAATTCACGGTAAGGTCTTTCTGTATTGTTCCCGCCCTCTCCTTTACTCTTCTGACACCCACCCTGCTTCCACTTCCCATCTGTTACTTGGTTGGTGGTACCACCATATGCTGTTTCCTCCTAGGAAAAAATCTTGCAATCAATTGTAACTTTCCCTTTCTACTCCCAGACAAATCTAATCATTCACAAGTCCCAAATATATAATGATAAACTAAGAAGCAAGACTAAAATCTGTCCTCATCTCCATTACCATTCAGCTTTCATTCAGTCACTAGATGCTGCCATGCTTACTTTATATCAGGTAATGTCTGAGAAATAAATAAGGAACAAAATGGCCGAGCTCCTGCTCCTGCCCTTGAGTTGTTTGCAGTATAATAGCAGTGATCAACAGTAAAAAATGAACAAAAAAACCTAAGAAACACAGCAATATAATTACAAATTTGAGCCAGCTGTTGGGGGATTCTGAACCCAGAGGGTAGCAAACAGCAGGTTCTGATGCTAGAGAATGCTTAGCAGGTTTCAGGGACAGGAGGTGAGAGTTCAGTGTTCATGGAAAGTAGCAAGAAGGAAGGGGCTAAGCTATTGTGAGAGAGGACGTCAGAGATGCATCTCAGAGATAAAACATCAATCTTAGATAGCTTCAGAACAGGGAGGACCAGGAAAAGTAATGAGAGAAATAACTGGATAGATTACAGATTTTAAAATAGGATTGTGGCCGGGCGATGGTGGCGCACGCCTTTAATCCCAGCACTCAGGAGGCAGAGGCAGGCGGATCTCTGTGAGTTCGAGACCAGCCTGGTCTACAGAGCTAGTTCCAGGACAGGCTCCAAAGCCACAGAGAAACCCTGTCTCGAAAAACCAAAAATAAAATAAAATAAAATAAAATAGGATTGTGTGTGTGTGAGAACGTGTAGATGCCCACATGGGTGGGTGTTTTCGCATGTGCATAAAGGTCAGGAAAGGGTATCCGTTGTCCTCCTCTCTATCTTTCCGCCTCTTTCTTTGAGGCAGGATTTCTGTCTGAATGTAGGGCTGGCCTTTCCTCAACTAGGATGGAAACCAGCAAGCCCCAGAGATTCTTCTTCTGCCCTGGAACTAGAATTCAGGCAGGCAGGAGAACTGGGCTTGTGTGGGTACTGAGATTCGAACTTCACTTCTCTTGATTGTGTATCCTGAGCCATCTCTCCAGCCTTAGATTTTAGATTTTTTTGATCAAAGCGGCTCTTGTTAAAGTGTTGAGGGCACAGTCTGCGGACAGAAGCATAGGAGATATGGTCAGGTCCTTAAGATCCTCTTAAGTGGTTGTCATGACCAAATGTTTTTATGTTTATTACAAAGCCATTATCAGCACAGTAGGAAAATGTACTGCTCTTTGTATCCTTTATCTGCTATATAGCTGTAAGGTTTATTTTTTAAATGTAAGCTTTACTTAAAAATGCTCTTGATTGGGGCTGGTGAGGCATGTCTCACTAAGGGAGCTCTTGCTTGTCAGACGTGAGCCCACTCCTCCAAACTGAAGAAAAAATGGAATTAAGAGGAAGGACATGACTGCCCCTAGGTAAGGTGGAGGAAGAGGTTTATTGTAGATGTGAGGGAGGAAGAGTCCAGAGTCAGAGTCTGAGCCACGTAGAGACAGAGAGGAGAGAAGGAGAGTCAGGACAATAAAGGGTGCATAAGAAAGAGCAGGCTAACCAAAATGATTGGATTATATAGGGAAGGGCAACTTGGGGGAGGGCCGCCCAGTGTCTGGGCTAGAGAGTTCAGGGTAGGGTGCAGGGTATGCCCCCCATACTAGGTAACTAGCAGGGACTGAAGGATGCTGGGAGAACCTTTGCCAGGTCAGTTTTGATATGCTAAATAGGCACCTCAGTCATTGAGACTTAAAAAAATTACCCAACACGAATTGACGGAGATGAAGTGAAAATGAGTATATTATCAAATCTCAAGCTGTGATGACATGTCTTTGAATATGATGTGTCATGACAAGATGAGACATAGCTTTAAAATGCTACCTGGGTAAATTACAGTCACCTCCAAGAAATCAGTCACCTCCAGGCGGAGTGCTCTTCGAGGTGTTTGAAGAAGTGGGACAGCTGCTAGATTTGGAGCACCATTTTAATGTTAGGATGATTGACAGCTTGTGATTATTCTGAGAAATTTTTGTAGCTATTTCTTGAAAGTTATTATGAAGGCAAACTACTAACATAATTTGTGCCAATAATAAAATTCAAAAATAACTATTATTTAGTTACTTTTGAAACATGGTATGTCTACCTACATAGGTCTCTGACTCTCCTAGAATTCACTTTGTAGACTAGGCTGACCTGGAACTCACAAGAGATCTGCCTGCCTCCGCATCCCCAGTGTTGGAATTAAAGGCATGCGCCTGTAGCCCAGCTGGCTACAGGCATTTGTAGCTCAGAGCTTAGGAAAGACACAAATTTGGCAGGGATCACATTTGAGTAGTATTTAGAGTTCACAGATTTACTGAGATCTTCCAAACTGTGACCATTCCTTATGCTTTAATAAATAAACAAACAAAACCAAAGCCATAGACTGATACAACAAGAAAGTGTAGTTGTAACAGAAATTTCCAGTTTTGGAATAATCGAGTGTTTGGTAGAGAATGATGGTAACTGTGAAAAAGTTCATAGGAAAGAGGAGAGATGGTTTAAGATCAACTCAAGACTCAGTAGAGTCCACACTGCTTGGTCAGTAGTGTGGAATGCCGTTGAGGCTAGTGAGGGTCTTGTCTTACTGAAGCTCATCTTGTCCTTTATATGGGTTTGCAGAAGTTGTGAACTGGACTTCTTGCTTGTCATATTATCTTTGAAACATAGTGAACTCTACTTATTTTTTGGCTGATTTGGAACTCAATATGTAGAACAGGCTGCAGGTCTTCCTGCCTCTGTCTCCAGAGTGCTGAGCTGATTAAAGACCTGTACTCCCACACACTGGCTGGATAGTGAAGTTCTCTCTCCTCCCCGCAGTCCTTTGCTCTGACAGTAATCCTCCATCACCCACCAACCTTAATTTGAAGTTATGTAAAAGATGTTCTGCTTATTTTGCATTTTGATGTGTTATTTTCCTTCTCTGGCTCCCATTTAAACCTTGTTAATTTTTCCTGCTCATCATTTAAAATGTAACTCAACGAGCATCTTCTAGTAATAGCAATTTTCTTTTTGGCTTAAAGATTAACTACAAATTAGTTGAATTTGGCAATTATTTTCATTATTAACTTTATACTTAGCATCAATAATCACTTGATGTCATTGTGACAGGCACATGTGTATTCCTTCATTAAATATCTGCTCAGCTACCTATTTATGCCAGACATTGAACCGAGCAATAGAAACGCAGTAGACAACATAGGCATCTGCAATCTAGCCTTTGTAATCTAGAAGTTCAAATACATGTTAAATATATTTCAACCGGTTCAGATCTAGACTGAGCAGTCCCTGGGAACCACTGCCCTCAGACACCTGGCAGAAACAAATGAGAACGCTCGCCAGAGGAGGAACATCCAAGGCTCTGTTGTATTTCTATAATATGTGTTTTACTTCAGTTATGCAGGTAAAATATGTAATAAAAATGCACAATAGGTAGGGAGCTGACTAAGTGGATAAGGCACCTGTCACACAAGCGTGAAGACCTGCATTCAGATCCCCAGAGTTCAGACAATCCCAGAGGTCTCATATCAAGAGATGGGAGGGGAGACCGGAGAAGCTCTGGCTAACTAACTTGCCAAACACCTTGTCTCAAACAAGATGGACAGGGGTCCCACACCCAAGATTGTCCTCTGATCTCTACAGGCTTGATGTGGCCCACACAGACCCGTGCTCGTAGACAGGAACATGCATGCACATACACAATGAACACAATGACAAAGCACTCAGTGACCCACCAAACCATGGTAGACCTGAGGAAAGAAGATTATGTCGCTTTTTGTTCCTTTTGCTTGGGTTCTGAAGCTTAACACATCATATGGATTTTTGTTTTCAGGAGATCAGTGTTTGTTGGCAGATTATTGATTAGGTGACCTTAGGTTTTTCAGTTCTGAGTTCCTTTGCCTTGGCTTCATTTTCTCCTACTTGTGTTTACTTAGGTGCTGTCATGTACCACTGTGCATGGTGAGAACACTTGAACACTAAAGCAGGACTTTTCAGTGTTTTCCTGGCTCAATCAAGCTGTCTGATAATAAAAGTATTGCATAATACTCTTCAGTATTAAATAATCTCAAATTTAAAAAAATGCTGTTGGGGCTTTTTAGTTTGCTAATATTTACTCTGAGTCTCAGAGAGAATTTAATATAACCAACCGTATAGCCCAGTCTGGCCAGGAACACATAGTGATCATCTTGCCTCAGCTTCCCAAGTGCTAGAATTCACAGGTATGTATCACCATGCTTGACTCTCGAGATTTTGTAGTCAGCTGGGTATGATGGCTCACACCTTTGATTCCAGCATTCTGGAGGCAGAGGCCAGGTGGGTCTCTTTGAGTTTTAGACCAGCCTGGTCTACATAGTAAGTTCCAGAATAGCCAAAACTATATAGAGAAACCTTGTCTCAAACCCCCAGATTGTTTTATAATAAAGCATTGTTAGTTAATACTTTAGTTTTGTATTCTGTATGGCAGTAGCTATGCACATCGAACACCGCAGTACAGGTAAGGCAGGTGCTCGGTGACAGGAGAGTTAAGCGTAGACAAATGTCTCTCAACAGAAACGGATGCTAAGATGAAGTAGATTCTGCTCCCATGATACTGGCAGGCAATTGAATTCGGGATCTTCTGCTTTGCAGAGGATGTGATGGTATTCTGATAAACCCTTTATAAATTAGGGCATATGTATTTCAAGCCATTTATATAGCTTCGTATGACCTACACATTATCCTCTCGTATGCTCTCAGCCGTCCAGAGAGCACTCACATCTGATGAAGTTTCTGCAAAGAGCTGTTCAGGGAGTAATGCCAGCCCAGTAGTATCTATGTGCTCTAACAGACATCGCCCTGTGAACTCAGACTGCTGATTGGGTACCGAGTCACTTGACACAGCACAAGGATGAGAGAACCGCAGTGTGGGGTGGTGAAGGGCACTCTTTAAAAAGACTACAGTTGGGTATCCATAAGGAAAAACAGTTTCTTTTTGCATAATACAATCCCAGACATTTAGGCGTCTAAACGCAGAAGGCTGAACAATACACCTGACATTTGAAAATACCATCAAGGGAACTTACAGGAGGGGACCGGTTCATGAGTAGTTTATAAGACATTTATCAGGGAGAAGACAGAAAGGAAAAAGGTATCTCAAGCGTGGGATTCTGTCCACCTACATGGAAATGGTGGGACAGTGTATGTTCGTGGACTAGCAGAGTTTGGACTTGTGTCAGAAATGGAAGCGGAGGGTGTCCTCATTGTTCCACAGCACCCTGCAGGTCTGTGCTATATGGGGCATGTGTCGGGTCCTCTGGAAGTCGCTTGAATTGGTAATGACTGTAGGATTTAAGTTTCAACTTTCCGTTTTGCAGGATTCTGAATTTCCGGTTGAGTCAGACAATGGATGAACAACCACAAGGAATGCAAGGGCCGCCGGTTCCTCAGTTCCTGCCACAGGTAAGTTAAATAAGTGGGATACGTTTATCTCTCTGTTAAAGGTGTGGGTAGATTTGCAGCTGCAGTAAAGTAGCTGCAAAATGCTCATCTCCAATTTCCAAGTTGTAGTTAGTATTACTGGCTTCTGTGTGTTTTATAATGCGAGCTTTCGTATAGAACATGATGGGAGGCCAGTTCTCGCTTAAGATTTCATCTTGGTGACTTCTCGGCTTTGCGGGTTACTGGTAGACTTATGGAGAGAGAAAAAGGCAGGTTTTGGAGTATCTCTGCATTTTGAACCCACTTCTACTTTGGCTCACTGCTCTTGACTTCCCTTATGGTCTCAGTCTCTCTGGAAATGTTTCTCTTGTTATGTTATTTCCTGTTTTTTGTAATGTAAAATGAAGTAGATAGGGTGTCTTGGTAAAACAGTGTGTCCATACTATTGAAATTTAACATAGAGTTTCCATCATTTGTTGTTCAGACATTCTGGAGAGCCCAATATGTAATGGGCTAAAATAATAGTTTCACTTTTAGAGGCAGCCCCTCGTTATCATTATTGTTTTCCACACAGGCTGTGGTATTTGAGAGGTCTTCTACAACAAACCTCACACGTGCTCTGTTAGCATTCCCTCAGTTTGGCTCGGAGGTTATCCTCAGCATTGAGTACTTGGTAGGAATTCCCTCAAGTGAGATTGTAGTGGAGTGGGTTTGGGCTAGTGATAAGGAGACGCCAGTGGCATTGTCTCCTCCGACTTCTCTATGCAGTGTTCACTGAATATCAAAGCTAGTACATGTGGTGCCCACATTGGTCGCCAAACTTGCTGAATCTGTGTCTGTCATTTGTTCTAATGCATCTGTTGCCTCCTCCCAGGAGCACAGCTCAGAAATACCACCTACAGAAGACTGCCATTGTGACTCTGTGAAGTCACTCCTTTTTGACCCCCTTTTCTGCTTTCTCATTTTTTAAAAATGGCTCATCCTTCCAGGACCAATTAAAGCGTGGCACCACCATAGGGCTGTCAGATCTCCTGGTCTTCCCCTAGAAACTTGATAGTGATTCTCAGTTTGTCTTCCATGTCTCCTGCATCTTAGTTATGTTTGTTAACTTTTCTCATATGGGGATTTCCCTTCTCTCTCCTTATTAAGTTAATATCTCATGGGAAAGGATACATCACCGTGGATACCCTGTGGAACTCTATGTTTTACATGTGGCAGGGCTGGCTCAGCTAGATAGAGTTGAAACCCAACAGGATGTCCTTTAAAGGACTTTTTAAGTTAGTTCTTAATATACATTGCATTGTTTTGTTCGATGTTCTTGAATTTTCTGTGTTGAGAAAAGCCATGTAGAGGAAGGACACATTTGCTTTTAGGTTTGGCTTTGTCCAATCCATCTGTAACTTTGCAGTGGTCTTAAGTTCCACGATCAAGCTTGTAAGTAAACTGTAGTCGATACACCCAGCTCTCTGCCTTCTCAAACCTCTGGTGAGGCACCATTGTTTTGTATTACTCCGTTCCTTGCAAAAATAATAAAAGAACACCTTTAAAAATTAGGCAGTTCATGTTGTGATTTTGAAGTTCACAGTTTTGACTGTGGCTGTGCTTCAAAGAAAAAAAATCACTTTTTTTTTTCTTTGCCTCCTACTGACTCACCAACCAGGAAAGGTCGGGGTGGCCGTAGGAGGCAGACATGAAAGTAAGTGTTTTCTTACGAGGCACTGGGCTGCCACACAGTTTAAATTTCAAAATCATAGGAACGGTTCTGCATCTCTTTTCACACTGTTCCTTTCGTTTCTGCCTCCTGCTGCTGCCCCTGTGTGGTTGGACCGCTTTCCCTGTTGGAAATAGGCAAGTGTCATGCCAGGCTCTGGCTGCCTTGTGGCGTGTGGGGGAAGGGAGAGCTTTCCATTTTCCTCTGCTCTGCCTCAGACTGGCGGTGTGAGATAGTGAAAGAAAGATTGCCTGACAAGAGCTTATAGGCGCTATTGCTTATTAAGTCTTTGAGAGATGTTCCTGCTCTCGGTGGCATTTGAAGTCTGGGAAGGGCAGCCTCAGCCCCGGGTTCACAACCCTCTTTGTTTTGTTCCGCACCATTGGCCTGAATAATGGGGGTGATATGGCAACATATGGTTAGCCCGGCGACTCCTTCACTTTTGTAATGCTAATGGAAGTGTGGACATAAACCACAACCTAAAGAAGTCAGACACCAGTTCTGATGGCGTGATAAACAGCCTGTCTTCCTAGCATGGCTTTCCTTTCCCTGGTTGAGATGAGCCTGCAAACCCATACTGAGCCTATAATGTGTGCTCTCACTTCAGTACAGTAGGAATCCCTTTGTGGTTAAGGTTTAGAACGTGGGATTTATTGCATTATTGCTGCTCTCATGAAGTTAGGGCAAATGTGTTCATTACCCTTCCTGTTCTTTTCTTTCTCCCGTGATACTATGCACTCCCACCTAGAGAGCAGTGAGTGCATTGGACTTGATTCTCCCATATTTCAGCACTCAAGTCTCTACTTGTCCAGCAGAAGATTGTCCTTTTCCTCCTCTAATTCATACTGGATAGGTAATGGGGACGGTGCACGCCAAATAGCACAGGACGATTAATTTTAAAATGGAAATTTATATTTTCTTTTTAGTAGAGGTTTATGACAAGGTGTGACTATTTTTTGTAGTTTTTAAGTGAGGAGGGTTACGCTGCATATCTACTTTATAACCCTAAAATTAATTCTATAGCAGCTATCAGTGCAATTCTAAGAATTTCTAAGATTAATTAAATAATGATCAGAAGTTTGAGTTCTGGGGGTTTCTGTTTTTATTTTTACAATTTGAAATATTATAATATTTGGGCTGTTTGTGATGGAGAACATATACCAGAGTTGCATGTAGAAAACAGCCCATACTTTGACAGGTTGCAGAGTATGAGGACACTATGTTAGAGTTGGCTTCTTCAACCGCAATGTGAGGTTGTCATTTTTTTTAGCTTCCCGGCAGCACAAGCTAGTGTTCACTTAGGAGTCGGTCAAGCGCTCCTTGCTGCCTGTTCAGGGTATGACAAGTATTGACTGTGGGCAGGAGGAAGGTAGCGCCCCCTGGTGTCTCACAGCATAAGGGCGTGGTCTTGATCTGTATTGCCTTCTCTGTCTCTGTCGCTGTCTCTGTCGCTGTCTCTCTCTGTCTGTCTTTCTCTCTGTCTGTCTCTGTCTCTCTGTCTCTGTCTCTCTCTCTGTGTCCCCCCCCCCCCACCTCGTTTTTCTTCCCTGAGCAGTAAGTCTCATTTTGCTTGTGTCTCATTCAATTGGGGCTGTGAAGGTGTTTGCCATAGGGCATATTCTTTGGGAAGTCTTCATAGCAGTTTAGGTGGTGTAGTCTCCTTACAAGCGTTCAGTTCATGGAGATTTTATAGCTGTAGGCACAAGGTGGTAAACTGCAACAGCGGCTTTGAGGAAAGACAATCTGGCCATAACTCAGCTTCACGGCCTGATGCTTCAGTAAGGCTTCTTCGTGGTCACATCCCAAGTCTCCAGGCTTCCCACTGTCCCGCAAGCTCTCCCGCCTTCTAGATCCTCTCCCTTCCCACTGTCCCGCAAGCTCTCCCGCCTTCTAGATCCTCTCCCTCCCACTGACCTCCAAGCTCTCCCGCCTTCTAGATCCTCTCCCTTCCCACTGTCCC
>NC_022013.1:29323930-29342534 GCF_000317375.1 Microtus ochrogaster | reverse complement strand
TCTCCCTTCCCACTGTCCCCCAAGCTCTCCCGCCTTCTAGATCCTCTCCCTTCCCACTGTCCCCCAAGCTCTCCCGCCTTCTAGATCCTCTCCCTCCCCCTGACCTCCAAGCTCTCCTGCCTTTTAGTTCTTTCCTCCCACTGTCTCCCCAAGCATTCCAAACTTCTGGTTCTTTACTCCTAGTGCCCCCACCAAGTTCTCCCGCCTTTCGCCTTCTAGCTCTTCTTCTCTCCTCCAACCTCAAACTAGCATCCCCTGACCTCACTCTCAGCTGACACGTCCTGTCCTGAGGGTCACACATTTTCCAGCTGGAATCTGTGCTCAGGTGTTCTACCTCCAGTTATGGGCTGGAACTACCGCCCTGCCCTCACTTGCCAAAATGCTTAGTAGAGCCAGATCCTATACTATCCCCTCCTTAGTTTAGACTTTTCTAGAGAGTGATGTTTATTTTCAAGTCTCTATTTCTTCTTTTTCTTAAATTTACCCTGTATAAGCTCCACCCCTTCTTACCATCTGAGCTACTCAGACCTCATTTTACCAACTGTATTAGAAAATAATTGAAAATACACTATTCCTTGAAATCCTCCCTTCTCCTGACTTCCAGTTATCTTTTTCTCCTCTCTTTTCCTTACCTCTAGAACATCTTAATAATGACCTCCCCTCAGGCTGGGTTCTTACATCTCTTTTTGTCCTTTTGTATTCTTTCCCTGGGCTCTCTTCCAGTCTTACAATTTCATGCGTGTGACTCTCAGAGTCATTGCAACCTAGAATTCTGCTTCTTCCCAACTCATGTGCCCAACAGCCCTCCCAATCCCACTGTCCATCAAAGCCATAGTGGTCTCTTAGCTGATCTCTGAGTATTTGCCTCCTAGGCATCCTACCCCTCACCTCCTGAATCCCAGCTACTGGCCAGGTCACCTTTTTTGCAACTGATGCTGAAATGTCCTTGCCATCCTCCTTTTCTTCTTATTTATGTTTGACTTATGAGGCACCACTAACTCTATATGTAAAACATTTTTAGAACTGGGAGATTTTACTTCTTACTTTCCCTTCACCAGGACTGTCTTCTGCTGTATTGTAACAGCTTCCTCATTGACCTTGACCTTCCCTTCTCCCCTTCCATCTCTATTGTAAAATGTCAGTCAAGCTATGCTTGTTTAGGACTTTTCTGTGAGTTCTCATCTGCTTATTCATCATTTTCAAGTATATATACTTGAAGTTTGTGTGTGTGTGTGTGTGTGTGTGTGTGTGTGAGAGAGAGAGAGAGAGAGAGAGAGAGAGAGAGAGAGAGAGAGAGAGAGAGAGAGCTCTTAGCACTAGGTGAAAACTGAGCCTTCTTAACCATATAATACACCTTCATTGGCCTATATTTCCCTGAAATCTTTGTTAACTTTGTAATTAACTTCGTTAGTCTTCGTTAATTCTGTTCATTGTTTTTCTTCTCTTAGACTGTTAAGCTGTGTCTCTAGTCTGATTTACACTCAGTAGCCATCAATTAGTAGTTTTTAATAAATACAGATGTAGTTTCAAATCAGCCCATTTTTTAAAGTTTTTTTTTTTAAAAAAAGCAAACTATTTTTTTTCATTGTACATACCAATCTAAGTTCCCACTCCCTCCTCTCTTCCCCTTCTGTCCACCTAATACGCTCATCCCATCCCCCATCCACTCCTCAGAGAAGGTAAGGCACATTGTTTTGAGGAAGGTCCAAGGCCCTCCCTACTATATCTAGGCTGAGCAAGGTATACATCCAAAGAGAAAAGGTTCCCAAAAGCCAGGACATGCAGTAGGGATAAATCTGGTGCCATAGCCATGGCCTCTCAGTCTGCCCTAGCCATGCAACTGTCAACCATATTCAGAGGGTCTAGTTTAGACCTATACTTGTTCCTTTCCTGTCCAACTGGAGTAGGTGAGCTCCCATTAGTTCAGGGAAACTGTTTCAGTGGGTGTACCCATCATGGTCTTGACCTCTTTGCTCATATTCTCATTCCTCCCACTCCTTGACTGGACTTTAGGAGCTCAGTCCAGTGCTCCGATGTGGGTCTCAGCTTCTGTTTCCATCAGTTGTTGGATGAAGGTTCTATGGCGATGTTTAAGATATTCATCAGTCTGACTACAGGTCAAGGCCATTTTGGGAACCCTCTTCTCTATTGCTTAGGGTCTTAGCTGGGGTCATCCTTGTGGATTACTGGGAATTTGTCTAGAGCCAGGATAATCAGCCCATCTTTTTTCTTTACAAATACCAACTTTTAAATAATGTTTTAAATAACTATCTTCAGCACTTCCCACATTATATATGCAACTTCTCATCTTCTTCATTTTATTTTCTTTCTTTCTTTTTTCCCTCCCTCCCTCCCTCCCTCCCTCCCTCCCTCCCTCCTTCCTTCCTTCCTTTCTTCTTTCCTTTCTTCTTTCTTCCTTTATTTGTTACTGCTATGACCCAGATTGTATTCACTTCATAATTGCAGGTTGCTTCTTTCCATTGCAGTAAGAATCCATTTTTAAAACTACACACTGTATTTTATTCTTTTTCTTATTTCTTCTGACTTTTGTGGTTTGGGATGAATTCTACATTTGTATATGACTTTAAAGATCTGCACCGTCTGGTCTCCTTTTGCTTCTCCAGTGCATCTCAGACATTGACATCTCTGTCATAAACTCTGATTCAGCCATATCGTGAAACCCACATATTTTCATTCATCTTCAGTGTAAAGGCTCAGGTGGTTGTCAAGAGTATGTAGTCACTGATGGGACCTAGTGAGCTTTGCTCTTTACGTTTTATATTACTGTGAATTATGGTTTTAATGATCGAGGCTCTAAGGGAAATATTATAATAGAGGAAGTAGATAATTTAGAAAACATAAAAAGATCATTCTGTGAATAATAATGATCATGGGTGACTTCTTATATTAGTAAGTTTGTTACCAACACACAGACAGACAGACACATGCATGCATATTTTATATAGTTCTTCTCTCTTCCTGTTTCTAAAACCCCACCCCTGTACTGGGGATTGAAAAGGACCTTGCACATGCTGGGCAAACATTGTATTACTGTATTATAGGCAGGTCTGGTCCTTTGTTCATTTTTTTTTTTTCAGAGACAGGCATTCATTAACTGGCCCAGGCTGGCCTTTACCTCACTCTTCAGTGTATGCATGTCTTGAATTTGAAAAAAATCTCCTGCCTTGGCCTGCCACATAGCTGGAATTACAGGCTTGGTAAGACCTGGCTTGTTCTCATTTATGTATTATTTTTATATTAATGAATGATAGATGATTGGTAATCAACAAATGCTTTTTGAGTGAGTAATTATCTCTAATGGAAAGTTTCATTTTTAACCTCTTCAGTTCAACATGGATCAAATTGTATTATGTTGTATTATGTGAATTTCAGTTGCTTAGAATTATTTTATTATTCAATAACAAGACGACTGTCAAATGAATAGTGATTACAACATATTTAAAATATGATTGAGCTCTCTTTGATTTTAGATTGATAATTCATGTTTACATACTTAGGAGCGAACATCCCTCATATTTCAAAGAACATGTGGAGGGTCTTTAAGGGCTCTTTTCTGCCCTCTTGGAGTTTGAAGTCATTCAGAGAGATGGGGGTAAGGATGAAGCCTGTAGTCATCAGACTGGCTTTGAAGCTGAGTTCAAAAACATGACTTTAAGAATCACAGCCATGAAATATCTATACTTTTGAGGATGACTTTAATAATTGAAAATATCCTGGAATTCTTTAGAGCTATGTATTTACTTAAAGAGTAAAGTTATTTTTTCCAACAAAATAAGATACGGTTTCACTTAAGACCTATGATTTTCTTGTAGTTCACTAATTAGTGCCTCACAATGCTCAATTTGGACTTCAGATTTCTCTTCAATACTTGAAGCTTTTCTAGAATAAGACTAATCATTCTGTGGTAGACTTTCCAGATAACATTTAATGTGTAGGTTGGTTTGCTAGAAGTCAGTAGCGCTGGGCTTGGTGGTACATGCATATATAATCCCAAGAGGCTGAAGCTGAACTTGACTTCTCAATCCATGGTGAATTTAATGACAGCCAGAGCTCTAGAGAAGGATCCCTTTTCAAACAATCAAGGATAAAAGATCCCAGGGTTGATCTCTCTGCATATTCCCCAGATATCAACAGTGTGATTCTGTATTTAGAAACTGGGAGGAAATGGAGACTGTTCACTATGGGTGTGTAGCGTGAGCTCCGATGTAAAATTGTCTGGGATTAGGTTTTGATACTATCGCTTTCTATAGAGGGCAAGATACTTTACTGTCTACCATCCTCAGTTTTCCCATCAATAAGTTAGTATAGCGTTTGCCCCATAGAGTCGATATGCAGCTTTCGTCTTGTATATTGATTGGCAATAGTTCACCTTGGTTAAACGCTAGCATTGATGAAGATGACAGTGGCAGCATAGTGTCAATAATTGTCTTCTTGGGGCTGGAGAGATGACTCCAGCACTCCTTGCTGCTCTTGTAGAGGACCCAGCTCAGTCTTCAGCACCCACATGGTGGCTCACAGCCAACTGTAATGCCAGTTCTAGGGAATCCAGTGTCCTCTTTAGGCCTCATGGGCAACAAACACCCATGCAATGCCTGTCCATGTCTGCCAGCAAAACTCTCTTGTTTCTAGCACAAATAAGAATACAGCTTTAGGAACAGTGTCCTCTTGTTTGCTTATTGAGGCAGTGTCTCGTGCATCCCAGGCAATCCTCAAGCTTGCTATGTGTAGCTGAGGCTGATCCCCTTGCATCCACTGTTATGTTACTGTCCACATGCGGGGATAATGGGCCTGTGCCTCCACACTTAATGCCTGTAACTGTCTCAGCCCACAGGCTTCTGTCATTTGCTTGTTTGTTTTGCTATATCAAACATTTTTATTTATTATGTTTTTATTGTTTATCTTCTTTACAAACTTTCTCACTTAGTCTAGTTCATCTCAGTAAATGAGATTACTGCCCATATTGTGCTCAAGCCCAAAGTCAGTAATATTGCTGTCTCTTTGCTTCTTGGTCCTCATCTGCCTTGGCAGATCTCTTGGCCCCTCCTGATTTCACCTATTCTTCCTATTGCTTTTGCCTCCAGGCACAGCCCATGTCTTTCTGCCTATACTCCACTCATCCCGCTTTGCAGGCCCTTTCCCACACAGCATCCTTAGGGGTCTGCACAGTGTGTCCCAGAACACAGCATGGTGCTTCCAGGATTAGATTCCAAACCCCTCATTCTTGTCAGACAACTCAAGGGGATTTCATCAGTGCTTATCTGTTTAACCTTTGTTCTTAACACAGTCGCCCAAATATGCTCTTGTATCCTGTTTGCTGTCTCTTGAAGATATCAAACTTAATCTTTTTGTTTTGTTTTGTTTTTGTTTTCTAGTGATGAGGATCAAACCCAGGTTCAGGCACATGCTAAAGCAGTACTCTGCCACTGAATTCTACCTCTAGATTGTCTTTTAATCTCAGTATAAAGGTTTCATGTTCAGCAAGGCCATCCCTCCATCGTGTAATCTAAAACTGTGACTCCTTGAAATAGGTTCGTTTCTTTGCATAGTGTGTAAATTTGCAGAGTAAATACCAAATACTGCCATGTAGGTGTTGTCTTTTTATTGTCACAGCATTAAATGGTTCTTTTTTGTTACATCAGTATTGGTGGGATAAATGATCAGTCTGAAAGACAATCTGTTTTGCTCTGAATTTGCTTTATTACAAGCTTTTTCTTTTACACTATGTTTTTATTAGATGTAGCTGGTAAAGTGAGGAAGATGGGAGTGCATTTGGCTTTAATTGTCTTGGTCATGCTGCATGGCTGCAATATTTTTCATTCAGTCATTTAGATGTAGTAATTATTATAGTGGGTAATACAACTGATGGTGATCTAATACCACAAATACCAGATCTCATAATATTGAGTTGTATATTTGCATGTGTTTGTCACTCATTTCCCTCTCCTATTTAAATTAATAAATCTATTTAGAGTGAGAAATGGCTTATTTCTTTTAGAAACAGATGTTGTCTATTGTTCTTAGAGGACTTTTAGGGATGGGTGGCGTTTGAAATAAATAAATTTTAGGAAGATACTTTTTCAAATGAAGAAGCCCAGATAGTTGGACACTGATGCTCTGCATGCCATTGTGTTTTTCTCTTCTGGTTTCCAGTGAGATCCGAGGGAAATATATGTTAAAATTTTGTTAGATACGTCAAAAGAAGGGTTCTTACTTGTGTGGTTTGGAGATGAGCCGTATGCTTCAGATAACAAGTGATCACAGCATAAATATCACCACAAAAGGAACGTTGATGGACTTTAGTATCTTGTCAGTTTTCAGTTTTGCAGATATTCAACATTAATATAAAATATAAATATATTAATAACATTAATATAAAATATAAATATATAAAATATATAAAAATATATAAAATATAAACCAATTCATTGCTTAAAGCAAGTAGTAAAGTGGAAAACAATAGGGGAGTTTGCAACAATGAAAAAACCGTATTAATGATGTTAAATATTGCACTTAATTCTGGCTTCTGTAGTGCATCATTGCAATACCTCAAGGAATATCAGGACATAATTTTCTCTCCAGGGAGTTTATGCTGTAACTCTTCTAATTCCTCCATAGAGAATTATCATTAGAATGTTTGCCCCGATCATCTATTGCTCAGTACATGTCCTTGCCTTCAAACTTTAAAGCAAATTATACAAATTAATTTAATCCTAGGAAGTTATTAATTATTTAAATAAGAGCCAGTGTCATACAGAATGCATTTTATTTTAAAACCGAAAGGTGTTCATGTGGAAGAAACACAGCTTAAGTAGAGAAGATGACCATGATTTCTGTAGTTCATAAGATTATTGCTTGAGTCCTCCAGGTCAGTGAGACATGCCAGCAAGAGAGCTCAGAACATTAATATAAGCTTCATTCACTTGAGAGTTTAATTTCTTAGTTGCCATATATGATTTTGTATATGATGTTTTGGGATCTAAGAATTTTTTCAGAGGATTGCCTTTGAGTACACACACATACAGAAACAGTCTAAAATTAATAATTTACAATGAAAATAATATTAAATACTTTCAAAATTAGATTTCTTTCTGTCCATTAATTAAGGAGTTGTGGATGTTGACTAGACAGAAAATAATATTGAAAATCACTTTATACAGCCATGCATTTCTTACTCATATTAGTTGTATTTTAAGGTTTCTTCCAAAAATGAGTGTTTGCAAATATTACATGGGGCCTGAAGTCCTTTTTAAAGACCCTATGCGCTGAACTTCTGAGATCTTCTCCATGTCATTTGTCGTGTAGAACATGCAGTGGTACACCCGGCTAATGAGTCATGACCAGAATTCTGTTGCTGAGCCTGTGATTTCTAACTGTTGTAAGCATATTCCAACCATATAGACTAAGTGCCACCAAAGACGCTATAAATTTCATACAGTTTTATCAAGTGTTCAAAGAATTTTGGGTAGAAAGGCGACAGTTACATGTCCTGTGCCGCCCCAGGTGGTCTTCTCACCAAGGGGGTTGGCTGTTTTCATGCATCAGTTGCAAGGATGACCCATGTGGTGATGACTATCCCAGTTGTAAGACCCAGCTCAATACCAGGAGATGCTTGGAACAGCTCTTGAGTATGCCACCGCATAGGCGGAGCACAGGAACGTCTAGACAGCCTCTTGTGGTGACCTAGATAAAGAAGGATCCAAGATGGAGAAGGAAGAAGCAGTGCTTGAGTGTCTGTGAACACAGCCAGGAGAGGGAGGTGCTGCAGCCTTTTCTCTGATCACTGTCCTGGGGAAGGGAGGGTCTCAAAGGACACCAAGCCCTTGTGGGATGCTCGCTTCTGTCCAAGGTGCTTCATGTTCATCGCTCGCCCACATGCAGTTCTCTGAGGTAGCCTCCCCTCCTATTTTATATGAAATAGAAGATGGACCCTGATGGCTTGTTGTCTTAGTCTCTTTTCTGGTGAAATGATTAAAGTACTTTGACAAAGGGAGTGTAAGGGACAAAGGGATTATTTAGTTCACAGTGCCTGTGATGGCAGGAACTTGAAGGGATAGTCCCATGGCACCCACAGGTAAGAAGCGGAGACAGATCCTCTTGTTGATCTCCCTCTCGCTTTCTTCATTCATTCCAGGGTCCAGCCCGTGAAATGGTGCTGCCCACATTCAGAGTGGGACTCCCACCTCAGTTAACCAAATGAAGCCCTGCCGGGCATGCCCATAGTGCGGTATACTCTAGACGTTTCTCACTGAGACATCCTTCCCTGATGATTCTAGACCGGGCAAGTTGGCAATGGAAATGAACACACACCCAGCTCAGAATGAAACTGGAAACTAGGCTTTGAGCTTAGCCCTGCTGAACACCAGAACCTGTTCCATTAAGTGCCGTGAAAACACGGTAGACTTTTATAAGTCTGTGGTTAGCCAGGCTTTCCATCAAGGTTGACTTGAAGTGTAGTTTTCAGTGCTTTTCCACCCAACAAGGACCACAATTTATTACTAAAGTCTCTATTAATAGGTAGGATGGAGGAAATTTCTCAAACTCACCTATTGGAAGGCTCTGAGAGGCAGAGGCTTGCAAATGTGGTATTCGTTTTCATTACACGGTCTTGCTGTCTCTACTAGGCAGAAACTAGAACCTGTCTTAATTTACTGCCATGCCTTGTGCTTGACACTTTCCATTCACTCAGAGTGTTCCCGTACATTCTCTTAGTAGAGAGTTCTCTTCTTCCTGGCCTCTGCTTACAAACTAAGAATTTGATCTTGGCCTTTGCTTTTGAAAAATCAGTGTATATAGCTGGAGATCCACGTACATGCAAACAGTCCAAAGCAAGTATGAACTAGAACAGACGTTCTCACCCTTCCTAGTGCTGTGGCCCTTTAATACAGTTCCTCATGTTATGGTGACCCCAACCATAAAAGAACCTTGTTGCTATTTCATAACTGTAATTTAGCCATGGTTATGAATCATAATGTGGCTATCTGATATGCAGGATGTCTGATATGTGGCACCTGTGGGGGTCACGACCCATGGGTTGAGAACCGCTGATCTAGAATCTAGCATAGGGCCTGAGTTTGTAGAACACTTTATTGAACTGAATGGCTACTGTCAGGAAGGCTGCTTCAGTTGCTCGAGAGCCACTAAGGCAGGACCCCGGCAATAAAACTGCCTGAAAGAGCTGAAGATGGTTGTTTTATAGGGACTAACGGTGGAATTAAGTTGCAGAGACAGCTGTGGTTTGCCACATGCGAGGAAGTTGATCCAGAAGGTGTGGGAACTGGCGAGTACAAAGCCCCGGGGAAGCCAAAGCTTGTGGCACAGCTGTGGCTGGGGCCCATGGCCAGGATACACAGGTGATGTTACAGGCCCCTCCCACATAAGGTATTCCACAGTTCGCGGTGATAGGAAACAAGGTCGGTTTTACTCCGATGAAAGTTGAAGACCCTATAAGTGGTACCTTTTGTGCACCTCGGTAGAGAGTGAGATTCCTTTTTCACTCCAAGCCTAGAGCAGCAAAGTCAGTGTAAGTGATTTCACCTGGCTTCTAATTCATCCTGGCCTAAATCTTGTTATTCCTAGTACAATTCAACATGCTAAACTAATAAGTATGTACATATGCGTGTATAATGTATATACATGTAAGGAGATGGGCAATTGGACAACATTTAAAAATATCACAACTCCTAAAAATAGTTCTTTATTGGGACTCACTTGATATCCTTTTTTAAAGCAATAATATGATTCTATCAACAGTGGCATCTGGTTCACAAAATGAAGCCTGGCCTTGAATCCAGTGTCAAATGATGAGACTGGAGAATCGTGCTGACCTGTCTGGGCTCTCCTAAAGGAGCCCTCGTCTCACACACGCTTATTTTTATACAAATTGCGGTGAGATAGTGAGACCCAAGGGTAGTTGGCGATGTGCAGCTATGTTCCTTCTCATGTCAGCTCTCCACATCCTCACTCCATGACAGGACATGGGAGCAGATGAGACAAGCTGTCACTCACCCACACTGCCCTTTGAAGAAAGGCCATGGGGGGAGAAAGGTGCCGCAAATGGGCTGTGAAGCTTACATACACTGCCCACTGTTAAACAGATTACGTCTAATGAAGTGTCTAATGCTCAGGCCATATCAACCTAATCCTTGGTGGCAGTTCATCCCTCAACTGCCAAAAAACACCGCCCTCTGGCCCTCTCTCGCCACTCTGGCCGCCAAGCACAGGGAGGTGCCCAGTCTTAATAAACCAAGACAGTGTGTGATCTGACATGCAAATGTAGGTCATTGCATATGTAAATGTGTGATTACAAACCTGCATGCCAAAACACATTAGTGAGACTTTGCTCTCAGCATGTGGTTGTCACACCGCCTCAGCAATTCATGCTAATATTTGTCAAGTTATTGTGCGGACAGAAGATAGGCTTCCCAGTCAGACTGAAAATATATGGAGTAGACGACAGTGTTCCTGGTAATGAAGCTGTATTTTGCTGTTGAGATTGATGAGACTTCCATCGAGAGGATGAATGGTTTCCATGTGTATGGAAGAGGGAATTGCATTTTTTGGATGGTGCATACTGTCCCGTGTGTGCGTGAGTGCTTATTTGTGCTTACGCATGCACATATGCACATGCACACACATGCATGCATTAATAGGTCTTTAACGTTCAGTTCATTACAGGGTGCTCTATGAGACCCTACTCCAATGTCTTCTTTACTTGAAGTTAGCTCATAGAGCAAGTATCCAGGGTCTCAAGAGGACAGTGAAAGGCTTGGAAGAGTGTCTTCTTGATTATTTAAAAAAAAAATATCTGTAGCAGAAAAAAAACATGAAAATATTAAAAATTCCTCTTTCAATGAGGCATTTTGAAAGTTAGACAATTTTTAAACATTGCTACCCATTGAATGTATCTGAAGTGACATTTTTATGTATTTCCATTGTTAAATATGTACTATGTTGTCTTAATTAACATTGTAAATTCAGAGATTACAAAAAAATTTTATAAACAAGCAGCCTGACAGTTTCCTGGCTTTGCTTTTTCTTTGTGTGTATGTCTTTTTTTTTTTTATAGTAGACTTCTAAAGTTTCACTGTAAACAATTTCAATAAACTTGAAATTGAAAATACCTTGAATCACTGAGTCAAGTTGTGGAGTGTGGTGTCTCATTGTAGGGGACTTTCTTGGTCCCCATGGCAGCAGACCACAAGCTGTGTATTTGGGAATCGCAGGTTTGATTTAATAAGAACTAAATTTGGTTGGCAGAAGTACTGTATTAGGGACTGCTAAGCAGTAGGCACCAGAGTGGAGCTTCTGTTACTGTTGAATAGATATTGCTACTATTATTTTATTATCTTAGTAATTACTCTATGGTCTTTGATAAGATGAATTTGTAATTTTTTAATGCTTTGGTTTATTTTCTATATTTTAAAAGAAGAATGACTTACTTAAACATTTTTATTACATTTTATATTTATTTTGTATGTGTGCTTGTTCATGTCACAGTGTGTGGAGGTCAGAGGACAACTTGAGGGCACCCTTACTTCTACTATACGGGCCCTTACATCAATCTCAGATAGACTGTGGCAAGTGCCCTTAGTGAGCCATATCACCAGCTCAAAAATGGCATTTAAAAAAAATGAATAGTTTGGTTTTCTGTGAAAGCAATGTACAACTAGCAAATTATCCCCTACCCCATCTTGAGGAAGAATAGGTTAAAGCCATGGAATTCTATAGCAGAATTTTACAGTTTCCCTCAGTATAATAAATGGGATGCAATTAGCAAGATAAAGTGTAGAAGGCTAGGAGTTAATGTCCTGCTCATAAATCAAAAGAGACTCTTGGATAAGTCTGGGACATGGCATTATCAGCCTCACCCAAAGTTCATTGGAAGGCCCAAGAGTTCAAGTTGCATATAATTTGTTTGCGAATGGATGCCATCTTTGGATGCATTAATAGGCTTTACTGTGCGTTCATTAGAGGATGCACAAGGCAGGCCCACTGGAATGCTGTGTATACTAGACCTTAGCTCATAGTTACAGCAAGTACTAAGGCTGTGAGATGGGCTCAAGCGTATTCTCAACACCAATTCAGGAATCTCGTAAAAACACCAAAAATATTATGAAGCTCTCATGCCCCCACCCCCGAAGGGCATATGATTGCTAAACAGATCATTTTATTATGTTATATATATTTAGAGTTACTAACATGATGACCAGGAATATTCCATGGGTATGGGTAATAAGCCTGACAAATGTCAGCATCTGAGAGCATTGGGTGTTTCTTCCACTAATGCTTAGTTTTGTTGTAACTATTTGCTCAAATGCCTGACTGGGTCCATGAATTAGTTATATTAGTACCATTGTAGAGTTAAACAACCCAACAAAAGAATGAAGATAATGGTTGAAATTTGTAAGTAGAGTTTTTCTTAAGCCTTGCCACTGTGTATCTCCCCAATACCATGATTGCGTCACTCATGGCCCAGTGTGGCCTCTTCTGTGTGTTTTGGGAAGCTGTGGGAAAGCAGAAAATATTTCTGATTTATCTAGGTTTTGGCTGATTAGCAGTAGTAGAAAAATATTAGTAAGAATGAAATTATTTTCACTTTACTCAAGAAGCTATGAATGGCTACTAGGAGAGGGATTATCTGTTTTCTTCAGTGGAGTGAATGACACTCGGTGTACCAACCACACTCAAAGGAAGGCCCCATGCTCAGAAGTCATTGACCAACATAAAATGGACTCCATGTTTATTTTGTGTGCTTTGTTGTTGTTGTTATGGCTCAGTGGTCTTCTGTCTTTGGGGATTTGGTTTTGTTTTCTTTTTTGTTGGTTTTATCCAAGTAAGAAAGTGAGAGAAGGTCAAGTTGGGTGAGTGAACATAGGGGCTGGGAGAACTGGAGGGAAGAGAAAGACTATGATCAAAATGCATTGTATAACAAATTTAGAAAGAATTTCCAATTAAAAAAGAATGAAGCGATTTCTTCCACAAAGACAATAAAGTATTATTTAAAAATATAATACTATAATGGCAAACTTCTTGCCAGTGGCAGTATTTATTTATTCATTCATTTATTTACTTATTCAGCTAGTTCAATAGTTTTTCATAAACTAAAAAACTTTCAGGAATTTAAAACTTGTTGCGTGTATTGGTGGACAGTTTAGAATAAGTGATTATATGTGCATGTCCGTGTTGGGAGACATTGCTGGCTAGTGGAGGTCACAGTCTCCTTCTGGCCTAGTAGCTTCTTATCTCATAGCTCAGCAATATGGAAACTCCCTCCCAGCAAAGATTCCTGCTTTCTACCCAGCTTTATCTGAAGGATGTCTCTAGGCCCAGGATGCCTGAGTTACCTCAGGGATGACTCTTGACACAGTTCCCTGCAAAGGCTCTTCCCCTGATGACCCACATGGTAATTAGGCAAGTGTTGTACTCTTTTTGATAGGCTGACTGCCACGTACAAAGCCCTGTGACAGGAGCTTACCACTTAATGCAAATCAGAGTTTGTCCCCAGGCTCCCCAATCCTATATATTCCTTATACTCTGGAATAAAGTTGAGCTGATTTACTGAAGTCTGTCTCCTTCCCAGAGGGCTGTTTCCATTCGTATCTACAGCCGTCCGAACCCTTGCTTGCTTCTGTTCCCTCCACCTTTGTGGACCAGTGCGGCCAACAATCCTAAGTAAGAAGCAGAACCCCGTGTGTGTGTGTGTGTGTGTGTGTGTGTGTGTGTGTGTGTGTGTGTGTGTGTGGTGGGCAAGGCTGGGGGGAGTGGTGTGTGTTTCAGTTCCAAGAGTCTTTGAGAAAGAGAGTAAGCACTACACAAAAAAAGAATGTCTGAGACTGGCTTATGGAAGCAGACTAAAGATAAGCTACAGGAAATTCTTACCTAAGATTTGAAAATCCTTCTCATCCTCTATTATCTGTTTCCTTTGATTTATTATGTTTACAGACTTCTTGTTCTTTTGTTTGTTTTGTTTATTGAGACAGGGTCTCTCTATGTAGCTCTGGCTGTCCTGGAACTCACTCTGTAGACCAAGCTGGCCTCGAACTCAGAGATCCACCTGCCTCTGCCTTCCAAGTGCCAAGATAAAAGGGGTATGACCCTACACCTGGCTAGCCTTCCCATTCTTTTTTTTTTTTTTGGTTTTTCGAGACAGGGTTTCTCTGTGGTTTTAGAGCCTGTCCTGGAACTAGCTCTTGTAGACCAGGCTGGTCTCGAACTCACAGAGATCCGCCTGCCTCTGCCTCCCATTCTTAAATGCTGTGTCTATTTCAGCTCATTGCCCCTCTCCCACCCCACAAACCCCCTATAGTGTGAGTTCCTCCAGGGCAGAAGTTGTGGCTTCTGTTTGCTGCTGTATTCTGAGGAGCTCCAATGTTGTTGGCGTGAGATATTCGCAACTTTACTCTAGGTAGTATGTTATATATATACCATACCTTTAAGTCACATTTTTGTGTATATTGTGTAACTGAAACTTTTTTGTACTGTTTTTAATTGCAGAAGGCATTACGACCGGATATGGGCTATAATACCTTAGCCAACTTTCGAATAGAAAAGAAAATTGGCCGTGGACAATTTAGTGAAGTTTATCGAGCTTCCTGTCTCTTGGATGGAGTACCAGTAGCTTTAAAAAAAGTGCAGGTAAGGTGATTTTAACTGTATAAATCCATGTGAATTTATGGTATCTAAAAACTAGATAGGAAACAATTTCTGGAAAGATTTGGGTCATGAAGCTATAGTTTGAGCATTTTAAGAAAGAACATTATATTTTAATAGTGTATTTTGAAGGTAATATAGGTTAGAAATTAACTTTCTCATCCCATCTTTGCATGCCCATGCTAAACCTGTCTTGTTATACTTTTATTACATGTGCCTCTAATAAAGAGAAATTAATGTTTACTTTTAACAGTATTCCCAGACTTTACAATGTTGCAACTATTTCCCCCCATAACCCACAGTGACTGGAAATGATGGCAGAACTCAAGTAGTAGAACTGAGCTGTTACCGTCACTTCTAACTAGACATTGAAGTAGAAGGTCTCAGCTGATCTGTATCTATTCACTATAAAAAGAAGTAATTGCTTCATAAACCATATTGCATGACATCAGCGAGTGGCAGGTGGCTCTGATTTACCTGGGGGACGTGATGTAGAGGAAATGAGAGGCTCGACCTGTGATCTACAATCTCCGTGTTGGGTCACTGTCATTGCAGAGTCAACTTTGTGGGCCAATTTTGTTTGTTTTGAATTTATTGAGGATGTTTCGGCTCCTCTCCCAAGCCTGTTCCTAAGCCTGGTATTCTAGTCTCTGTGACCATGGATAATCCGTAGGCATACTCACTTTCTAGAGCCCTAAATGTAGAACAAAAGTTCCATTTGTCCTAGTGGGGGTCCTCAGCCTGGGAAGCACTTAGCCTTTGTGTAAAAATCTGAATGGCATCACACAGGTTTCTTGCCTTCTCGGTGAATGAGTTGTTGGTTCCTGCCATCCAGATCCCATTTTACTGTGTCTCTTGCTCTGAGACCCTTTTGCTCTAGAAACCTCTGAAACCTAACGTCTTCCTTTGACTTTCTTTTACTTCTCACGGGATCAATATGCTTGTAGCAGCCATTACAGAAACAAGGTTTTCATTCATATTTCAAAACTAAAATATTAGGGTTGAACACAGATAGCTTAGAGGGAGAGTGCTTACCTAACATGTATGAGCCAGTGAGTTTGATCACCAGCACTAGAAAAAAAATATTGAGTGAAAGATCCATATGTCATATGTTTAAGTTATAAGCATTAGTGGTGCTGTCCTTATACTGAATACTCAGCTTAAGAAGTAAACATTAAAATATTTTTATTTGTGCCTTTTACCCATTTCTCAAAGGGATCTGTATTATAAATTTAATGGCTGCTGAGGTCTCTGAAAAGTGTTGGCTGGTCAAACAACACTTGCATGATATTATTATATGCTTTTATTAGTATGCACATGCAAGCAATTCTTTTTAATTTGTGCCTAAATGTAGAGAAGGTAGTCTCTTGAGCATGCTTGTATATCACAAGTTAATTCTGGGTTGTTTTTCCAAGTTGGACTAGTTTACTTTTTCCTGGCAGCGGAAGACTGAGGCACGAGGGTGGTTTTGAGTTTGAGGCCAGCCTGGGTTATATAGCGAGACCAATATAGGATACAGATGTCAATGTTTAAGAAACACATACCTTGGGGTAATATTACTCCTCTACTAAAGACTCTTTAATTTGTATTGAAACTTTATTAAGTTCCGATTTAGTAGTCTGACTATCAGGACCAAGAGTTGGCTTAAAACACTTGCATATTAATATAAACCCTGGGGCATGGACTCCTGATTTAAGTAAGACTTTACAGAATAGAGATGCCAGTTTGAGCTGTTAGGAGCGTAAGTCAGGCTATAAATGGGAGGAGTTGGAGTTAGGAAGAGGAATTTTAGCAGTAGAAGACAAAGGATTCTCTACAGACCCATCTTTAGGTAGAGCCATTATCAGATTCCAATAGTCTCTAAATGAAATTACAAATTCCTCACTCGGTTCCTCATGGAGAGGAAACCTCACCTTTTCCCAAAGGTGGTGGAGGGGGCCAACGGATAAAATTCAGGGGCTTTCTTGGCTCCTGTCTTGGTTTTCAATGACTGTAAGTGTGGAAAAGAAACAGGGCTCTAGCTCTCTGCTGTGATGAGTTTTTAGTGCCAGAACCTTGATGGTAGAACCAGGAAGAAGGAGGGAGTGGGGGTTGGCTCCTGGGAAGGAACATTAGCACTTCTTAGATTCTCCCAGTAGCATCTGGACTCTGTCTCCTTGCCTGTGTTTCGCCCTTTGTAGTTTGGAAGGCTGACAAGGAGTGTGTTAGTTTGTAGAGTTGCGTTTCTGTTCAGCTTCCAATGTCCTCTTTGCTTCTGGCTGCCCCCATTTGCTGCCGAATGCTTCAGGTGCAGTGGGAAGTTGTCAGTTTGCTTTGGGTTTTGTCCTTTCTCTTTAACTGTTGATGCTGTGCCGTCTCCTGTTTAAACATACCTTTGAACGGGAGAGACAGATGTACCTAGCTTATTTGATTAAGGAACAGCCTTTCAAGGCTTTGTGAGGAGGACAAATGCATTTGCATCTCAGACATGGTATTGATTTCTGTGATGTATTACACTTGTGCTGAACAAGGGACACCACTTTTTCATTTTCAAAAATAGTAATCAGCTCTCCTTACAAGGAAAGAGCCTTGCTAACCAGGTGATGTTCTGCTGTGAATACTTCCAAGCAAATATTCAGAAAATTCCTAAAGACCCAAATACTGAATTTTAAGCCTACATCATTAGTCTCAGAACTACTATTCCCAACCCTTGTGAAAACCCTTCCAGAATGTTTTGGCTGTGCACTGGGCAGATGCTAACGTATTGCTTCTATAATTATTTTCTTGTTTGCAAATCTGTAGTGGAATATTTATAACTTCACCATCTGATCTCTGAGCTCAACAGTGAGAGCCCCTAAGGACTCTGTCCCCTATCATGCACTTCACTTCTGTAGGGCCTTTAAGAACCAATGTGCCACGTTCTAGCTACATCCCTGCAGCTTTGCCTGTGTCTGTAAGTGGAAGGAGTGTCTGTACCGAGCTTGTGGCTCCTTTGAAATTATAATGAAATCTGAAAGCCTAAAGCACTATCTTTAAAAAAAACCCACGCCCATCATTTGCAGAGAGTAAGATGGTATGTACCTGATGTAACCATTCCAAACCACTACGTGCTAATTTCCCCATTTCTAGTTTTTTCGTACACAGCTTCCCTTCCTGCTGCTGATGCAGTTAATTCCACCTGCATTCTTTAATTATTTATTGTCATCAGCCAGTGAATAAGACTTTGAGACCAAAATATTTGTGCTGGAACTTAATGAGATTCTTATGGTAGCAGGTGGTAGAACAAAGGCATTTCTAAAATCCTGGCATACAGCTTGAGGGGTGCAGCCTAAAGGAGCACAGATGGGGGGAGGGTACTTTCGTAGTCTGTGTATGGGTCAGGTGACTCTCAAACCTCTGCATTTCATATGGTAAGGTTGTTGAGGAAAGTTCTTGGATCTTAGCCATAGTCGCTGTCTGCTATTTTTAGCTCCTTGGCTAGAGCAGTATGACTGGAGTGAAGACACTGACCTTACCAGGGGAGAAGTAGGAATTTGGGGTTACTGTTTCTCAAGTTCTTTTGTTGAATTAAGAGCGGCGGGGCTGCGTCCCCAGCACCCGGCTGCCTGCATGGCTAGCTTTATACCCGAAATAATTCCACAGAATCTGTATTCTTTTAATCACTGCCTAGCCCCATTAGTTCCAGCCTCTTATTGGCTAGCTCTTACATATTAATCTAACCCATTTCTATTAATCTTTGTAGCCCACGAGCTGGCTTACCAGGAATGATCTTAACCTGCTTCTGCCTGGAATGCGACAATCATGGCGACTCCTTGACTCAACTTCTTTCTCCCAGCCCTCTGTTCTGTTTACTCCGCCTACCTAAGGGTTGGCCTGTCAAATGGGTCTAGGCAGTTTCTTTATTAATAAGAAATCACTCCTACATCATTTCCCCTTTTTCTGTTTAAACAAAAAA
>NC_022013.1:29261095-29321661 GCF_000317375.1 Microtus ochrogaster | reverse complement strand
GCACCCGGCCGCCCACATGGCTAGCTTAGCTTATGCCACGAAATAATTACACGGAAACTGTATTCTTTTAAACACTGCCTGGCCCACAATAGTTCCAACCTCTTATTGGCTAGCTCTTACATATTAATCTAACCCATTTCTATTAATCTTTGTAGCCCACGAGCTGGCTTACCAGAAATGATCTTAACCTGCATCTGCCTGGAACAGGAGAATCATGGCGACTCCTTGACTCAACTTATTTCTCCCAGCCCTCTGTTCTGTTTACTCCACCTACCTAAGGGTTGGCCTATCAAATGGGTCTAGGCAGTTTCTTTATTAATAAGAAATCACTCCCACATCATTCTTTGGCTATTATAACTGTAAGTTTTCAATACAGCCAAGTAATTTGATCCATAGTTCACTAAGGTCTAATTCTCTTTGCTTCCTAGGTTTTATGTACACATGATAGTATTTTAAAAACATACTTCATGTGTACATATAAAAATTCCATTTTGAACATTTTGTTCAAATTCATCTTTGTGATCTTATGAAACTTCTGAAAATGTATTCTTAGGTGTTTAGTAGTTTACTCAGTTTTAGTTATTTTAAAGCATTTGTTACATTTATTAATATAACTTTAAAATTGTCAAATACAATTTGCCATTTTGCATACAATAATTTTAAGTCCTGGATCTCCATATATGTAGTTAGATTTCTTATTTATGTATGTAATTTTGTGCGTATGCATGCGCTTCTGTGCTCATTAGAATTTTGTGGACAGTGATGGCTTCCTCTGCAACGCTTCCTCATCAACCAGTTGATGTCGATGTCTTCACAGCATCTTTAGTCTGTGCTGCAGAGTTGGCTGTGACCACTGAACTTGCCTTGTAGTTTTTATGAAATTTCATTGCTTCATTCCATAGACTTCTTGCAAACCTGCAGCTAATGAAATACTGGAAAATGAGGAAGATGTGTAAGGGACACACAGTCAGCATTTTCTTGAGTGGAGAACAGTTGAGGCAGTGGAGGTAAGGGTCCCTTGAAAAGACAAATCAGCTTTAAAGTAAATTAGTAAATTAGTCTCAATTAGTAAAGTAGTCTGAAAAGTTAAAGCTTATTGGGCCAGTAAGATGGCTCAGTGAGTAATGGTGTTGGCCATGCAAGCCTGGTGGCCTGATTTCAGCACCCAGATCCCATGGATGAAACGAGAGTCAACTCTCAAGAGTTGTCCTCTGACCTCTTCTTGTGAACCATGATAGGTATACCTACATTTGTATGCACAACACGCAGGTACACACACACCACAATTAATACAGGTTTAAAAGCTAAGGCTTTCTAGTGCTTACAATCTTATTTGAAATCTTTATAGGCATAACAAGCAGCATCTGTGTAGTCTTTCTGAGTGGTTCACTGATTAGGTGGGTCATCTGTCTATGTTTTACTTTCATTGGTTAATAAAGAGACTGCCTTGGCCTTTGATAGGACAGAAAATTAGGTAGGCGGAGTAAACAGAACAGGCTGCTGAGTAGAAGGTAGTTGTCATGATTCTCTGACCCGAGACAGATGCAGGTTAAGATCTTTTCCGGAAGCCACCACCTTGTGGTACTACACAGACTAATGGAAATGGGTTAATCGAGATGTGAGAGTTAGCCAATAAGAGGCTAGAGCCAATGGGTTTAAACAGTGTTTAAAAGAATACAGTTTCCGTGTAATTATTTCGGGGCTAATCTAGCCGTGCGGGAGTCGGGCAGGACGAAAGCAGGACCACATTTAGTGTAAACAGATGACTAGTGTTAAAATGTATTCTACTGAAACTGTGAGATTTTCTGATGTTTAGTCCCAGGAGATAAATGCAGCGAAAGTCACTTTTTATTTGTGCTGTTGAAGGTTTTTATGACATTTATTAATATTTGTTGAAGCTCTCCTATCTGACAGCTAGGGACTTGGTAAATGAATTCATTGTGAAGGACAGATAATAAATCAAGTAAGTACAGACTAAGCAAATGAGCATGTTATACTAGAGTCAAACATGGTGGAGGGGCGCAGCTTTCTGGATTGTGTGTGGCAGGGCAGAATCTCCCCTGATGGGAACCCTAAGCTGAGGTTGGAGGAGTCGTCTGCCATCCAGAAGGCGGGAGGAAGGAAGTTCCCTGAACAGAGCAGCCCCAGGCTGCAGAGAACAGGAGAGTTTCAGAATTGACCAAGGGCTTCTCACTGTTTTGGGTTCCAGAGCTAGAAGTAGCTTAGACATTAGAAGCTGCTTTCATAGACTGTGGAGAGAAGTTCTTTTATGTTTTGCTATAAGAGCAAGGGAACCATTGAAGGGGTTTGCATGGGGTGAGGAATAAAGGCTAGACTGTTTTTAAAGATTAAACAGTGCAAAAGTGGATTATCATTTTTGCTACATAATATAATCTATAACCTGCTACTTGAGAAGTATTCAGGTATTAAATAATTATTATTTATGAAATGAATATGATAAAAGCATGGAATTTTGAACATTTTGCAAATATTAATTAGAGTACAGCAAATTCATTGAGCTGCGGTTTCCACATAGGAGGTAGTTTTGAAGGGCAATACACTGATCCTTTGTTCTGACCCTGTTGTTTCAGTGAGTCCAGCCCAGTTAGCATTCCCACCTCCTCACAGCCCATTCCCACCTAAGGCCTCCCCTTCCTGAGGCACAGCATAGTCATTTGCAGTGTGGCTCTTTTCGTGGCCACCTCACACCCTGTTCTGTTTCAGTAATCTCGCCCTTTCCTGTGTAGAAGACAGTGCCCTTCTCCTTTGTCTGTTAGTACTTTCGTTTTGTTTTTAAGTGTACTCTCAGTCTCTCTCTCCTTCCCTTTCTCCCTTCCTCCCTCCTTCCCTTTCTCCCTTCCTCCCTCCTTCCCTCCCTCCTTCCCTCCCTTCCTCTTCCATCTACTCTTTGGCACATTTGGCCTGTTCTTGATCTTTCTGAAGCTAGGCTGCTGGTGTCTGTTCTGTCTCCAAGTCTCAAAATCCTCTTCTAACTCTTCTATCTATTCTCATCTCTTGCAGTTCCTTTTTCAAACCGTACTTAGTTGTTTGCCTCATCTGACCTTCAAGACCATTCAATATTATTTGGACTTCTTATTTGGTATTTATCACTTGATTTAATCCTGCTCGGTTATTTTAATAAATTCTAGGATAGCTGCTATCACTTCACAGCCCCTCTTTTTCTTTCTAATCTCAGTCCTCATGTGTCTCCAGTGTTCAAGTCTTTGTTCACAGTCTTTTTTCCAAGTCTCTCAGCATAGGGGGCTCAGGATATGTCTTGAGAATTTGCTGCTTTCTTTTGGCAGTATATTCTTTACATTTCTAATGAATATATTCTAACCCCTGTATCAGAAGCCCCTCACATCAAAGGGTTAGATTCCCCATTAGCCACAGCCCCTATGTGGTCACGCCAAACAGCTCATCTCCTCTCCAGCATGCTTTATGATCATTGCTGTCTCACCTTCCCTAACTCTTCAGGTACACTGGATGCATCTGTTTTTTCCTTCTTTCTCTATGTTGTCTTATTGCTATTGCTAGAACTTCAAGCACTATATTGAAGAGGTATGACGAGAGTGGACAGCCTTGCCGTGTTCCTGATTTTAGTGGGATGGCTTTGAGTTTCTCTCCGTTTAGTTTGATGTTAGCTGTCGGCTTGCTGTAAATAGCTTTTATTATATTTAGGTATGACCCTTGTATCCCTAATCTCTCCAAGACTTTTATCATAAAGGGATGTTGAATTTTGTCAAAAGCTTTTTCAGCATCTAATGAAATGATCATATGATTTTTTTCTTTCAGTTTATTTATATGATGGATTACATTGATAGATTTTCGTATGTTGAACCAGTCCTGCATCTCTGGGATGAAGCCTACTTTGATCATAATGGATAATTTTTCTAATGTGTTCTTGGATACGGTTTGCCAGTATTTTGTTGAGGATTCCTTCTTTCTCATCTCCTCCCCCCTGCAAGTGGCTGCATTTCTTTCTCATGAGTCTCCTTTTCCTACAGACATTCCCAGTTTGCTTTATTCCTGGTATCTTTAGAGAAACTGTTGCTCCAGTTCTCTGAGGCTTCCTCCACACTTGCCTGGTCCTACCCTAGGGCTTTCTTGCCTCTCCTCCCTTTGTTTCCTTCCAAAGGCTTTCATTTCCCCACTCCATTTGGGAACGATTCTCAGTTAAAAAATGAGGTTTTACTGTTTCTCCTGCACTGCATTCTCACAGCAGCTTCCAGTTGCATAGCTCTACGTGGTTGCATTCCCTATGCGGTCAGGTACCCCTACGCGGTCAGGTACCCTACACTGTTGCATACCCCTGCATGGTTGTGTACCTCTGTGTGGTGGCTTCCTAAAGAGTAGCCTTTACAGTCCATAAAGCTTGCTATCCTTCTAGATTTCATAAATTATTAATAAAACATGAATTTTGAAATATTATCTTCAGATTTGTAATTTAAAAGACACCAGAGCCAGGTGGTGGTGGTGCATACCTTTAAAACCAGCACTTGGGAGGCAGAGGCAGGTGAATCTTGGAGTTCGAGAGAATTGTCTGTATTCTGTCAATCATGTTATAGATAAACGCTGATTGGCCAGGCAGGAAGTATAGATGGGAAAACCAGACAGGAAGTAGAAATGATGTAATGAGAAGAGGAGAATTCTGGGAAGGAGGAAGTTGATTCTTCACACTCCTACCCAGACACCGAAGCAGCAGGATGTGATCTGCCCACTGAAAAAAGATACTGAGCCACATGGCTAACATAGATCAGAAAAATGGGTTAATCAAGATATGAGAGTTAGCCAGTGAGATGCTAGAGCTAATGGGCCAATCAGCTTATAATTTATGGAGACCTACGTGTGATTTTCTTTGGGACTAAACAGCTAGGGGTACTGGGCGGGACAGAAACCCTAACAAACAAGCAGCAGGCCCCCTTCATGTTACAATAAATTATTAATAAAACACGAATTTTGAAATATTTTCTTCAGATTTGTAATTTAAAAGAAACCAGAGCCAGGTGGTGGTAGTGCATACCTTTAAAACCATCACTTGGGAGGCAGAGGCAGGTGAATCTTGGAGTTCGAGGCCAGCCTGGTCTATGGAGTGAGTTCTAGGACAGTCAAGGTCACAGAGAGAAACCTTATCCTGGAAACAAACAAACAGACATCAACAAATCCCCAAAGAATACAAGCAAGCAAGCAGTCCAAAAAGAGCTCACATTAGTACTGGAAGTTAGACTACTCTGTATTGACAAGTTTGCTGAGTTATAGGGCATGCCCCTGGGGACAATTCAATAGTTATGGAATAATTGGACACAAAGAGGTGTCTAGGTCCAGCCCATCATATGGCAGGTCCTTGTGGAATTCAGGAGAAGGACATAGGACTCTTCCCACTAACCTCTGGTCTGAGTGTGTGGCGAGAGAAGCAGGCTGAGAAAGTAGGAACTGGGGCTTAGAGAGAGTGTGGCTTCCAGCATTGGAAGAGAGCATGTCTCAGCTTCACTGTGCCCAGTACCTTCCACCCACCATGGCTACACTTGGTAGCAAGTTTTTGTAGACAGGGCCGATTGAGGTTCTCCTTTTGTCTCCTACCCAGTAAAGGCTTAGGGTTCTGGCTGCCCACTTGGTAGCTTGAATAGAGGGATGGAAGCCTTCTGACAGTGGGGTTAAGAGGGGCACAATATTTAAGTGTGAGGGCTGAAGGAGGAATGAGGCTCTGGCCCATGGAAGACAAGGCCATTCAGTGTAGGAACAAGCTGCTCAGTTCGTTTATTCGAGTCCTTTAAAGTACCGTGGCCAGGAGATGATTTCTATGTGGGAAGTTTAAAGTAAAATATTTACACTTTGTATATGGGTGCACATATGAATATTTTACACTCAGTGTGTGTGTGTGTTTGTATGTTTGTGTTTGCTACGTTTCATGTGTCATTTCATAATAGTTTAATGCATTCTTTTTAAAGAGACATTTCTTTTAAGTTACATGAATGATTCTTTTTGAAGATAAACTGATGTTAACTTTTGAGTTTTATAAGTTATGAGTAATTTGGGTAAAATTCGAAAATGACAGAGAAATTCTTTTAAAAATGATTCAGAGAATATCAAGAATTTATCAGCCATTACTTACTTAACAACAACTAATAACTGGTTCTAACCAACAATAAAATAAAATTTGAAGCCCAATGAAAATTTGGTTTGAAAATAATATCTCCTTGAAGCCTTCCTTGTACTCGTGTGTTATGTAAAAAGTGGTTTTTGTTTTACAAAACTAGAAATCTTTTTTTTTCCTTTTGTCTTTCCTTTTGTCTTTTCCTTGCTCATTAAATCACCAGGCGGCTTTGAGTCTGTGGTGGGAATGCCTTATTCCAGAGACCCAGCCTTTCCTTTTGTCTTGACATGTAGACTAAAGAAAGATAAGATATGCATTTCCAGTTAAATGCATTTGTAAATATATTTGGTTCAGAACGTGTTGTCACATTAAGTGTGCCAGCGAAGAGGATTCCCCCGCAGGATTTAAAGAGCAATCTTTGATACTGATATAGTCAGTCAAAAATAAAACCCCGCTTACAATTCTAAATTGGCTGAAGTATAATATGAACGGAGTAAACATGCCTTCCGTACAGCATGCACATGTGTGTGCATATGTGTGTGTGCAGGATTTTCTAAAGGCATTGTGCTTCACACTCTCAGGTTCTTGTTTCTCAAATATTCTCCCATCTAAGAGGCGTTGGTTATTGAGATTATTTCTATGAGTCTCTAGATTTGTGGATTTAGGTCTTTTTAATTCCTGAGGCCACCCTTCTCCTTGCTCCTCCTCTTGGGCAGTTTTGCCATAGGCATCCCATAATTATCCCATATGCCAGCTTTTCTGAGTAGGTTCAGTTATCTCAGGGCCTAAAGCCCTGGTTCTGAGGATGGCATCAGCCTTCATGATTAGGCGAGAATTTATGATTTCTATTGGTGCTCATTTGTGTGTGCATGTGTGTGTGTGTGTGTGTGTGTGTGTGTGTGTGTGTGTGTGTGTGTAATTTCTATAGACAAGGTCTTTTGTATCCCAGACTGGCTAAAAACTTTAGTTGAGGATTACTTGGAACTTAGTGCATAATGTTCCTGTTCTCTTCAATAAGGGTGACACAGGATATAGGTTAACATTAGTTGTTTTGTTTTCATTCCTGATTTTGGTTTCCATTTATATCCAATCTATTTCATCTCTCTACCAAAACCTCATATAGAGAGCAACTTGACAACTGGCAAAACCCCATCTGCCCTCTACTGAACTCTTTCTCCTCTCTCTTCTGCTACTCTGAGCTCCCGTTTTTACTATAAAAAGTAGGTGAATCGCTACAGTAAATTGGAACAGGCTGAGCTTCAGTTCTTTAGTCTAGAGGTTTATAGATGTTATGCTTATCTTAAATTTTTAAATTAATATCCTCATTTGATTTTTTTACTGTTTTTAATTGAGGCATAATTGTAAATCTTTATGGCGTACACTAATAATTTACTACATGTGTGCAATATGTGGTGATCAGAGCAGCATAATTCCTGTCACTTCTCACTGTTGGGGAGCTACAAGCACCCCTCTCCTAGTTCCTCCTTAAAAGAAATAGGTAGTGAGTTAATATTTATAATCTTCATCTGCGGTGTGCACTCTAGAACATGCAGAATCTCCACTTGTTATATAACTGTACCTTGTTTTCCATATCCAACTCCACCCCCTTCTTAACCTTAGTGACCACTGTTCTATTATATTCGTTTTATTTAAATATGAGAAAATTAGAGCCCTGTACAGCTTTAAATATTTAGAAGGATATCTATTAAAAGTTCTTTTAATATAAACTGTAATTATGTGCCCTTATCAGAAAGTCATGTCTATGAGTCAGATGTCTTTCATTCTGGCTGGTAGAAGCCACTAATTTTTTCTACTTTTAATATTAGCCCTTCCCCACATGGGGGTTCCCTTTATAGGTTTCCAACATTGCACTTTATACACACATTATTCATAGATAATTACTTGGTAGTCATCTATGAGTGTTAGACTTTAGACCAGGCCAGGGCAGTGTGAGAAGTCACCGGCTGTGGAGCTAGAGAAAGACACAGGCTTCCAGCCTCAGTCTTACTCCGGGTGTGACTGTAATCATATCACTGCAAGCTCCATGCCTCCCTCCTTGTCTCTGACCTGCAGCCAGCTTTTCCTGGGTAAGGTTATAGTAAAAAGGGCAACACCTACTGGGAGGTGTCAGTATTCTTTGCCAAGTTAAAAAGATTTGCATCTGGGTGATGGTGGCACATGTCTTTAATCCAAGCACTTGGGAGAAAGAGGCAGATAGATCTCTGTGAGTATATAACCAGCTGTTTGCGTTTAGAGGAAAGGCATCTAAGGTTTTTGTTGTTGTTTTGCATTAACATAAGATAAAGTTCTTATGGACCTTCACACTAAATAATTGCAAATAAAAGTTTTATCTCTATGTGTATACATATATATGTATGTATGTATGTGTATATGTATATATACACACACAGAGTATGCGTTATTATGAATTTATATGTTTGGCTAAAGTATAGGCCACTATTTTATTAAATGATTCTAAACTTCATTTTTAGATATTTGATTTAATGGATGCCAAAGCACGTGCTGATTGTATCAAAGAAATAGATCTCCTTAAGGTAAATAATGACCTATGGTCTGTTTATTAAAATTCTGAACGTGTTGATAAAATGACTTATCAAAATGTCATATTTCACAGTAGAACAATCTTTAAGGCTTGCTTGATGACACACTGGTTTTAAATAACACTGCACAAATTAAGAGTATGTATGTTTTGGAGGATATAATTTTGATTTATGATAAAATAATTAAATCAAAATATTAGGTATAGTCCACTTTTTCAAAGCAGAACAGGTCTATAGTCATAAACACTGGAGAACTGTTTTTGTAGAACATTCTGTGTAAGCCTATCCTACTTGTTAAGTAATATAAGTGCATAATGGTGTCTCGTCATGGTGTGTCATGCACATACATGAGCCTGGACGAACCCAGATGCTTCACATTTATGAACTTTGAAAACCCTCACTTCTGTGGACGTAGGCAAAGTGAACAGAGAGAGTGTGCCAGGAATCAACATTCAGTTCCCTGTCCACCCGAGAGTGTGACGAGGTTCCAGTACCCGGGACAGTCATTCTTTTACAGAATGGCCTTTGCTGTATTTTTTATTTGTTTTCAATCAGGTACAATGGCCCATACTTGTGATCCCAGCACCTGGGAAGTCAAGACAGGCAGAACCTGAGCTCCAGGCCAGCCTGGGCTAGGAAATAAGAGCTTCTCTTTAAAGAAAAGCAAAAGCGTGGGGTTTTGTACATCTGCACTTTTTCTTAACATGTCAGCTTTGACCAAAGTATTTCAAAACTGCTTTTCCACTCTTCACATTTGAAGTGACTGGTTTACGCACATACGCGCATGTATACACACACACACACACACACACACACACACACACACACACACACACGCAGGCGCACAAACGCGTGCACGCGCATACACACACACACTTTTTAAAAATAGAAATAGTATCAGTATGAACAGTACAGAATAAAAACTTGAATATAAAGAAATTTTTGAGAATTTCTCTTTGAGAAATTATGTCTTGTGTTAAACTTGTTTAAAGTTTGAGCAGAAAAGTTGTTAATGTGGTTACTGTGTATATTTCTACAAGGTGAGATTGTATTCTTAGGGATGATCTCAGTCGACTCCCATAGACAGGTTCCACATGTTTTTATCTCTTGATGTAGAACAGTATCTAGTTACTCTATAGTCAGTGTTAATTGTGGTATTGAGCAGTCGAGCTGTCTAGGAACAGCTCTCATTTTAAAAGAAAGAGCATAAAGAGACACTTTTACAGCCGGATGTTCTTGTATGACAGTTCTCACTTTGAAGGATATAATTTTGAGCAATTAATGATTCAATTCTAGCATTCACTTACTGCATTTATTTATATGCCTACTAGTCATCACAGTACTTAAAAAGTCTTGAGTACATCATTTATTATATCTAATAAAATATTAAAATAAGTTTATTCATATCTAGTTTTACTTTGAATAATTATGTGTTTTAAAATTGACTATCATAAAAATATGCTGTCAAGATATTTGCAATTTGAAAATGAGTTGCCGTAGCTAAATTAAAATTATTAAAAACTTTACTACAATTTAAAATAAAACTTTTTGATTTCTGCTGTTTTTCCTTAGCAACTCAATCATCCAAATGTAATTAAATATTATGCATCATTCATCGAAGATAATGAGCTGAACATAGTTTTGGAATTAGCAGATGCCGGTGACCTCTCCAGAATGATAAAGGTAAGTTTGGGCGTTTGTTCTGTGGAATGTGTACCGAGGTAGCTGCTTTCAAGACCTCGCTGTAACAATTGGCATATGGCGGGTGGGAAGGATGGAAGTGGTGATGAAGTTGACTTAGCAAACTTCACCTAAATTACCTTACATTTCTAAATGCACCCGAATCAGTTGGAAATAGCCACTTGTTTTCTGAAGTTGGAGTGTTTCAGCTTGTGACTCAGGAGCAGCGTAGTCTTGATCCTTTGTCTTCGGACCTAAGGGAAAGGGGGAAGAAAGAAATTCCACGTTGGAGAAATAGCTTGATTATTAAAGTGCGTGCCACACAAGGATGAGCAGCTGAGAGCATATCTCCAGAACTCATGTACAAAGCCGGGCGCAAGAGTAGGTGCCTGTTATCGGAGCTCTCAGCAGTGGAGACAGAGGGGTCCCTGGAACTCCCTGGCCTGCCAGTAGAGCTGTTTTGGTGAGCTCTAGGTTCAGTGAGAGACCTTGTCTCAAAATAGAAGATAGGGAATGGTTGAGGAAGATATTAGCCTCCAACTTTTACATAGACATACACACCGCTGCTCACGTGTAAACACACAATCCATGTGTTTGTGTGTTTGTGTACACACACACATAGACACACACATAAAGGAAAGAAATCTAAGAGCAGCTTAGAAGCTGAGCTGAGAGGCCTCCTCAGAGAAGAATTTGGATGTCTGTCTGACTGAAAAGCTGTTTCGCGTTTTTCCTTAAAAGCGTATTAATTGGGTTTATGTTGAGTTGCAGTAATAGAAACCACTGAATGAGAGTAAGTTAAGAAACTGCTTATCCTTGTGTATGTTACTTCTCTGCACCACTTTCTCTAAAATATAATTCACAGGGACATTGCAGTGATTAAATCCTTTTATGTTCATCCAGATCTTAAAATCGTGTTTCATGTTCAGCTTCAGTCCCCTGATATAGTCTCACGGACATATTTCTCTCTAAGATGTTGCTTGCCTCCCACTACCGTACCCTGGGTGGTAGGGGAAAGATGGTGCAGAGTCAACGACACAGACTCTGGGAGTCAGGGAAGTGACGGAGCAGACTCATTTATTGGGGACTTTAGGTAAACTTATACACCCCTTCCCAGGACCTAAGGATTGGTGTCATCTGGAACCTGTGTTGTCTCTCCTTTATTGGCTCTGGCCATCTGATGTCATGGTGTCCTCAGTCTCGGGCACTGAGACCGGCTCCCAATTGGCTCAAGGGGAAGTTACCCATGAGCATACTTGACTGACCCTGAGGGTTTTTTTTTTTTTTTCCCAGACTGTCACAGACGGTTTTAGCTGGCTGTTGGCTCCTCCTACAACAAGACAGGCTACATGATAGCCTATATTTAAATGGCAGTGCCAGCTAGGCCTCTGTTATTGTGGAAGGCAAATTAGACAGTGTGGGAACAAATCAAACCAACCAAAGAAGAAAAACAAAGGTGGTGAGGTAATTTAGACCCTTCTAAAGTCAAGGAATCACCCACTGTTGCCTCCATTTTGGTTGAGACTTAAGGCTTGAAGAGGAGTAACAGCGTTGCAGAAGTAAAGGGGCTTAAAAGTTAGGGATACCCTGGGTGGAAACTTTTAGGGTAACCTGGCTGTAGGTGGACTTGATGTTCTGGTTTCCTGGCAGGTTTCCATGGTGATTTCAAGTTCTGTTTCCGTGAGGGGGTCTGGGTAGTGTCAGCTTGTGCACTGAGTTTTTGGACTAGCAGAGTCTGGTAAATCGCTAATAATCTGTTGCTGGATATTGAATGGAGAGTGCCAAACATACTCCTTTAATCCTTGCCAGGATCCTGGGAAGTAAATGCAGCACTTTAAGAGCATAAGAAAGTACCATTGCTAGCACATAGCAGAGCTAGGCCTCTGGAAATTAGGTCTGTTAAGTACACTAATGCACACGTTTTCCTTTGATAGCCCTTAAAGATCCTGTATAGCAGGATTCCTTTGACTATCAGGCGCAAGTACTTGACCATCCACTCAAAAGAATGGTGTCATGACTTACATCTCATTTCTAGATTTTCAGATCAAGGTGTCCAATAGTTAAGAACTCTTCTCCTGAGTGGGGCTTCTCTATAGACCTCGGTCACTTGTGTCACTCAGATTCTGTAAATTAAGGACACTTGGCTAGTGTTTCCTAGTTTCAGCACTCACTGTGTGAGGTGAAGTAAGAAGGGCTGGGGAGTAGATGAGTGATAGAGTACTTGCCTAGCCCATTCGATTCCCAGCACAGGAAGGGGGAGAAAAAGAGCAATGTTATTACTTCGTGGGAGCTGCCTAAGCACAGCATTTAAAGTGAATCCCTTCCAACCAGTTATCTGATGTTCTGGCTCAGGGACTTCCCACCACTTACTTAAGCTGCCAACTGCCAAAGTATTTCTTTGCAAGTTAAGGAGTAATAAAACTTTATAGTGGTAGCTTTAAAAGGAAATTAGGATGTCTTCTATGCCCACTTCTAGTGGACCACCTGGCCTTCCAACGGTTTGAACATACAAAAGGAAGCTGTCTTTACAAATGACTACAGCTTACATAAAACTGTTTGAACTTTTAGGTGTGAGGTTTCTTTTCTTCTACTTTTCTGTAACTACTGAGCTGGCGGTGCTGTGGGAAAGAGTAAGTTTTCTCTCTAAGGGGGATCCAGAACACCAGAAGTCTATGTGGAATGAGTTGTACTCCTATAGACAGATGGAGCCATCCTTGCTGTGCTCTTGAGGCTTCTGACTAAAGTTTGCAGATGTGTATGATGTAGTGGACTTTTTACAGGGGGAATTTTTTAGCGGTATCACTCAATTCCTCATAAATTGTGAGCATGGCAATTTATTGTACTTTGGTGAATTCTAGAGTTTCTGTCCTCCTCTCTCATGTAAGTTAGCGTGTAAGCTTTTGGATGATACTTGCTTTCTGGTGGGTTCTGGCAGTGTTTGTGTAGTCTAAGTATAAGACCTTCTGATGGTTCCAGGTCCTTTAGATCTCAGATCTAAAACATGAAAGTCATATTGTCAAACCTGCAGATCTTCAGCAAAATAGCTGTGACTAGTAAGTTTGAATTGCTACTTCCTGGTGGATCACTTTGGATCCCAGGTATATCTGTGTGTGTGTGTGTGTGTGTGTGTGTGTGTGTGTGTGTGTGTGTGTGTGTGTTTCAGTATGCTATTTCAGACTTGACCATATCTCCGTGTTGCCTTCAGAGGAATAATGTAATAAATTTGAATGATCTGACTCGAAGGTCTCCTCTGGTTCCTTCTGAGTAGAATTTTATTATGGATTACAACAATTACATATACATTTATGTTTGTTCCCCTCTATATGGTTTAAACTTTGTGCTTATCCACTGTCTTTTTCTTTCTGGAGTTTGAAATTAGCCATCTCTCTTCAGAGTGAGAGCCCTTCAATTCATTCACCAGGATCCATTCTACAAGTCTATATTTTTTCATCAGTTTTTGGGTGTCCTGGAAAAATAAGAAAGCCCCCTGCTTGCAGTCAGATCCTTCCAGGATTTCTTAATGATGGTGAACACTGGATTGTATGGCAGTCTGTGTTCCAAGGAAAGACTCTCACTCTGTGTGTCCACCTTCCATGTCCCTGGAAGAGTGCCTGGCCCAGGGTGGTCACTTAAATGTCTCCTGCAGAATCCAGCTTTTGCTTTTCCCATAGTCTCTGCGGAAGTCAGTTCCTCGACTGTTTTAGTGTTTCATCCTCTTGTGTCATGTATGCAGTTCCGTGTGCAAAGGGCACCCCCTCTTCATTCCTGGTCAACTTTCTATCTCTATATCCTTGAGCCCTTCACAGATACCAGTTCCTCAAGCCTTTCCCTTTGACCTCAAAGATGCATTTATATATAAATGTATTTAGAGATATGCATTTATTCCTCTGGAGACCAGTCTTCCCCAGCATTTAGTAATGCAATTCCATAGTGATTTTGCATGCATCATTTTATTGATATTTTCATTTGTTCATTACTTAATGTTTCCTTGATCAGACTGTGTCCTCTTTTTTCACTAGGCTGTCCGCTGTTAGGGAGGTGCCTGGAGCTCCACATCCCGTATAGCAGTTGGTTCTGTTAGCTTGGCTACACTTTCCTGTTCCCAGGGCCAGTACGCGACATGGGTGGCAGTTTCCTCCTACTTTATACTTTATACTTGGTCTCTTCTGGACTTGCTCCATTAGTGAGTGACCTGCTGGCATGATAGAAGAGGCTTCTGCTGCAGCAGTTGCACAAAGGGGCATGGGTGGAGGCTCCTAAAAATTCCACAGTTGTTTTCTAAACTCCCAGTTTTATAGGCATTATGAAAGGATAATGGCCCAGGATCTTCTTTCGTGCAAGAACATGAGAGTGGCTTAACCTTAACACTTCACAAAGGCAGCAATGAAGGTTTGCATTGTGTTTAGAGTGTCGTAAAATCACCATGCAGTACCACTGTGTTTCACTCTCTCTCAAGTCTTCAGCCTAATTGGGTTAGAAACGGATATATAGCTCCTGGTCTTTATTCCAGAGATGAACCTCTGGATAGCATTGCATCAAAGATTCTCGCAAGTAAATAATTAATTGGTTTAGAGCAGACTGACAAATATAATTAAGCAATTTATAGTTGAAATATTCAGTCTTTCTCTAATTAGTGACAAAGGAATTACCTGAGGCTGTGGTCAGATGAAATACTTCCCAGTTGAGTTTGAGGATAAAAGGAAGTCTGGGATTTTTTTTCATCATAGATTTATTCATTAGCTGTAATCACAAACTCTAAAATAAAATGGTCTTAGGAAAAATTTGAGTTCAGTTAAGTCATGCCGTTGGTATATATTTTTTCTATTGTGGACGGATGGAACTCTTATATAATCCATCGTGTGATGAGCCCTGTGTGCTTATTTCACTGTTGAAATGTCAGGAAATATGACAAATGTAAAGGAATGAAACTAACTGAATACATGAACAAGAGTTCTGTTTATGCTTGTCAATGGTATCATTACAATACTTTTTAAATTTTTATAACCCCTTTTGCAAAATATACTCCATTCATTGAACTGACGTAAGTGTAAATGAAAATTTATAGTGTATGTTTGAAAGTCAACTCAATAGAAAAAAGTAAATATATATTTATATTTTTAAAACCTGTATTTTGTTGCCCTTTCAGTACAACACAGTTGTATGTAATTAATCTCTTTAGGGGAAGCTCAGAAGTCTAGCAGTTAGCAAATGTCTTACCACAACACTATGTCTAAGGATGAGAGGAATATTATTTTCAAAAAATATTTTCAGTAAAGTATACAATACATATAATTCAAAAGAATATATATAGACTGGAGGTTGTCATTATTCCAACCAATTAATTGAGGCTCTTATTTCTAATGCATTTAGTCATAGCTTGTCATCTTCCTTGGTACTGTTTCTGTTTGTGGGCCTTTCCCTTTGCATGTGTGTGTCTCGTATGCTCCCTGACTATCAGAGAATTTGGTTCCTTGTAGCCATATGATTAAAGTCACTAGTGCCACCGTGCAGCCATCCTCAGTTGCAGAGGCCCCTGCTTTCCTCTGTCATATGATCCTTTCACAGACTAAGCCAGGAGAGTCTTTCTGGTTGAGTCTCTCTGACTTAGGGCTCACCAGATTATGTGAAGCCGGTTCAGAATTAATGTTCCTATGGGTTAACTCAAAGTCAGCTGGCTGGGAAGCTTAATTATATCTGTACAAAGTAATCTGTCACATAGTAATGATGATGATGTTGATGATGATGATAATCTGGAAGCAATATTTTGTTTCTTTTGTTTATTTAAATTTTTAAAATACTAGTTTTATTATTTGAGGACTTTACACAGTGTATTTTTAGCTAGTCTTCCTCCTACTCCATCCTTTCAGCTCCCCCCATCGTACCCACCAAACCATCTTCCTAACTCACCTCCTCTTTTTTTATTATTTGTATTCAAAGCCCCGGTTGTGATTAGTGTTGACTTTGTGCAGGTGAGTGTGGGCTGTTCATTGCAGCATGGACAACCCATCAGCGGCCACAACATCGCACTAAGTAGCCCAAGCTCACTTTGAACTCTCTAGCCTGCCCCCACTTCCTAAATCCTGGGGTTACAGGTACCCCCACACCCAGCTTAGAAATAAATGTCAAGGGGAAAGGAGTGAGATAAACCTTATAATTCACCTTATCACAAAATGATAAATTAGCTAGACCATCAGCCATGTTTACAGTAATTGTTATCTTCACAGATTAAAAGTTAAAAAATGCATTTACTTACTTAGTTGAGTTACTGTTTTACACTGACTGTTTTTGTTTGACTTATCTAAATGTAAAGGTTGTACTGGAAGTGCGGCCATTTTGAAGTGCCTTTTATACTTGACCTTTGCACACTTACAACAATGAGGTCCTCCCAGTAGCATCATCTCTCTCTAATAGGGCTGATTTTCTGTGCATACCGGGATATCCACATTTCCCATTTCAGCCTGTGGCTGCAGTTGCAGTGCCTATCAGGCCACCAGCCCTTGCCAGTGATGCCAAATGAAGTCTTCCAATAATTGTAAACACCTGTGCATATATCGTATGCATTAGCTCAGTGTATACAGTATGGCAGGGTTCTTACAGAGCAGGGTAACATGTGAAACATTCCATGTATTTTCTTATAATTGTCTAGTTTCATAGCAAAATTGTGCAGAACTTAAGAATTTCCTGACACTGAAAATGATATGCCATCAAGACTGTTAGGTAGTCTGTGATGTAACTCGAAGGTTATGTAGAAAGTCTTTACTGTGTGTTTCCGTGGTTCCTAATGTTGGGAGGCATCAATGGCAGTGGCCCAGAGACACTTGGGCAAACTACCTAGCACGTCCTTGCTGGAACTCTGGGAAGAGATGGGGCCTACAAACTCAGCCTCTTCTGTGTTAAGCTTCTCCACTTGCCATCTTGTGGCTCTGTTGTGGTTTCTTTGGTCATACAAAAAATTAAAACAACTATCTCATACTTATCTAGTCTAATTTAACAGAGACAAATGTTTTTATTTTGTATGTCCACATCATACTGAAGATTAATTTTTCCTTTTTTTAAGAATTATAATTTATCTAGTGATAGGATTTTCTGTGGCTAATTCTGGTCCCAAACTTGCTGTGTGACTGGGAGATTACCTTGAATTCCTGATCCTCCTGGCTCTACTTCCCAACTGCTAACATTATAGGTGTGTGCCACTATGCCTGAATTCTGTTTTTTAAAACTCTAACTTTATATAGACCACTCTATGTAGTATAAAGTGAAACATTGGGACTGCATGGAAGCTGCTGTAGTCATAGGTCCCTTCTCGTAAGAGTTGCTCACCTGCAATGTAGGAGTCATCCCTTGTGTTATGTTTTTAAATGCTTTAGTGATTATTCTTTTTTTAAAAAAAATATCCTGAAGAAATTTTCCTGGTGTGGATATACCTGTGTTTAGAAGAGAACCTATAGGTGAAAGAACATCGTGACTTGGTTAGAAAATATTCTGTCAAAGGGAGGAAAGTGAGATGCCAGAAGGGTGTGTTCAGTGAGTGCCTACTGGCCAGGCCCATTATGCTGTGCATCTTAGAAATCAAACTGAAGTCTCTGAGCCTCTTCTTAACCATCAAGAGGACACATTCTTGGTGTAATACTGAAATTAGTGTAGTACTGAAATGCCAGTCGATAGGTGGTTTACCCACAGCATTCTCCCACATCTGTGTATAGCAAGTAGTTGTATATCTGAGTATGTGTGTGTGCGTGTGTGTGTGTGTGTGTGCGCGCGTGTGTGTGTGTATGTGTGTGTGTGTGCACAGAACAGGCCAGTTACACATTCAAAAGCAATTTGTCTTTTCTGTAGCCAGTCTCTGCCTTTAATTCTTTGCAATAATAACCACAAAATGTCATTTTATAAAAAGAAATACATTGTAATTACAAAGGTGTTTGGAGATATAACATCCCTGCTGATGGTAAATATTTGACCTAATTACAAGGTCCTCGTAAAGGAATCTACCTGCCATCGCCTCACATGAGAGCATGTGCATAGTAAGTGAACCTGTTAGGATCTCTGGCCCTGTTTGTTACTTTATTACTAACAGAAATTTGAGAGGGATGACAGACCTGTAAACTTACTGTTTTTAAGTGTGAAAATGTGCCAAATGGATATTTATGTGTTATTTGCTACTGAAATTGTTGACCCAGAGACAGTATTTAGAGATGGCAGGGGCTTTGACAATCATGTCCAAATTCTGTTTAATGCATCAAGGAAACAGGCCAACATTATTGGGTGGCTTGCTTAAGGTCACATGATTAATTATTGTCAAACCTCATAGTCCATTTTGTTGTAACACAGGTGTGCATTGTTAGAGGCCCATTTAAACATTTGACAGTAGTTCCAAGTAGGAAATGCTTCCTTGTATTTAACATAAATCACTTCCTGTTGTTGATTTTACTATTTAACCAGCATAATACATTTCTAAAGTTGCTTTATGTAGATTTCAGTCAACAGCTACGTAATTGTGGGGCCCATTGTCAAAATAAAAAGACGTTTTGAGGTGACAGTCAAGTGGCTGATTTTGGACCAAAATAGCCTACGCCCACGTTACTATCCCTGTGAATCCCAGATGTTTCCCTAGGAAAATTTTCTTGATAAAGATTAGCATACGTAACTACAGGCTTAGATATTTTTATATGCCATGGCTATTAAGGCAGAATTATTTTTTCTCTGTCAATGAATGTATGCTGAGGAATTTCACTGAGGCTTTTCCAGAAATTTCTTGAGGATCCTAGAGCTGCACCCTGAGAAATGAACAGTGTACTTGAGCTCCAGTGTCTAGCATGCAGGAGCCAAGTTTGCCCTGAGTTCAAAGAATAGTATAGCTACTCAGAGCCTACTTTATTCATGGATCTGGTGTTAAGCATTCTATTTGTAGGATACTTTACGATTAAAAACAAAGGTGTCTATTAAGATATATTTTCTTAGAATTCAAATGGAGGCTACTTGTACCGCTTGTCTTTCATAGCGATGAAAGTCACTTCGGTGGCAATGTCAATGTGCTGTAGCAGGTAAATTGGCCTCACCTCAGTGAGGTGTGAGTAAACTTTTATATACTCAGTGAAACAATAATGTGATCTCATGTTTGTGTTTAAGCTTGTAACTTGCTTAGCTTTTTGTTGCATCTAGTATTTCTGTTGAATTACAATCCAGTGTGTATATGAGTGCTGTTAATGGTGGTAGATTATACATGCACTATTTCAAGGCAAGCCTTTTTTATAAAAATACTAAACCCTAACAAAAGTTATGTCCAAGTGATCCATTAAGCCTGAGGGACAACTTTTGTCCACAGACTTTATTTTGGCTTTAAAGACATTTTATTGCATAGCATGAACATGATAAAAATGCCACAAATGTAACCTTTCATGTAAATATTTTTATTGATACTAGTCTTTAGAAACTTCCCTCGTGTTAATTGTTGTCTATGCACATAATTTTAAGTCTTATATTTTGCATTAGATGCTTTATAATATGGAATAAAGTATTACTACAGGGATGCCTCGCTTTCAGAAAGCAGAGGCTCTGGAAGTGATGCCCTCCTGCATTGCCTTTTGAAAGAGGAATGTACATTCCAGTAAGTGGAATACTGTAACCTTCCAGTGTGAAAAGTTAGTCCAGGGTTCCCTGCTTTGCTCTTCCCCCTCTTTTAGGAGGCAGGCAACAGTGCCACCATGAGAACAGACAGGTCTTCAACATTCTAGCTGTTGGCTTCCTCAACTCGCAACAGCCCTCCCTGCATTTAAAGAATATTTGACAAGCCCAAGCCTTTAAGTAGACATTTCAGAAATTGAGCAATACCCGTAGTATAATCAGACTTTATATGCTGATCGTCAAATTTAGGTTATTCTGCAGTGACCCTTAGTAAGATACCTGAGCCTTGCCAGGTCAGTCTGTGTGTGTAACATGAGATTAACATGAGCTCATTTTCATTGCTTTTAATCTGTTATAAGGAGCAGTGTCAGAGAAGAATATAAAACATGGAAACAGGTCTTCTCAACCTGTGTACATGCTCCCGAATGTGCATTTTGTGGCCAGTGTTCTCCAGTGCCTTTTATATTTTGTCTTTTTTATAATGAGACTAAAAATAAATACACACACACACATCAACAACAACAACTAAAAAAAGAGATTATGAATTTGAAAGAAACCAAGGGGCATGGGGAGTACATGGGAGGGTTTGAAGGGAGAAAAGGGAATGGGGAAATGATGTAATTCTATTACAATCTCAATTTTAATTATTTAAAATAATAAACTGGTAAGTTGATTATAGTTAAAATGAATTTAGACCTGTTAAAACATTAAGTTTTTTTCTACATGTTCTGATGGCTACATGTTACAGTATATTTATTTTTGAATGAAAAGAGACCCAGTGCCCATCTTCCTGTTGGCATCAAACAGTCCTCTGATATGTTAATGTGGCATTGGGGGAGCCCAGGCACAGGCTTTATTTGGATGCATTCCAAGTCTCAAGGAAAATTATGTGTGAAGAACTGAATTTTCAGCATTGTCCCCTTCCAGCGAAAACTGATATTGACACAGTGTGCCAGAAAAGAAACCCTGCATATTGGAGCACAATATGAGCATCTCTCAATGTTTACCAAGACCATGGTGCATCTTTACTATTACCTGGCCATTTAGAATATAAGGGTCCTGATTCAGTTGCTAATGCAATTTCAGAATAATTGATTTTTAAATGTCTTATTTGGGAAAGAGTAACATTTTTTTTTTTTTTAAAAAGTGTTTTCTGCTGTAGCAGAAGGACACAGTGGGGTGGGGGCATCATTTGTTGCCTTTGGAGAAGGGAGGGCACCAGGGGTTTTCTTGTAGCTTGGCCTTTTCAGCCAGACCTCACCTGGCCACAGGTGTAAATCATAAGGGCTAGGGTTTTTCATCACTTTCTCAAATATAGTTCCTTTGTATTCAATACCAAAAATGGTCAAACTTTTCCTAATGTGGTTTTCAAATACAGTAAAGAAGAGGTTTAAAATTTGACGTGTTGTAAGTACACACACTTCACACAGATAAAATTGTCTGAAAGCTTTGTGGGAAAATCCATTGAAAGGCACTGTTTCTACATGTGAGTAATTTATAAATATCTTCCAATAAGCAACCCACTACACTTCTGTTATGAAAAAATGATGCTTATATACAGAATATCCAGCGGAGCTGAGAGCTTGGTTCTTGGTGTGCTGCAATCCTAGTCTCTAACAGATTTAATAGAGGACAATGGACGAGCTCTGTAGCCATGGCTTGTGGATGTTCTAACAATGTCCCTGCCAATCTGTGACCCACTGTCTCCTGCACAGCCTGCTGGTACTCGCTGCTGTTTGTCTCAACTCTCCTCTAAGAGTCTAACTCTCCAGAGTGTAGCTTCCTTCATTCAAGGGACAGGTTTAGCTTTGAAAGTGCAGTGGATTTACTCATGGAAACATTTTAGAGAAATACCTTCACTTAATTTTTAATAAATTACAGCATTTCAGGTCGCCAGGATAGCTCCGTATTTAAGAAGGATTCTGCAGTGAAGACATTTGTCTGAAGCAGAACTGTCCTTGGTTTTCCCATTTTTTTTTTGTTGTGATTTCAAAGATAAAATCTTACGTGCCAGGCAGGTTTCAAACTCCTTGTCTGGCTGAGGGTGACCTTGAACTTCTGCTTTCAGGCACCCACCTCACAAGTGCTGGCTTGCACTTCTCCAAAACCATGCTCACTTTTGTGTCACTGGGCATGGGACCTGGGGCTTCGTGCATGCTAAACACATACTTTAGCAGCTGAGCTGCATACCCAGTAGGAACTGTCTTTTAATGAGTCTCATTGCATTAATATTTCTTCATTTCTCAATCCTGTAGCTTTTCTTGAACTTTGAGATAAATCATTTTATATAGGTGTATTTTTTTAAGTAGTCGGATATAACAGAGATGTAGTGTTCCATGGCTTTTGCTAATCATAAGTAGGAAGGAATGTAAAACATTATGTCAAATGAAATTCCTGGATTCATTTCTGTGTAGGAAATCATGCTTTTTCAAAATTAGTAATGGGGGAGATGAAAGTTGATATTTTTCTGACTTACTGATTTGGAATGCTGGAATTCAACTTTAGGAAATCTGAATTCTCATAGTCATTGTTTTTTTAATATTTTCAACAGCATTTTAAGAAACAAAAGAGGCTAATCCCTGAAAGGACCGTGTGGAAATACTTCGTTCAGCTCTGCAGTGCGCTGGAGCACATGCACTCCCGAAGAGTCATGCACAGAGGTAAGAAGCGCAGGAAACGGTAGCATCGTTTTCAGACATGTGAGCCGTCAGGCAGTTCAAAATAGCCTGTGTCTAATCCACTGCAGTGCTCTTCTTTGGATACTTTATGTCCAAATTATAGTTTATTAAGATTACAAGTCTATATAAGTAAAGCCCTACTGGGTTATAAATAAGAATGAAAAGTATGGTTTTGCTTGGCTTCTCTGAATATCTTGCTTGTCTTATCGGTAAAGCAAGTTAAGCTGCGGAAAAGCAGCTGGATGTACACGAGGAAGAGGGCTTGCTTCTTCTCTAGATGAAAGGTGTACTCTGGCTACACAGATTGCTTTAGTCTCCAGCCTTAGTCCTTATGGAGTCTTCATTATCACTCCTGTGGTTGGGCAGGGACAGTCGCTAAGTGACCGATGCACTGGTTTCGGAGTACTAAAAATTAGGAAGCAATTTATTTCAGGAATTATGATTTCTAAAACTGTCTAATCTTAAATACAGTGCACACAGTGCTGCTAAGCTATGATGTTATAACTGATAGAAATATATAAATTGATCTTCAGTAGCATGTTATTTAAACTTGTTATAAAGGGGCATGCATTTATTTTGCGTCTTAAATTTTGATAAATATTCTTTGGAAATGGCTATTAGCAGCCTTCATGGAGGTGTATTGAGGATTCTTGTAGGACTGGAAAATTTGAAATATATGAAAAGCATTCAAAGTATAGTGAGTATTTCATAGTTCAGACTTTCATATTTAATATACATTTTGATTTCTTCTAATTGTAAATATCTATTCTCCAAATATAAAATTTCCCTCCAAATGCTCAGCATTCCATCATCTTTCACCTGATTTCTTCATTTCTTCGCAGATATAAAACCAGCTAATGTGTTCATTACAGCCACTGGGGTGGTGAAACTCGGAGATCTTGGGCTGGGTCGGTTTTTCAGCTCGAAAACCACAGCTGCACATTCTTTAGGTAAGAGACGCAATATCGTTTTTGGCTAGTTGCGTGCGTGCGTGCGTGCGTGTGTGCGTGCGTGTGTGTGTGTGTGTGTGTGTGTGTGTGTGTGTGTGTGTGTTGGTCATGGTTCAAAACAGGGGTGCCAGCTCTGCAGCATTGATTGCATTCTTTATAAAACTGTTCTGGAAATCAGCCGCTCCTGACAGGTGCCATGCCCGCAGTTCCCTGTTACCTTTTACACTGTTTCGATACTCTTGTTTATTTGACCTCAAGCAGGCCCTGAGGTTTTTGTTGTTTGTAGTGGTTTTTTTTTAAAGTAATACTGATAAGCCTGACTTTTACTGTTGCCATGGAGAGCGCCTTGTATCTTATTTGATTGCGAGATAACTTAATGAAGAAGCTCTAGTTTGGAAGACTTCACTGAACATTTTTAAATGCCAGAGGTAATAATAATTCATATATATTTATTTATACGAAGGACATGCGACTGTGATAACTAGGGAAGAAAATCTAAAGATGATCCATAGCAAATGAGAAGGGAAAAAAAATTCCCTTTAGAGTGGAAGAAATCCTCCTCAATTGGTCATATTAGAGTTAACATTACTTTGATGTCCTCTGTACCTAAAATAGAATTGGTGTAACTGAAACCTTGTATCAGCAATGCCAAGAAAATTGTTTAGAAATTCCTGGAAGAAATGCTCTTGAAATGAAGTTTTAAGCAGGGCGTCTCAAGGTGCTTTAGGCCCCAGTTTTCTCCCTGTGCGTGTAACACACAGGAAAGGGTGAATTCTGAAAGAAATTAGCTTTAATTTAATTGTGTCTGTCTTTGCTGTCATGATTTCCTTGGAAGCCACTAATTCCTTGGTAACATGTGAAATGAGGAGCTTTTAAATGGGCCAGTGAGGAACAATGAGTTAAACTCAATAACCAGTTTAACAAGCATCCAGATAACCAACTGGTTAGAGACTTTTAAAGGCTTTTATTTCTGACGTTTCCCCCAAGATTCTGTGTGCCTTTGAATCTGTCGTCTATCTTTATTAATAGTTGGTGTTGCACACAGAGTTTGGCTTGATTGAAAGTGTGGCGGAATCGCTGACACGTCCCCGAATTTCAGCTTTATTAGTTATGGGGAGCATAAGATTCCACACCGAACTGTAACATTTCCCCCTTTGCTTCACACTTGGCTCACAGAACTTCATTACCTTTTCTAGGCACAAAAGACTTGGTATGAAATTTCATAAAAAGTCAATAAATTTGCTTAACCCTTTGATAAAGTTTCATTTGAGGAGTTTGAGTTCTTGTAGTCAATGTGGTAGACGATGTCTAGAAAGAACTATCACTCTATGCTGCTCACCTGGTTGGCATGTCATAACAATACCCTTCCATTAATTCACTTGAAACACTAGTTTATAGTTGCATGCATACACACACATATTACACATGCCTGTGCACACATGTTTTGTTTAATGTATTTTGCAGCCACTCTTGAGGAGGCTGTAGTTATCCATCTAGCCTTACCGACCTCATACATAAAACTTGACGTCCAAATTTGAACAATTTGAGATGGACTCAGTCTGCAGCTTACTACTTTTTGCAAAGGCCCCACATAGGAATGACAAGCATATGTGTGCATCCCCAGACTGGGGTGATGTGTCAGTCTAAAGTGTTTGATATGGAGAATACAGCAAATTTTAGTTGATTTAAGAAATCAGTAAGGATTTATCAGATCAGCTCAAATCAGTTATGTACATATACTCTGCTGCCATGATTACTGACGCTGAGACACACTTCTCAAACTGTAGTCAGTGAGGAGGAGAAACAAGGCTCTTTGGTGGTGAATCCATAATGAATGAATTTCTTTAGTAATTTTTTCATTCTGAGAAAAAAAAACATTGCTCTTTTAAATTCTTTCATTCTTGCTGGCCTTTCGTGCACAATGTAGATTCTAATGGTGTGAAGTTCATGTTTCCTAAACGAAGTGTACCGAGAAACGGGTTCAAGTTTGCACTCCGCCTTAATGATCGTTGGGCCTAATGAAAATAAGTATTGAGAAAATGTCTCCGCTAACAATATATTTCTACAGTATAGCGGGACTAGAGATGCTGACACACTTTTTGTTGTTGTCAAGTTGGTCCCAGAATTTTTACTTCTAGAGAATTATTCCTCTGCTATTACACATATTTTTTATTAGAAGCAGATTTATTTGCCTCTCATAGTTGAGGATGGAAAGTAATTGAAAACATGGCCACCCATACAAATTTATTTTTCTAATAAGAATGTAGTAGAACAGTCTTATTTATTGTATATTGTTGCAGTTTCTGGCTTTACTGATAGCCAAGTCTGGGACATGGTTCATGCTTACACTAGACCTAAATTATACTGAGATAATAAATAAGATGTTTAATGCAATTCCTAATGAAAAATCAACAACAGAAGGGGGGCCCTAGGATGTAACTAGTTGGCAGAGTGCTTGTCCAGCGTGTACTCTGAATTCTGTCCTTAGCACCACATAAACTGTTCATGGTACATGCTTGTAGTCCCAGTGAAGGCAGGAGGACCAGAAATTGAGTTCTTACTTCCCACGCTTATTATCAACTCTACTTTCCTTCTTCATTAAGCATACCTTCCCCAGCCCCACTTTGTTCTGAGTGTGAGAAACAGCGTAGCATCCTAGATAGTCCTGGATTTGTGTAATCACAGCTCTGGAGCACCTCTGTCCCGGCCCTTTGTTAACTCATCTGGACTCATGTTCTAGATTACAGCTCGAGGGTCCAGAACCAAGGCTACAGCAGCACTCGGGTTGCAAGGGGTGACCACATGGATGGGACCAGTTGTGCAGCTTGAGCATCTGGAACCAAAGTTGCAGGGTTGTCATGTGCTTGCTTACTGGGCTCAGCTGCCAGAAACACCTCGGTTTCATTACTGGGCCGAGTTTTAATTGACTTTTGGTTGTGCTTTCAGAAAACACAACCAAATGTTGCTCAAGTTTCCTTGGTCCCGACATTTGATCATGTGACCCCCCTATAGGGGTGCAACCCATAGTTGAGAGAATTGGACAAGTCTTGGGTATTTATCCAAAGCACAGAAAACAACGAGGTAACTTGATGTGCTGAGAAGAAAGTGGAGGAGATTTAACAAGTGTGCAGTGGGGCGGGCCTGTCTGGGAGGTAAACTGGCCATCTAAGGATCAGGAACAGGCTTTTGTAAGAGAACCCAGGCAGGGACTTCTCAGGCTCACAAGCAGCTGCAAGATGAGCTCCAGGTTCCCTGGGCAGGCAAGGGAGAGGTCGTGCCAGGTTTAGGAAGCATTCATATTGTATTCCTACTGTACTGCCCAGGCACAGCCATGAGTGCCCTTCATCTGCTTCAGGTCAAGCATGTCTGGGGTTGTCTGCTCAGCTGACTCTGGTTCATCCCTGTGCCAGCAATGCTCCCCTTTCCCTCTGAGGATCTGTGGACTAAGAAGGCTGTTGATCGCTTCTGTGGGGTGCAATGTGGACTGTTCTCCAGGTTCTGTCTCCTTTTACCTCCCCTCTGCTATATACGTGAATTTAGAATCTCCCTTTTGTGCTTTGCTACAGATATGGATAGGGCTGTGTATCGAGGGAGACTGAATATAGAATACTATACCTTCCCTATGAAGTTCACCTTGTTTTCTTTCATATTGTCAACTTCACAGATGTAACAGATGTTGGGAAACCTGTTACCTATTCACATCTTGAAAATTTTATGGTAAAGACACAGCTCTCTCTTGATCCAGCTTAAGGACAACTCCCAACAAAGTTGTGACCCCATGGGACCATAATCAAGTGTGCTGAAGCAGAGGTTGTGTGGACCCACGTTTTCTATTACGAAGAGCAGAGTGTTTCGGTCTTGTTCTCTTTTATTTCAGTTAAAACAGTGCTGAACGCAAACTGTTGAGCTGATTGCATAACTCACTCATGAGTTGCGTGGCCTGCCATGAGTCCAGATCTGCAGGGCTGTCACACCAGTTCCCGTTATTCCACTTGGAGACATTAGTCTGACAGAGTCTGATCAGTTCAGTTGATCAAATATAAGTTGGCCCAGTATGGTTCTTGTGCTGCTGCCAGTGGGCAGTAACACACACGGGCTTCTCTACAGCCTGCCAGTCGTTTAACTTATGGCTGCATCTCTCCTGGTGCTGAGGAAAGTGCAGAGGGGTAGGTCTTTGCTTCTTCGTTTGGAGCTATTCTCAGAGATTTAGTTCCCACTCTAACAGTACTTAGTGGCATTTTTCTGGCTTTCTGTCCAATCTGGAATCACCTAATCTTCAGTGCATTACCTGTGAATCTTCTGTGAAACATACCCTGTTTTCTTGTGTTCTGAAGTACTTTGGCTGCTTCCAGACTTAGGGAAAATTAAAACAAATTCAGCATCTGGTGCTGTGGGACATTTGAACTCATGGCTGTTTTCTCCACTATCAAATTCAGCGGCAGAGACCTGAGGAACAGGCGCTAAAGGAATGGGACTTAGAGACTGGTTTTACATAGCAGGCTGAGTTGAACTAAATGTGTTAGTGTGGGTGAGATTATGTGGAAGAATGAAATATGTTTCTGCATCAGAGCATTTTGTGTCTCTTGTCACCCAGAGTCCTTTGCAGCCTGCACTTGGCCTTCAGTGGCCCACCCTCCTCATGTAACAGGATTTCAGGCAATCTCGGTCCTATATTGTCTTCAGTTCAACATTTGGCTTTGATTGCATAAGGCAGAGAGAGCATGGCGATCACTCTCTGGCTGCTAACTAAAGCCTCCTGCTTGACTATGACACAAAACCTTTCCACTACTAAGTGTCTTATCTTAACTGACTGGGCAAGCCCACTCTGTGTCAGGGAAAGGAGAGCCCAGGAATAATGCACAGAGATAAAGGAAAAATGCCTTATCTGGTCTTCTGTTGGTGCCCTATTTATTTATGTGACTTGGCTGTAGCCACCCAAAACAACCAATAATGAACTCTTCTAGTGGAAATAGTTGCGAATGAAACAAAAGCCATGCATGGCCGAAAGGAATTTTTGTCTTTCTAACCTGAGTATCGACCTTGGAGACTGCCCAGTGGATCTTCAGTTGGCTCTTACGATAAGCACAGTATTTGGGCAATCTATCCAGTTAGAATAAATGTTGTTTTACTTGTCAACCTTCAAAAAGTCTAGACCAAGTGGCATATGATCTGTTCCCTGTTTTCTAGTTTCCCTTCAGTTCAGTAGCTTGTGAGATAAGTACAGTTACTTAGATGCATGTCAGTGAATGGCCAAACCAGAGCGCACCATTACCATAAGCCATGGTTTTTCTATAGCAAGTGTTATTCTTCCTGTAGTGAGTATATTGGCATCTCTTACTTTCCTACCTACTGCCGCCCGCCAAAAGATAACCCAAACAAGAACACCTTCTCAAAGTGGTCGAGGGAGCTCTCAAATACCACGCGTTTTTATAGCACTCTATGGTTTGCTGTACTCCTTGGTGTCTCGTGTGGGTCTCATTGTAGCGTGAGTCTGAGGCACATGGGATTGAATTCCCACTCCCCCACACAGTGCAGGAATCCCCAACAAAGCACTGCCTCCCACACCGCTCCAAATTCAATGGGATAAAAACAATAGGAATGTATTACTTTGCAATTTCATGGGTACCACATCCAGTCTGGATCTTGGTGAGCTAACTAGAGTGTATCTGCAGTGCTCCTGGTGGCTGTGGTACAGCATTTGTTTCTGGTTTCCTCTAGTTTCTGGAGCAGAATTCAGCTTTTTGGTGCTGCTAACACTGTGGCTCCTGTTTGCTAACCGCCTGTTGGGCTCAAGGCCACTCTCATGTTCTAGAAAATGCTTCCATTTTTTGGCCACAGTATGAGCCTCCCTCATACTCGGGTCTCTTGCTCTTTTATTGTATCTCTTTGTGGTCATCTAGGATGATCAGTATTGTTACAGGTATAATCTTACACCTGTAGAGTCCCCTTTGGCAGGTGTCATAATGCAAACAAGTGTAAAACTGAGTAGGAAGATCACAGGACCAGCCTTCTGCCCATTCACCATTGTGAAAACCAGGGGGTTTAATGGTAGAATGGTTTCATTTCATTTTCAAAATGGAGTGGTTTCTTTTTTATTGGGGGGGGGGGCTGTAGTATTTTAAATTATTTCCAAAAGTTTCTTCTGGCCACAGGGGCTTCTCACTTCTCTCACAGACATGCTTCTCAGTGGCTTCCCTTGCAAGGACTGGGATGTAGGAGAGGAGAAAATAGCAACAGGAGGGAAGCTTGCTTAGGAAAATTAATCTGAGATACAAATACCACCACCACACAGCGTGCTCCTGTGCACGCAGTTGAGGTGGTATGGACTTACTGTCGCTGACCCAGCGAGCTCCTGCCTGCTGCAGTGACAGATGCACTGGTGTGTAGATGCGGCTGTGCATGCTTTCAGGACATCCCCAAGAAGAGAAGGTGGAGAGGATTTTTCTGTGTGAATTTAGTTGTTGCATGTGATTGTTCTATACCCTAAAATGAAATAGATTTCTATATCTAACTAGAAGGTACCAACATTGGTATCTAGAGTAGACAAATACTTGAAACCCCTGGGGAGAAATTATGCTGCTGCTGTATCATAGGACAGCCTGAACTCTGTTTATCTTTCAAATGGAGACAAACATCTCTCTGGTCCTGTGATGTTGTCAGCAGAGTAAACGCATGCCCACTGTCCGGGCCAGATACCAGAATTTCACACTGGAATCTCTCGAGTGTATATGCGTGTTCCCCACACTGTTTCCAAGTGTGATGCGTCCTCTACCTCCAGCTCAGAAAATTAGTGTTTCTGAAGCAGGCAGTGAGACAGCTTCCTGTCTGGTGCCAGGTGCCACCTGCGGTCACGCACTTGTTTTCTCCACACCTTTCCTGGCTCCTCTCCATGAGTCCATCTTTGCCGCTCTCCTCGCATCGTTCAGGGTGGTGTGGAGCGTAGAGGCAGCATATGTTCAGACAGTCCTGGAGGCCGCTTCCGCTGGTTTATTTTTAACTTCCTGTCCTTTCCCAACTTAAGTAATTGCTCTGTGAAGAAGCTATTATCTGTTTTAAACTGTGCACATTTAACCTCCCAGCCACCATAACAAGTGTTTATTTAAAACAACCACAGTAGTGTAGCATCGTGTAATTTTCACGTGCAGCCCCCTGAATTTCCAGCTTTTCATGCTAGTTTCTCTTCTGCCTTGGTTTGGGGAGGCAAAAACATTTTCAGTTACATTGCACGGTCATCGGTTTAATGAAGTAACTGTCTGCTAAATGGGCTTAAATTCTAGATTGCCCTGGGCAAGTCTCCTGTCTTTGGCAACTTGCCTGACCTGGCAGACCTCATTACTGTTTAGGAGTACAGTGTCTGAGACAGCACCTCAGAACAAGGCCTGTGTGGCTCTGCTGTGGTCCCCACAACGTTAAGGAGCTGCCCTGTTTATTCCTGGCTCTCCAGGATCTAGAACAGCGTGTACCACAGGTAGCACCTGAGACATTTGTTAAGTCACTCACCTAACACACACAGTGACTGCGGTGCCCGGAACAGGGGAGTGAAGAAATCCACTGAGCTAGAAATTCCTTCTGCAGTGTCACAAGTGTTATTAAGTGTGCCTCGCAGATGACAGATATTTTCTAAATGTTTTTTTGCAGAAGAAATACTGATCTAGCATTCAGACATCCCACAGTGACCTCAGATTAGACTCATAATAATGAAATAAATTTGATCTCTTTCCATTCGGTCTGCCAACAGCATTTCTGGCTGGCTCATAAGTTCAAAGGAGAAATGGAAATTAATGCTTCGTCTCTTGGTTGTGTATTTGAATCAAACTATGGTTAAGATGACTTGTGCCTTTTTGGTTTTCCCAGCAAGGAATGAATGTTCAAGGCGTTTTCTTCTGCAGTTTGTCCCGATTCTGAGAAAAAGTGGCCCGAATTGACTTGTTTCTCCTTGAGCTTTCTCATATGGCTGACCTAAAGAACAGCTCTAAATAAAGAGTATATCGGGTTTTTTTTCTTACCACGCAATTTTTCATATAATTTTTTAAAGAATTTTTTTTACAAATGCTGTAGAATTGAAGTGTAAAATGTGTCTCAGAGATACCTTGTTTTGCACACTATCTCATTTTACACACTATCCCTTCTCATAGTTAAGGGAAATGAATAAAAGTAGGCCTAGAGCAACAGGCAAAATGTCTCAGTGGGTAAGTGTGTAAGTGGGTGAGTGGGTAGGTGTGTGAGTGTGTAAGTGCGTAAGTGTGTAAGTGGGTAAGTGGGTAGGTGTGTGAGTGGGTAAGTGTGTGAGTGGGCAAGCGCGCAAGTGGGTAAGTGTGTAAGTGGTTAAGTGTGTAAGTGGGTGAGTGTGTAAGCGGGTAAGCGTGTAAGTGGGTGAGTGGGTAAGTGTGCTTGCGGCTGAGCCTGAGAATCTGACTTTAATCTCAAGACTCACATAGTAGAGGGAGAGAATCAACCCCTCAAGTTGTCTGTCCTCTGACCTCCACGCGTGCACTGCGGCACACACACGTGCATGCACGCACATGCATGCACACACACATGTACACACCAAATAAATAAATGAAAAGAGGAGGAGGGTATAGCTAGAGGCAAAGCATGAGACACAGATCCAGCTTTTGACCAGTACTCTGTTGCCTCCTTGAATGAAAGCAGAAAGATAGACTACAACATCCAATCATATGACCAAGATTCTTTCCTTGTGCTGTTTTTTTCTTTATCCAAGTCTTTGCAGAGATTAAAGTGCTAAACTTTCGGCTAGCCCACTGAAAATGTTCTGTATGTCGCTGATTCTAATGAAGTGTCACCACGTCAGCTGTGGCTTCTGGGAGAACATCCTGAGATGTGGTGGTGTTCTTAAGCTCGTGGTGGGACTTCTAAAAACCTGTCTCTTTATTCAGAACAGATTTAAGGAGTGTTTACGTTCCATGAAGGATATGCCGTGGGAAGCACTTCTCATCCAGCTAGGTCAGCTAACATCAAGACAGTGCTTTGTTTTCACAGTTGAAAATTCTCATAGTACAGTATTAGTGCTGATTAAAGGGAGGTCAGATAACGTTGTCAGCTCTTCTGAAGCCAGCTGCCTTTTCATTTAAAAAAAATCATTTTTTTTACCCACTGTTACTCATGTCGAGAGGTTAAAATGGCGTAAGTATCTAGTTTTGCGAAATGTATTCTCATCTTACCCATAACCATAAATTCTTGAAAGCTAAAGCAGAGTTATGCATCATGCTGCCCTGAGTGTCTCCATATGGAACAATCTGCATGATTGTTTAAATGTCTTGTCCTCTCGCTCCGCAGTTCTCTTCCCTTGTACAGCTGCTTCAAAAGTCTCAGCATTCCTCAGGCCGCAGTCACCACGGCAAACAGCTGCTGGGGAGTTTAAGGGAAGGGTTTTAGGAAATAATTATGTCTTCATTAGGTTGAAATGTTGAAAACACAGCACTGCATCTAAGCGCACTGTAAATTTTCCTAAGCGCTTAAAACCGTAAGTCTGTTCAAAAGACAGGAGACAGGATGACTCAGTTTGCCATGGGATGGAGCCGAACACCTTCGCTCAGGTCGCTCAGCGGAAGAGGTGGGTCCAGAGCAGAGGGGTACATTAGGGAGCCTGCCAGGGGGGGCTGTGGAAGCGCCTTCTCGGGCCTCCGGTCGACAGTAATTATGAATTTGCCCAGTTGGGAGCAGTGCGGAATGCAAACCTGCTTCTCCTCTATGATTATCGGAAATGTGCTGAGAAGGAGGGGGGCGGCACGCTTGGTTTTTTTTTATAATATATTCTCAGGCAGCCTTTGTGATGAAACACGCAGGAACAGTCGGAGGATGCTCATTGTTTAGGTGATGGAGAATCCGTGTTTAAGTTTAAATCCTAGTGCTCAGTCTGTAACTTCAGGCTGACCCCCAGCAACAGTGCTACAGAGGGCGTTCCTCTACACTAGACTGTGGCCATTTAAAGCAGTTTGAACCGCCTCGTCCTCCTTTTCCTCTGCTCCCTTCACTTGTGGGCGGCCTTCTGTGAGCTGGGTTGGTGTTTCCGTTAAGGTATGGGGGGGGGGGGCTGAGGCTAATCTCTGTAAAGTGTTAGCATTTGTTCTTCCTCTCTGCTGTCATCAATCCTTCACACTCACACCAAACCCCTAATGTATCAGCAGGCTTCCCAGAGCTCCTGGTTCAAATTACCTTTGCTTTTGGTAAACTCTGAACCTTCAAGCTTGGTGTTTTCAGCTGCCCCCTGTGGATCCCGGGAAGCCTCTCTCTGCACCCCTCCCCGCCAGTCTCTCACTTTATGTCCTGTAACCAGAAGCCTGCCAGGAGCTTGCTCATTATCCCAACTGCAGCCCGCCATCCTTCCGCCAGCAGAGGAAGTGTGTGTGCTTGTGTGCGCGTGCGCGTCTGGCCAGTAATTGGAGTTGCGTATGCAAGCTATGAGAAAGGGGTCCTAGCTCGGAAGCTGCAGACTTGTGTTGCTTTTCTCCAATGATGACACCATGAAGCTAGTTTTTGTTGTTGTTTCTGAACAACTCCTTATTCTTCTGACACTACTGAAATAAGCACACTTGCCGTCAAGGTCCATGCTACAATTAACTGATTTCTTAAAGTTTTTCTCCCTTATTTTCATATCAGAGTAGTTCAGATTTCCTCTAAAGTTTCGATCTTCTCTCACCATATTTCATTCCCGTTCACTTCTGTAAGTGCCTGCCTTAGATCCGCGGTGCTAAGGACTGGCCGTTTTCACGGAAAATGGATTCCGTTCTAGGTAGACCTGTGAGGCTCCCACACTGGCACCGTTGAGTTGCCACACACGGATGTGAGACTGACTTTTGCTTGCAAGGATGGTGCTCCATTGATGGCTGTCGATGTGACTCTTAATAGTGTTTCTGACTAACGTCCCCGTTACAGTGTTGTGAATCATCTCCTTAAGCGTTATAGCAAACACCTGTGGGATTTTTTGAAAAGCCATGGGAAAAACTAGAAAATGTCCTTTCTCCAGAAGTGGCCTATCGTTAGTACAGGTTTCCTCTGCTAAAAACAGATTCATGAATACCTACTGCAAACCTTGATTTTCTGTTTGGCAAAAAGCCTTAGGCTAATGATGGTGAATTAATAGCAGAGATATTTGAAATTAAAGATACTCACTTTGAAAGGCACTTAAACTGTTCTTACTCTTCAAGGCATAATAGACATGCTTTCATTTTCTTAAAAATCATGTCAGCATTTCGAAAATAGAGCCACAAAAGAGAAAAAAGGCATCTGTGCATCTTAAGTCTCTGTAGCAGCAGGAACTCGGGTTCTTTTGCATAGGTGCTAGCGCCCTGCCCTTGGGTCATCCCAGCGTCCGACCTGTGACAGTCCCGGTATTTCCTCTACTGAGAACTAAGCGCAGCCTGAGCACAGGCGTTGTTCATGTTAGGAGCCAGGACTATGTTCTCAGAGATGCTATCTTTGTGAAAGGTAGTAAGCTCATTGTATTTATACATTATGCCTCACGGTTTTTATCTAATACTATGAAATTTAAAATATTACCATGCTCAGCTATTTGAAATAAAGAAGCCATATTGAAAACAGCAAAATCCCACATGAATCACGTGTATAACTTCTCTGGAAAAAAAATTGTTTTTCCTTAGTTATCCTCCTTGGATTGATCAAAGGAAACCATTAGGAGTTTAGGCCACCACACTCTGTTTTATTGTAGTATAGATAAAAATGTACTTTTTTGAATAGTAAAGATGCTAACAAATTTTTGCTGTTTTCAATACTTCTTTATTTCTAAGATTAATATACAATTACCAATTGTATCATTTCCCCTTCCAGTGCCTCCCTAGAACCCCTCCTATGTACCACACCACCTCCCACCCTGCTCTCTCCCCCTTGATATCAGTGTTTAATTTCTTGTGGTACCGACATCTCCATTGTTATGGTGCTAGTTTGGCTTGGTTTGTCTTTTCAGTGGGTACACCTTACTACATGTCTCCAGAGAGAATACATGAAAACGGATACAACTTCAAGTCTGACATCTGGTCTCTTGGCTGTCTGCTCTATGAGGTAGGCACTGTTGATAATTCTATACATTGATACAGTTTCACTTACATTATATATCCAATATTACAGTTTGCATTTGTTTCCCCCCCCCGGATGATATTTTGTAGTCAGCTTTTATTGTGCTGAATTAATTCATTAGGCAATGACTAATTGTAATGTCCACATGTTAATTTTGTCTGATATATTTTCATTCATTGTTTGACAAAGACTTTATACTAATTTTACTATAATGCTATTCTCACCATGTGTGTGTAGGGAGAGATAAACATGTAGGAAACTTTTCAGTGCCTTGCAGGAGACTAATGCCATGGATTTGAGACATGAAAATATTTATGTTTATCAGTATTTTGTTTCCTATTTACTCAGGCAAAATGCATCTTTAAGGATGGCTTGGAAATAGTTAAGCCTTGCAGGTTCTCACTTAAGCTTGGGAATTCTGTTCTTAGCACAGGAGGATGGAGTCCCATAGCATGGTTCTCTGTTTATGTAGTGATGTAGTCTTGTATCTGGAGAAAAGGGCACCTAAGTAACACAGTTTTCATCATCCTCCAGAGCAGCGACATTGACAGTAACCCAAGGTAGTGACTCCTAAGACAGAATTTTAATTGTTTGACAGGAAAATGCAGAGTCAAAGATGCTAATTAAAAATCAGTCAGCATCTGAGTAAGTTTTATTGAATTGAAAGAAACACAATACCTGGAATTATTCTTTGTGTGCGTTTCAAGAAAGAAGTCTAAAGTTTGTGTTTTGTCTGTTGGGCTCTTCTGACTGGTTACAGATTCCTCAGCTTAGGGCAAGTGACCGTTCTGGTTTTGTGCTTTCTCTGATGACTGAGGACTCCTCAAAGGGTTTAACGTGCTCTTATGTGCACTCACCAGTTTGGACTCTGAAATACTATGAGCCAGTGATGTGGCAGAACATGGCCAGTTGTGTGTCCGTGGGATGATGAGGGACCCACGTTGCTTGTGTATCTTTATGTGTCCATGGGGTGACAAGAAGTTTGGCTTATTCTGAATTCTGACGATGCTTTTTGGGGGGCAATGTTGATAAGAATTGACTTGATAGTATTACTGCTGTAATATTTAAAAGTTAACCACTCCATATGTTTAAAAAAATGTTTTAACCAGGTGAGGCAGCATTAGAGTCGTTCAGGCTATATCAAAGAAATGTTTTTCTTTTAAACAACCTAAAAGTAGATAGGAAATGTGTTTCTAATAATGAGATTAAAGTTAGCCATGACAGTAGAAGAGCTGAGTTGACATAGTGTTAGAAGAAGTTTATTTAATTGTTGTAATCTTGAATCAAAATCGAAACAGTTATCTACATTGTACAGTTGCATTTGAGAGGCAGGGTCTGTTTTTATGTATGCTTAACATGGTCACCAAAATGCGGGCTCTCTCTGAACATTTCCATGCCCTCAAGGTTTGCATGTTGTGCTAATTTCAAGTTCAGGTGCTAATCATATTCATGGTGGGATCCCTTTCCATGCATTTTCTCAAATCCTTAATGTAGGAGTTGAGAACTTTTAAAAAGATTGGATCTATCATTATTTTTGGTAGATTATGGTAGAAAAAAAAAACCTCTATTGGGTGCCACAAACAATTTTGAAAAACTAAACTACACTAAAAAATAATGAAGAAAATATTGAATATGAAGATAGATTTAGTGCAATTTAGCTTTTCAAAATTGTCTATAGCACCCAATAGAGGGTGTTTTTTCCCCCTATCATAATCCACCATACTCTTAACAATGAAGGAGTAGGAAGCCCTTTTTTAGAACGTATTTGAAACTCGGGAAATTAGACTTTCAAATATTCCCGAAACCTTTGAAAAAACTGGGAGTGCGGTTTTAATTGATATGCAACAAAGTAGACTTTACTAATTAAAATCAAGATGCTGAGCTTGGCTACATGGACCTTTACATGGAAAAGTGGGTTTTACACATTTCCTTTATTGTTCACTGTGGCAATTGCATCCTTACAGGGTTGTAGGTTGGTGGCTTACAGTTCAAAAAAAAAAGAGAGCTGCCACCAGCCCCGAAGACAGACAGTGGGCTTTCGTCCCTCAGACACCCCCAGAATACTAATGAGGAAAGTCAGACCCTGGAGGTCAGGGAGCGAGTCAATCATCCTAGCGATCGTCTCAGTGTGGAGGATCAAATTAGCCTGAAAAATTCAGCTGCTGGGAGGAGAGGGCGAGCAGCTGTCAGGGGCAGCGCCGAGATGCACTAATGAACCAGATGAATAGTGCAAAAGCTTGAAAATAAAAACAGGACAGTTGACATTTTTCATCTGTCAAAGCAGGAGATGCATGAAAATATACTATTCCTGTTTAACTCCTTAGGGGACATTCAGATTTTTTTTTAACACTCTGCAGTATTGAGACAAAAGTAGTATAATGAACTCCTAGAGTATGATAGAGAATAAATGTACATTTACTTAAGGTCTTAGAAAGGTGGGGAGACAGTAGCTTATATCTACGGTCTATTTTTAAGGTGGCATATTTAACATTTGATTTTTATCATATAGTGTCCCTGCATTTTAAATTTAAACCTTGTTTATGATGGTGAATCCTGCATTAGAAATTCCTGCTCAGTGGTGTGTGTTTAAGGCATTCAAGTCCTTATTTACTTTATGTCATCATGGGGAACTATTCCCAAGGTTGTTGTGTGTGTGGGTGTGTGGAGGTTTTATATAAAGTATACTCTAGGTAAAACTGTATGTAGCTGCTTTCTAGGTGGGATTTCCAATCCTGTCCCCGCCTGGCTGGGGCTCTGAAGGAGTTAACACCCTGTCTGGAGCACACGAGACAGATGAGAGCCATTTTCAGCTTGTCCTGTCCCCACTGACGCTCTCTGAGTAGCACAGCATGGACCAGCGTGTTTCACACACACTCTGCCTGTCTGGGGAATGTACACATTGTCCTTCCAAAATCAAACTTATTAGCACATGTAGAAAAGGGTGACTGACTTTGGGGCAGCCTGGCACTCCGTGTTGTATTCTTGCGGCTGCGGCTCAGAGATTTAGAAGGTTTTTGAACAGGATGCGAACATTTTAAATTGAATTTTTAGTTTGTAACCTTGCTTACCAAGTAGTTGCTTGCGCTTTTAAATGTCAAGTTAGAACCTTGTCTTCAAATGCATTTCAATTCAGTAATGTCTCTTTTAAAGTGGTCTATCCTCCTAGTTATGTTTTTCTGCATAAAAATCACCTTTGGATACCTTGAATTGCATCTTGGAGTTATGAATATTTTTCAGCACATTTAATGTTTCTTGAGATATTAGCAAAAGAAAGTTATGAATTAAACTATTTAAAGATCAGTTACAATATTTAAAAAGTCTCTTCTCTGTTAAGATAACCTTTTTCCTAAATATTATCCTATGAATGATGAATGACATGTATTCTAGTCCCTAAGTCCTTGCTAAATTTAATGTAGTTTTATGTCAGTTTTTTGTTATATTGGACCATTGCATAGCTGAACCATTCCATATGATATCTGTTTTGTCATGATATGCTAGTTGTTTTTAATAGAACACACACACACAAATATCTTCCATTTCTTAGTATTGTTTTATGTTGTATGAGACATATCAGCTATTTATTTCTCTTTAGGAATTTTAAATGTTACAAAAATAAAATTGTTTCAAAAATAAAATTAATATTTTTAGCATTTAATAATAGAAAATGATAATCATAAAAATCAAAATTCTTACTTAATTTTATTCAAGGTAATTATAATTATTTTCTACCCCAGTGTCCTATACCTGAAGAAGTCACCTTTAAAGTTGCTTTGTAAGTACATGAGTTTCACTGTGAGTGTTTTACAGATGGCTGCATTGCAGAGTCCTTTCTATGGTGACAAAATGAATTTATATTCTCTGTGTAAGAAGATAGAGCAATGTGACTACCCGCCTCTCCCGTCAGATCACTACTCAGAGGAGGTAAGTGATCTCCAGCCCAGAGGCTCGTTCATTTTGTTAACTGAGGAATCTTCCCTCCTTCAGAATACTGATGAACGGTACAGGTGGCGGGAAGAGCACCTTTCATTGTTTCCGTCCTCTCAGAGACTTGCCGTGTGATTACTATAACAACTCGTGTGATTCCCAGTGCAGAATGGAGCACAACACAGCGTGTGCAAGAGCCATAGGTAGTTGGCTCTCCTTATGTGCAGTCCAGCCATCCAAGGGAAAAAGGGCTGTTGTGAGTGGCGGCAGGCTGAGTCCTCAGTCCCGACCTCTCAGACATGAAAGCTGACTGAGGTAGAACTTCCCTCCTCACGCTTTCCCAAATCTGAACTGTCTACCTCTCAGCCACCTGCTCTAAACTTGTCCTTTCTTACTTCTTCTCCTTGGGCAGTACCTGTCTTATCACCCCCATCACTGCTTCTGCCAGATTCTTCTGGGTAAGGGTTTTAAGGTTACCATTGTAGACATGTTTGTAAAATACACTGGATAGGACTGACAATTTTCAAAGACTTTGAGATCTGAATTCTTGCTTGCCTTGCTAATGCAGTGGAATGAGTTGTTTTGGCACTTACCCAACATCCAGCTTTTCATTAGACAGGATCTTCCATTTTTATCCTAATACATTACGATTATTTGAGGGGGTCGAGTAGGATGAGCAAACAAAGGCTCTTTGGGGACTTCTCATCTGGGACCTACCCGGAGAAGCAGTAAAAAGCCTTGGACATCTCATCTCACGAGCAATAGATATTTTTGCCCCAGGAAAATGGAAAGGAGCAAAGGAAAGATATAGAACAGTTATGGTGTTCACTTATTAAGTAATCTTGGCACACTTTCTATTGTGAAATGAATAGCATCTGGTCTTAGTGTTGGACAAGGAAATTTAAGTCCATATAGCTTGAATAATAAACATCTAAAGATTTTGCTAACTGTATGTGGGTCATGTGTGTACCTAGGATATAATCAGTACACACTCATCTAATAGTTTTGATACTGATAGCGAATGATGCCTCCATGTTTGCCTCATGCCATTGTATTTAGATAATTAGAATCTGCTCTCCGGAAGCAATGATGATAATGCTCTTATGTTAGCCATCTTTAATTACTATTTTGGGTATGGAATATAAATACGGCATTTCACAAACCCAACTTCAGAACCGTAGGCCTCGAAATACAGTAGAGTGTGAACAATAATGCAAAACGATAGCGAGAATGTCAGGGGCCTTTCTTTGTTGTGTCATTCACGCTGTCTTCTTCTTTCCGAAGCCCATGAATATTTCACATATCTGCATCCTCATCCCCTATTCTTCTTGACTAATTTTCAGACTGTCTGAATTTGCATTTCACATGGTAGCTGATTAGGAGATGCCGAGTGCAGCAGCGAAGCCTCAGCAGGCGGTTACCATGGTGACCTTCAGCAGGATTTTAATGATGATACCACTAGTGGTTCGTTGAAGTCGGCCTGCCTGCAGGGCTACTTCACTGCAGCTAAGTGTGAAGTTGGATATGCGGCTTCTCAGCCAAGGGGCAAATATCAAAGTCTGGCCCAGATAGAAGGTCTTCAAGTTGGGAAAGGAAAATAGATTCCACTTTTTACTTCACTCTCTATAGTTACCATTTCCAAAAAGGGCAATAAAGCAAAACATGCTATATGGTGCATCTTCCCAAAGAGACACGGCAGTTTCTGGTATTGGCGAAGTCTCTTGTTATGCCCCGATGAAACAAGAGGCTACAGAAAATAATTCTTAAGAAATAAATTTGAAAAGCATGCAATCTATTTAACAAACGGTGCTTTAGTCTGATGAAAACATGAAGAGTTCTATAAGACTTTGAAATGCTGATGGTGTTAATAAATATTTGCCCTTTCTAATTAGGAACGCAGTTTGTATATAAACAGATTCCTCCATATCTGTGATAGCAGCACAATCCCACACAACTTTCATGCTTCCATAATGATATTAGTGATATCTCCGTGCTTAGGATCAAGGCTCTTTAATAGTTTAAAAACCCAAATTGGTATTTGCAAAGTTAGCAGAGAATGGGGACCAATGTGAAGGTAGATGCCAACTTTAGCACTGAATTTGTATGAAAGACTACATCACCGTGTCTTTTAATAGTTAAAATAATAGATTTCTATAAGTGAAAAAAAAAACAAAATAATAATAAAATAGTAGATTTCTGCAAGTGAAAAATAAAAAAAAATAATAACCTTCTGAGTATGTTCAGAGCTTTCTAAACTTAGTTAGGTACTAATATTTTATTAAGCTTCCTGCCCACAGAAGATTTAAAAAGGGACACTTCATAGCATGTTATTTGTCAGCCTACCTCAGCAATTGGAGTTGTAAGGAAAATAACCAAATTTCTAAATACAATCATCCCTTTTAAGTTAAAAAAAAAAAACACTCAAGAGCTTTAAAAAGAATGGGAATTTAGCCCATGATAATCTTCTACAAGAAAGTTACAGTTTAACATTAAAAACCAAATCAATATGCTTTGGAAATCTTAGAATGTACATCATATCTTTTCTTTTAAAATATGGTATATATACATATAATGTAGGTTCTAGATTGAAATATTTCAGCTATACATGGAGGCTTTTGTATATTATAGCCCTTGTTTCTGATGACTTTGTTTTGTATGTTTAGTATTCCTTATTTTTTTATTTTTTCCTGTATCAACCTTATCTGTGTGTGAATAGAGAATTACAATCCTTAAAAACTGGGGCTGAAAACAGCTGCCTTCCCTTCCATAGCTCTCTGTGTAGATTGTCTAGTGGGTGATGACAAAGCCAGGTCTTCTTGGGGATTTGCAGGAACCATAAGCCAAGCGCCTGCGCAGTCTGCCTGCCCTTAGAACTGAATGGTCCTGGACACATCTTCTTCCCCTCACTTTGAGCATGTGTGCTGCTGGAAGGTCCATGAATCTTTATGTTTTTAAAGGTACTGCTTCCCCTTTTCCAACTGCCCTCTTCTCTATATGTTTCCCTAACTCTTCTCTCCCCGCACCTTCCCCTGGTGGTATCTCATGATAGCTGTTCCTTGGAATGAGCACCTTCCCCTCTACAAGGTCAAGCATCTCCCGCAACTCTGTTCTTGTCCACATTTCTAGGGCCTGATGAATTTTAAAACTTGGGTGATGGACTGACTGAGGAAGTAAAGGAGTTGCTATTAAAAAGAGGAAATTTCTAGTGTTATGTGACTCATTTAATAATGTAAATGCTTAGATATGACTGAACCAGACTTCATGTCCCCCCTCTAAAAAAAAAAAGAGGGTTTAGATCATAAAGGCTATATTGGTTGAAGGAGGGGAAGCATGACATCCAACTACAGACATCAGTTGACTAGAAAGAGGAGGGGGGCTATGACTGTCTGTACAAAAGTCACATTCTGTTGAAAAACACTAGTCTAGCTACTGACCTTTTTTTGGCCCATAGTGACCAAATCAAGAGATATTCCATGTTTCCACTACTTAAGGAGAGAGAAAGAATGGGAGGAGAGAGAAAGAGACATCACTGTGATCATCTTCATTCCTTAGAGAAGCAGACAGAGATGTGGTCCTCAGTAAATATGTCTGCAGTCCTTCAGTGCTGCCTTAATCCCAGCTCTGATCCTTGCTTCTATTTCTTCTCATGTTTGAGTTCTAAATGTAAACCTTGCTCAATAATAGGAATACTTGTTTGTGTCTCTTTTTATTACACAGTCCTTTGGTCCTTTCATGATATCCCCTCCTGCCCGTGAACATGAATTTTACATCTTTGTGTGTGGTGGTGAATTGTTTATATGTTATCAACCAGCCATCATTTTCAGAGAGCACAGTCAGATGAACTGGATAAAAATGAAAAGCATAGTAGATCATCCAAGGACAAGGAAAATGCCAAGTCTCTTGATAAACCTGAAGAGTACCTGTATGAGCTGTCTCTAACCTGAAGAGTACCTGTATGAGCTGTCTCTAATCCCCAACTTCTCAGAGCGAGTCTTCTGCATCCTGTTCCAGTCAGCGTTTTCAGAGAGCATTTGTTCAATTCGTTGTAAACTGGAATTGCTACAGACACTGTGTGAGACATTTAAAAATGGACCAGGGGTCATGCAGGTCCTGGGTTTGGTTCTAGCCCTTGGGAACTGCATGAATGCCGGAAACAAGACGCGAGGACAGGCAGATGGTTCTGGACTAGACCTTCTGCCAAAGCTAAAGGTTGTCAAAAGCAGCGGTTTCTCTGTGCAGTCCTGGCTGTCGTGGAACTAGTTCTGTAGTTCAGACTGGCCTCAAGAGTTCCACCTGCTTCTCCCTTCCAAATGCTGGGATTAAACACTTGCTTCACTACTGCCAAAAAAAAAAAGAGGAAATTTAAAAAAAACAAACAAAACGAATGGCCTAGTCAGTGGTGACTGAATCAGAGAAACTTCTCAAAAGTATTGCCTAGTGAGGCACGAGATCAGCCAAAGGCATGCCGGGAGATGTGGTAGCTCTCTGTCAATGAAACTCTTCCCGTGCGGGCTTTCTTCTCATTCTCTTGTACAAGTACTATGAACTGTGAAACATCTGGGACATTGACTAGGAAATGACATATAGTTGGTCCCAATACTTAATTTCTTGAAGAGACACCAGAATGGTCATCAGAATTATATATTTGTTCTGTCAATCATCTCTTTAGACTCAACAGGAAAAAAATGCCTGAAAATCCAGATATGAGAGTTCTAAGAAGTCAAAAAGGACTTGCAGATGAAATGAGGATAGGGTAATCTTTGTTCTAGAAAATAGCAAAGCAATAATAGATCGAAAACTTGAAAACGGTGCTTTGAGAAAAAAATAAAAAGCACCTATAAACCCTTGGAAAGATGGTTAGTATTCTATTAATAAAGGTGACTGTGTTATTAGAACAGTAGAGATGAATTGATTGCTATGTCCGATGTTGCTTAGTCATTTGGTTTGGGGGTAACACCAGGCATTGAGCTCAGGGCCCTGTGCCTGCTAGGTAAAGAATCTTGCTAAGTTGTGTGGGCTGAGTTTAAAATTACACCGTAACCCTGGGTATTTTTGACCTGGTGATTCTCCTAACTTAAACGCTCACGTAGCTGAGATTATAGGCCTGGCCTACCAGGCCCAGGTCAGTAATTTTAAACGTATCGTGTATAAATAAAATAGAAAATGTATTTTCTAGTTATATTTTGGAAAACTCACTAGCTTCTTAAATAGTCCCTGTCATTTTATGTTAAATGTTAGTCAGTTTTATAGTTCAACATTTAGATCAGTTTGCTGTATCAAAAGCAGTTTATTGGGACTATGTCTCATGAAACTATCCTTAGAGATGTGGGCCTGAGGGTCGTTTCCACTCAAAGCTGGTGGAAAGTGAGCTAAAAGCTCTTACCTCAGCTCCGGCCTGCTTTGCTCTCACCCTGTCCGGCTATTTTCACCATCATATCAGGACAGTGTGCCTCCTTTGCGTTTGCTCTCTGCTGGCAAGTGAGAGAAGCGATTGCGGGGGAGCAAGACTGTGTGTGTGTTTTCCCCGTCCTTCCTCTCTGGCCTTCCTGGGTTGGCACAGCACAGCGGCCTGGTGCCTCACTCACAAGTTAAGGACTGGCAGGAAAGACCTCTTTTTATTCTTCTTGGGACATCTACACACAAATAAATAGAATGCACACATGAACTCACATGCCAAAATAGCCATTTTGTTCAAAGTTTTTAAAATACAAGAGTACTTATTCTTTCTGTGATACATAATCAGCTGTCATAATATTTTGATTAAATGAAACTGATTTCATGGATTTTATAGGTTATTGGAGAACATGATGCGTTGATAGGGCTTTGGTAAAACTAATGTTGCCTTTTCAACTTACAGAATCACCCTTTTACCAGTATTTTGTTAAAGAACCTAAGGCACAGGCTTTGTCCCAGCTTACATATGATCAGGTAGGCTTGGTGTGTTGAGAGCACTGGTGGACTTGAGTTGGGTGGGGAAGGCTCCCTGCCTCCCCCCTGCTTGTGCTGCAGTGAGCTCACAGCCCCAGAAACTGCTCAGGTGTTCAGCACAGGCAGCTCCTGAGCTCTGTAGACTTCTCCGTTTTACACCCTTTCACTTGCCTCCCGCTCTGAAATTCCCTGACTGTATCATGTCAGAGAGCACGCTTGCCCATCTGGCTTATGACCCTGCAGAGGAGTGGAGGAGTGAGGGTACTCTGTGGACAGTAGCAGTCATCCGAGTCTAAGGTTCCTACAGCAGTGATCAGCTGGGTACTTCCTCTGTGCCACTTCGTCTGTTTCCCACACGCACACCAAGGAAAGACCATAAATTCAAATCTTAGAGAGAAGAGATTTATAAGTTAACATTTACAAGGAATCCTTAGTTTTCAAGACTTGCTTTATGTAACTAAGAGAAAAAGATGAAAGTGTCAGGTAGGCCGTTTCTAGACTTTTTGAAGTTAATGGATGTTTATAAATAATATAAAACATTTATTTTCTTTAGTTTCTAATTCTCAATTGCTAATAGGATTTTTTTTAGAAATTTCTTAGGCTTGTTAATGAAAATTAGCCAGCGTTATTTAAATTGTTGATGACAAGTTTTTTCCTAATAAATCCTTACAATAACACCAAAATGAATGGCTTTAAAATATGTGGTACACACACTGTTTTAAGGAGCATTTATTCAAGTGTTTTCACAACCTTTAGAATTATGTAGTCATATTCTAAACAAGACAAAAATATTTACTATAGAGTATATAGATATTGGATGTGAATATCAGAGTTATGTAATTATTTAAATTGTCATCCAGTGTTATCTCAGAGACTGGGAGCATTTGATTTTCCTTCTTAAACATTGTTTTAGTACATTGCATATTCCTATCACTGTACTGTTTAGCCACTGCGTTAAAGGTTGCTGTGGAAGAGGAGATCTTTAAGCTTTTTTGATTAAACATGTAGATCTTTTTAAGCAGGCCCTTTGTTCACCTGTGCTACTGAAGTGACACTGGAGAATTGTTCCTTGCAGACACGGATCCAAAACGGCGCCCTATATTTCACATACCCTGTGGGATCCTATAAAACCATGTAACTTTCTGTAAGACTTTCAGTTTCCACAGACGCTGAATGGTATCTGATTGCGAAATGCAGACGTTACCTTTGTGTAAGACGGCTTTCCTTTTTCTCCACCCCTAAGTCAATCATTAGTGACACTTTGGTGTCCATGCTGGATATGCCTAATCATTTTGTATAAATACCTAAAGCTCCAAATACAGTGGCTGTAATATATTACAGCAACATTGGGGCGCTAAAATGTGTCCTTGGCTAGATGGAAATTGGGCATATCTAGGAGGCTGATATAGCATAATTGGTCTCAGAGGGATTAAGATAGGGCTGATAAAGAAACAGTACCAATAGAATTAGTCTTTATTATCCTATTGAGAATAGCGGTGGTGACCTAAAGCTATAATACACAAAGAGCCTGACTGTTATTACCCCTACGAGGCTGAACTTGAACTGTAATTGGGTTAGCACCCTGAGAACAATGACTCTTGACACTCTCTTTAATATTTCTGGATTTAGGCTGCATGCTTTGATATTTCTTTGGAAATTCATAGATCAAAACATATTAATGGCTTATCTACTAAATTTGAAAAGTACATTAATTTTATAATTCTTTACAAATATTATATCGAAATCACTTCATTAGCTTTTAGTATCTCTGAAGCATATGAAAAGGCTCTTAAGTAGTCACACCTTTTTGGCATTTTATATTAAAAGCTATAACATACAGATCTTTTTAAAAATATAAAACATGAGAAATAAACTATGATTTAAAAAAAGAGTATCTTTTGGTTCACATTAACTGTCCTTGCTGTTGTCAATGTTATACTTTAGATACTGATAGGTGAAAACTGGATGGCTCTCTGATTCCACAAACATATTTTTTGCAAATGAATACCTGGTGGTCTTAGAAATTAACATGGTTAAAAACATAGCAGCTACTGTCATTGCAAAATACTGGCTAGTTGTTAACAAAGAATTTCAAAATAACTTGCTTTCTTTCAGAGGGCTAGAGAAATATTCTAAAAAGAAAATACTAAGGGAGCCAGCCTTTAGACTCAGAACTCAGGTGGCAGAGGTAGGAAAATTGCTACAAGCTAGTGGACAGCCAGAACTATGTAGGAAAATCTTTTCTACACACACACACACACACACACACACACACACACACACACACACACAAAGATTGAGGTCTTGAATATAGTCATCTTATTTTGATGTTTCACGTCTGACTTTATTTGGTGTCACTTCTTTTTATGGGGGCATTGTATAAGGTCTTCTGTACCCCTTTCACTGCAGACCTTATTTCTAATGAGGCCCTTAAATGAGGGTTTCATCCCAGTCTCCCCAGTACTGAGAATCAAAGGTCTTATGCCTGTTAGGCAAGTGCTCTCCAGCCCACTGTGTTTAAATTTAGAATCTAATGATAAAATTGTCTGAATTGAAATCCACGTTCCTTTTTGGAGTTATGCCAGTTTCATGGATGGGTTATTTATTTAAAAAAAAAAAAAGCACTGAAATTGTAATTCAAGCTGTCATGCTAGGCCAATAATATTCAACTGAACATGTTTGTGTCAATACTTAAGATTGTCTTCAGGATAAAGTGACTCTGATTTTCTCTACAAAATACTCGACACAATGGACTGGTTTCTGTTTTGATCCAAATTGTCCTATGAACTGTGAATGCAGGGGGCCATTAATGTTAGAGCCTCATTGTGCTGCCTAGTTTTATATCAGCTTGATACAAGCTAGAGTCATCTGAAAGAGGGAACCTCAATAGAGAAAATGCCTCCCAATGTGCCTGTAGGGCACTTTCTTAACTAGTGATTGATGGGGGAAGGCCCAGTCCATTATCGGCTGGGCCATCCCTGGGCTGGTAGTCCTCGGTGTTATATAAGAAAGCAGGCTGAGCAAGCCACGAGGAGCAAACCAGTAAGCAGCATCCCTCCATGGTCTCTGCTCCATCAGCTCCTGCCACCAAGTTCCTGCACTATTTCACTTCCTGGCCTGGCTTCAGTCAAGGGCTACAATGTGGAAGAGTAAGCCAAATGAACCATTTCTTCCCCAACTTGCTTTGGTCAAAGGGTTTTCATTGCTGTGATGAAACACCAACTTGTAATCGCTGTTCTTGCTAACTGTCTTCTGAGAACAGCCAACAGTCTACCTGTCACTATCTGAAAGGCCATCCCACCCTTGCTCAGAGGTAGTTGTGGAGAAACCTGTAGACCAAGTTAGAATTTTTCTATGACAGCAAGAGTTCTTAAAAGCCTGTGCCTGAAATGAGGTTGTTTCAATTCAAAACTACATCCTGCCTTTATGATTTTGGACCATTGCTGCTTTGCAAAATGGAACCACATTGGTAGTTGTCCTGTAGCATGGTTAGGAAGATTTGAGTTTGTTAAATAATACAAAAATACATAGCAAAATACACTTATAACATTTCATTCATAAGTATATTGAGGCCTGAGAATTCCATATTTTACATATCTGTTGGTGACAATTCTGTCAGTGATTCCACTGGCAAAAAAACTCTTTGACAGTTTTCTTAACTGGTGGAGATTGAACATACAAAAGGGGAGGGAAAAGCAAACACTTTGTTCTGCATTGTCTTCATCTCTGGTGGCCTCTGGAGTCCTCCAGGCTGTCCCTATATGAATGTCATCTGGACAATGTACTGCTCAGCGGCCCCCTCGTGTTCCCACCTTTGTTTCTCCCTGTTGCTAGTCCTTGCTCCTCTGGACTGCTCCAGTTAAGTGTCGTCGCCTTCAGCTGTGCTTATGCTCTGTTCCTCCTCTAGTTTTGGCTGCTTCTCTTCGTGGTGTAAGGGCTGGCCATTTGTTCTTTATTGGTTATAAAGTGCACCCTGTTCTAAAGTTCTCTGCCAGACAGGTGGTTTCTGAACTAGCTTGTACAGCGTGGCAGTGTTAAAAAGTAAATTTTTATTCTGCCCACTGATATTTTGGTTGAATATGACGAGTTTTTGTAACCTAGTTACCGTTTCCTGTCACCTTTTCTGTTTCCTTTCTCATTCTTATTTTTTGACAGCTTGGTAACCTTATAGGACACGCTGTCTTTTTTAACATGAGAATCATCATCTAAGGGCTTTCCCTACACTTTCTGCATTGTACATAACTGGGTACATTTGATTTCAACTGGTAACATACTAGCCTTTCTTTTATTAAATTAACATAATAAAATGTCTTATATGTTGCCAAATTATTTAATCACTTTCAATACCACTCCATGTTCTTTTAAAAGGAATGTAAGTTGATATTTTCACACCTTTTCAAAGGATATATATAACAAATTCCACATCCAGCATTGTGATTTCCAAATATGGCTGAAGCTAAATCACTGTATTTTGTTCTGATAGCATTGGTTAATTAAGGACTGGAAATGGGTCAGCATTTCTGATGATCAGCTCTAGTTTCACTATTTAATAGGGAGAGAAATAAACTTGCAGAGGCAGAGTACAGGGCGCAAGGCTCCTTCAGCAAGGCTGCTTGCCGCCTCCCTCCCTTGCCTCCTTCACGTTGCCTGACCCCCACATCTGCCAGTTAGGCCCACAGAGTTTGTCGGTATCTCTGCCATGAAGGACATAAAGAAAGCCAAGGATTTAATAGCTCACTAAGTGCTTGCTAATGTGCATGCCAGAAAGTTTTCGACATATCTGAATTACTCCTAACGACAACAGGTACGGGGCAAAAAAGTCCGAGTACGAAGATGCTGTATGCTATTACTGAGTATGAAGATGCTGTATGCTATTTCTGAGTATGAAGATGCTGTATGCTATTACTAAGTACAAAGATGCTGTATGCTATTTCTGAGTACAAAGATGTTGTATGCTGTTACAAGTAGATGACTAATTTGCCAAACAAAGGTCATTGGAATTGAATAAAGTCCAATATTCTAATTAATAGATCTGGAAAGGAAGGTATCTTAACCTATGGGGATTTTCCCCCCTGGTATATAGACAGATCTCAAGTCTCTCCTTTATAAAGTGGGAACATTTAAATTCTACTACACAGAGTTCAGAATTGGAGTCATATTTATACTTTACCTTGCTGATGATTTATATAATAGAAAATAAACTAAGACTACTAAAGTACATATTTTATACAAAATAATTCATTATAAATATCTAACACACACGTATTCTCATCTCCTTTTATGAAACCGTAGGCTTGCTAAAACTAATATATTAACTTTTAGATCAGGTACTTGTGTACATACCTACAGTTAACTTAGAAGCCTTCTAGAAAACTATTCAGAATTGCTTTATTCAAAATTAGGTGGCTGATTTTAAGTTTTGTTTTGTCTCTTCAGCTACGACAGCTAGTTAATATCTGCATCAACCCAGACCCGGAGAAGCGACCAGACATCACCTACGTGTATGACGTAGCAAAGAGGATGCATGCATGTACTGCAAGCAGCTAAACTGCAGAATCATGAAGAAGGCAACCAGAATGACTTAAAAGTATTTTTTTGTGCAAATCATACCTCCCTGTTTTTGTCTGGGTGTTACGATTAATATGTCAGAGCTCATGTGCTTTCAATCCTTAACCAGTTTTCAAATAAGCTTCCTTTTCTACCAGGCTCGATCTCCTCGCAAATCCACAAGACTTTGCGATACTCAGATTTCATTAACAGAGCAAGTACAACAAGAGTTTTTAAATTACTTAAGGTTTGAGGATCGTTTGAAGTTTTCTGCTGAGAAATTGTGTTTGTAGATCGCTAGTGCCAAACGGTGAATAAACATGTTGGCACACATCAGGAATGCAGGACCTGAGGAAAAGACCCGGGCGTTGACTTGTTTGCTTTAAGTCGCTATGGACATTGCAGGGGACACAATTGTGAACTTACGTGATTTATTTTTTAAGTTTGAAGTATGTGCTTTAGTTCTTAGCATTATAGTTTTTAAAATATAATTATGATAAATGCAGACAAACTATTTGAGAAACATAAAATTTTTAGTTTATACGTTAAAATGCAACTATTAAATGTGAAAAGGTAGGGATAAAATGTGAGTCAGACACTGAAAGTTTTGTGTTTTAATACCTTTGAAAGCCTCTGCATTTAAATGCTATAAATAAATCCATTTTAAAAGCGGTTAAGGATTTTTTTGGCTGGTGTGAGAGTCATTTTTAAAGTTGCACATTGCCCAAGGCTTTGTGTGTTTTTATTGTACATTTGAAGAATATTCTTGGAATAATCGTGCAGTAACTATAATTCAATTTCTTTATAAATCTAAATACATTTAACTCATAACTGTACACTGTAATGTAAACATATGTTCTTATTCATAGATTGTATTGAAGTTTTGATCAATTCCCTCCAGAATTTTTTTATCCTTTGAGTTATTTATATTGTGTGTGCATTTTATCCATTAATGTTTCAGGTTTTCTGAGAACATAATTAATTTCCTTTTTAAACGTTATTTGGTATGCCAACACTTTTCTTAGATTTAAATTTTTTTTTTTTAAACTTTTGGGCCACTCTGTTTGCATGCGCTTTTATCTTGTTAGGAAGAACGATGTGTGTTACAATGTGCCTATGAATGTCGACAGTTCTGAGTCATTGGACAAGGATATAATTTTAGAATATGTTTAAGGACATGAAGACTGGCCCTTACGGCAGACAGAAGTATTAGGAGAGTAACATTTCAGTGGAGAGGCTTTGGAGCCAAGTACTGTATTTGTGCTTGAGGGTGACTGACATGGAAAAGCTTCTTTTAGTTGAGGAAATGGAGAGTTGCTTAGGAAACCCTATTGGAGAGGTTAGGAAACCCTGCTGCGGAGGATCGTTTCCCTGAACATCTTCATCCTTCTACCAACCAGTTTCCTCAGAAAACGTGAGTGGCTGTGGCAGAGCGCTGTGTGTGCGGTGCTAGAACCTCGGGAAGGGGTAGCCTGCCGGGATGGCAGCCCTTGTCAGGGAGCGCGTATTTTGGCAGAACGTTTTTTGGTTTTGTTTTCTCACATAGTATTGTTCTTATCGTTATTTTCAAGTGAATAGTGTCTGTTTTCTCATTTTAATTGGCTAGGTATTCTATCTTCAGGGTAATTTCATCTTGAGTTTGACAAAGGAAACTTGGATGGTCTTTGTCATGAAGCCTGAACTGAATGCATCCCAGATCATAGTGGCTCATAGCATTTACACTGGGCTTCGAATAGAAATGTCCCCAGATGTGTGAGGAAGGCTACTTCTGTTGACCATCTGTGCTTGTCCATTGTAATATTACAGGAGGGAGAGAGATGACATCTCCTACCGACAACAGTGCTTTTCTTACACTCCTTCAGAGTACAAGGCTCTAAACTCTTTAGCTTTGCCCCTTCTAGTGATTTTGCTTTATGAATTTGTCTCCTAAAAAGAGCTGGAGACTCTAATTGTTACAGATGCCCCTTATAATTTTTTACAAGAGGAAACCTTCTTTCAAATATTTTTTTTAAATCCAAGTGTTCATATTTCCCCCCAAAGAAACCATTGTGTAAAGCCAAATTCAGTGGGATGTTTGCAAACAGTTGTGGAATTGATTAGAAGTTCTAGTTTTAACAATCACCTGTAAAATATTCTCTTTCTGTTTATGAGTAAATTTTATATTAAGTTAAATATTGGAACTGATTTGAGTAACAAGTCAAAATAAAAGGTACAGCTGATTCTAAACCGCACTGGTACCAGTTACCCAGGGGAGAGTGTGCGGTAACTTTGGTTGGTGCGCTGAGGTGTGGGGTGAATGAAGGGCACCCCCATCTGCAGTGCTCAACAGTGTGCAATGATTGTGAATTTAGCGAGATGTCCTGAGGCATGAGTGCTTTACTGTTCTCTAGAGTGTCCATTACAAAACACCTTTCTTGTATCCGTATACTTCAGGTGTTGCTCTGAACTTTTCCTGTATTTATTATAACCAAGATGCTGTTATTCACATGACATGTTTATTCTTTAAATTGAATGTATTGTTCATAACCCACAAATGCTCATATTCTTTGCCTCCTATCTCCATAGTACTGTAATATGAACTTCTTTTGTGAAATACTTTTTATTTTGTTATGCTTTAAATACACATGCAAAAGGGTTCTGTTATTAGCTTCAAAAGTGTACAATATCTTAATATGAATATAGAAAAATAAAAGATGAATACTATAAGTCTGAGTATCTGTAATTCCCTCTCTCTCTTACCTCCTCAAATATTTCAAGTTTTAAGTGGTGCTGAACCTACTGAAACAGCTCTTATGCTTTTCCAGAACTTTGCCATTTTGAAGAAGCTTAAAACCTGAGACTCAAGAGTGTCACCACTCTCTAGAGGCTTGGATTTTATGGCTTGATTTTGAACATGCATTATATTACAAAACGTAATTCACTGGTGTCTTCAGTGTCTCTCTTTCTGTCATTAAATAAAAGGTATATTAACCTTAAGGAAAGGATATTCACTTTCCTGGTTTGAAACTTTAGAATTTAAGACGATGGGTTCCATTACCAGTTGCTACAGTGGGCTGCTAAGAAAATAACTGATAACTCATAAATTTAATGTTCTCCTAAGTGAGGGTCACTGCCAGCAAGGGGTTAGAATATCTTAGTAGGGGCAATGTATTTCATCAGACATTTGTTAATAGGTTCATTTTATAATCCTTGGCCTGTACTAAAGAAACTGGTTTTATTATGGGAATGTGGGTATGTGTTCATAATTGTAAAATAATAGTCAGTTTTAACCACATTATAATATTTAGTGCTAGTTGTAAATTTTATTTCAAATGTCTGTGGATTCTTTGGAAGAGTCAGTACCAGCATAAGTATTTCAAAATCTAACAAGTTCAGCTGAGGTACCACATGTTCACGTGGCTAATTTTTTAAATCAAAATAGAAAATAATTTCAGAAGTCCCTCAAATTATCAAGTGAACTTGAAGATGTTCTTAAACTGATTTACTTAACTTCCTTCTAAGACCATAAAAGCCTGTACCACACCATTTATTTTTGAGCAGCTTACTCAGGGAAATTTCTTCCTAGTTACCTTACACACTGACTTTAATATCCACACCAGTACTGGCCCCTTTGTTCATTTCAGTGCCCAAATCAAACTGTGCATATTAAGAGGCAAAGTAAAAGGAAAATTTTACAATTAGGGTTTGTAGCTCAGGACCTTGACCAGATTATTTTCCGTGTCATGGTTATAACCCATAGGAAAGCATTCTTATCATATGCAAAATTCCTCATTTTTCTAGCCGTTACTGTCGGCGTAAAATTGAGATTGAAATTCCTAACTGGGTAGACTCACTTTGTCAGGACCCTGTGTAGTATTGCATGTCACCTGAGTGCTTGATAACTGTGGCCATTATCACATGGGTGAGGAAAGAATGCATGAGCATCTTGATAACTGTGGCCATTATCACATGGGTGAGTATGTGTGAGCATCTTCTTGGACTGTAGCTGCATCCTCTGTTCCCTTTTCTCTTTCTCAGCCCCACTGCTTCATTTTTTAAATGACTTGATCTTTTCTTTCCAGTAGAATGTCTAATGAGTCCGTTTTCACTATAAAAAGTTGCAAGAAATCTTCTTAAGGTGACTTAAGTGTTCTTTTTCGGGAGTACCCAGATGACATGCAGGGTTTTTACTGTCTATCTTAACAGTGGCCAAATGACTCCACGTGGTGCTCACTCTCCCTGGTTGAACCTAAATGTCAGTAAAACAAATCCTTCCTGTTGTCTTAGTGACGTTCAACTCTTAACACGATGCCTCCTTCATCCTGGTCACTGCAGAATTAATAATTGAGCATTGTGATGCTGCAAATGCAACTGAGCTCTTTCTTGGGACTGCAGCTAAAAGCAGAACAGGCAAGGACTTAGGAAGGAGGGATGAAAAGAATGACAAAAAACTAAACCGGAAGGTTTCACAATGGGTTTCTAGTGTAAAGAGACAAGGCTGGCCTTGAACTCAGTAGCCTCTGTCTACCCCAGGTGCTGGTATTAAAGATATGGGTCACCATGCCTGGTCTTAAGCTTTTCTTTCATTCACTTTCACAAGTTGAAACCTTAGCTGAATGAGGTCACCACTCCCTTTATTTCCTTCTAGCACCAGGTATTTCTTTAATCAGTAATCTGTTTATCTCCTTGAACACAGGATTTAGCCCCATTATACCTTCTGGTGCCCCCTTTCTCCTTAAATTGTATGCTTTTTATTTTTTATGTTTTCATTTTTTTCCTGTTTAACTTGGTCTTTTTCATCATAGATCTACATAAGACTTGCCAATAATAATCAAACAGTCAATACTAAGCTGTTTTTAGATCTCTTCTGCCAACACTGTTAATCTAAAACTCTTCAATTTAGTATCGGCAGATTTTTTGTGAAAGGACACAGAAAAGAGTCATATTCCTCACCAAAATATTATAAGAATAGTCTCTAGGTCACTTGCTAATATTCTTTTCCTCTGAAACCTCTCGAGCCTCTTCATAATGTACATTGTACTCAGTACTATTGTCTTCCCTGCTCCTACTAATATGGCCCATTAAATCCTACTTAAAGTATCTAATTGCTTTTCTGGTCCAAAATTCCAGACTGTTCCACATTCCTTCAAACAAGATTATGGTCAGGCCTATCACAGCAATATTCTAGCTCCCATTATCAACTTTTATCTTAGGATTTCTATTGCTGTGAAGAGAAACCTTGATCATGGCAACTCTCATAAAAGAAACATCTATTGGCACTGGCTTAAAGGTTCAGAAGTTTAGTCCATTGACATCATGGCATGGCAGGCAGACATGGTGCCGGTGAGGGAACTGAGATATATATCACGTGTGTGTGTGTGTGTGTGTGTGTGTGTGTGTGTGTGTGTGTGTGTGTGTGTATCTGGGTCAGTAGGCAGAAGGTAGAGAGAGCAACACTAGACCTAGCTTGGGCATTTGAAACCTTGAAGTCCATTCCCGAGACAAACTTCCAATAAGACCATACGTACTCTAACCAGGCCATACCTACTAACAGTGTCAATCCCATTTCCCTTCCTTCAACTGTCAAATCCTCACACAGCATGGAGTCGATTTTGTGTTGGCAACTACTGGCAGCACGGGCCTAATTCAAAGTATGGTATTGTGTCAACTTGACACAAGCTAGAGTCAGAGAGGAAGGAACCTCGGTTGAGAAAATGCCTCCGCCAAGGGCCCAGCCCACTGTGGTGGTCCTGGCTTCTATAAGAAAGCAGGATGAGCAAGTGATGGGAAGCAAGCCAATAAGCAGCACCCCTTGATGACCTTCGCATTAGCTCCTTCCTCATGGTTCCTGCCCTGTTTGAGTTCCTGTTCTAAATCTTCAATGATACATAGCTATATGGAAGAGTAATTTAAAAATCCTATTCTCCCCAATTTTGTGTGTGTGTTTGTGGGGGAGGGGGGTACTTCATTGCAGCAATAGAAACCTTAGCTAAAATACCCGGTGACACTCCATTGAAGAATACTGATTTTCCCTGTCTCATTAGGCATCTTTGCAAACCTTATTGCTTAGATGTGGGAATTTTTGTCCACTTCCCCTTCTTGGGGAATCTGTTGGGATCTGTCTCATTTGAACTTATGCAGGTCTCGTATGTGTGTCATAGTCTCCTTTGAAGGTTCATGTGTCTCAGCTCTGTTGTGTCTTGGAAGGTGATGTTTCCTTGTACTCACCTATCACCTCTGGCTCTTACAACGTCCCACCTCCTTTTCCATATAGATTACTGATCCTTCAAGGGCAGGGTTTGATTAAGACATCCCATTTAATATTAAATATTGTTTAAGTCTTAATGCTTAAGTATTATTAAGACTGGAATTTGTTACGTTTCCACTAAATCCCATCTACTGCAAGAAGCATCTGCTCTGATGTGGGTTGAGTGAATTACTGATCTATGGGCATAGCAATGTGGCATTAGGAGACATTGTATTGCTGTCTCCATCTAGTGTAATAGATTATACCTATCTAGTATCAAGTTCTCGACCACTTTATCAGTGTCAGAAATGACACTGCATGTCATAGAATGAGCCTTAAATGTTTTCAGAAGTTGGTTAGTCCCATAATGTTTGTTCCACTGTTGCACCTGTATATTTCTTAAGTTGCAAGATTTGTAGCTGGGAGATATTAAAACTTCTTTTCTCCTGCCATGGCATGCAGAGTATGTTAGGGCACCATGCATGCTAATTCATATAGATGAAGCTTTTAGTTATGCACCAACTTGATTTATCCATGTTCAATAACAAGAGTTAGCGGTGCCTTCATTAGTAAGGCCTGGATGTCTACGTCAGTCAGGATGTGGACATTAATAACCTTGACAATAGCCTACAGTGCTTTGGGGGTGGGCATCTGTCAGACCCCTTTGGCCAAAGACTCAAGATGTAACCTATTCCTGACACTAGAGGTTTTACTTAGTGTCATTAAAATTTCTAGTTGGGGCATTGTCTCTTCTGTTGTATAATGACACCATTTAAATTTCTTACACAAAGAAAGAGATGACTTTTTGAAAGGCCTTTAGTGTTAATTGTCCAACCTCGTTCTACAGTCTCTCTTTTACCCAGTATTCCAATCCTCCCTCCCTACTTAATCCTTCTATTCTTTATAACAGTATGTTCTATTCCCTTTCCTTGGATGATTCTCTCCTCCCTACTGGTCCCTTACTAGGTACCTAACTTCTCCATATCTGTATATTTTTATCCAGGTAGAATAGAGACTACATTCTTCTGGACAAGTACAAAGGACTAACCTAGAAAATTAAAGCAGCAAAAGATTGACCTTGACCTTTCATGAGAAGTTACTGTGCTAGCTCCTTAGGAGGACATGGACCAAGAATGGGTGAATAGTGTTGGCACAAAATTAAAAAGCCATACATATGCCTATTACCATGGAGGCTTCATATATAAAAAAAAATGGCTTCTATTTGTAGGAAAACCTTTTCTTTGTGGTCTGCTAAATAAAAGGCCCTGGTATAACTGACTGCCCACAATATGAAAACAGTTGGATTCTTAACTTACCCTAAAGGTAAATAACAGTTGGGTTGATAATGGACATTTAAAATAAGAACAATAAAGGAAAAATATTAGACAACTTAGGAAATGAATAGCTTTGCAAATGAGTAACCATAAGTGACTTTAGGGGACTAAATACAGATGTGGCTAAATACAGGTGTCCATCACTCACATTCACAGTAACAGCTGGGGAGCCACATTTTCAGGTGGGTAGCCATGGATGACACTGAAAATGAACAAGAGGCAGACAGAGAACCCTGTAAGGTTCAGAGTCCCAAGGCTACATCATAGTAAGAAAAAGTATTCTGTCATCTACCGTCTTGTCTCCAGAGCAGAGAAAGAGGCAGTCTCCCCTCTGCAGGAGTAAGCACGAAGGAAGGAGTCTGCCATACCAATCCTCACAGACTGGCAGCCCTTCTAGATTAGTAACCTAAAACCTGCACAGTAGCATGACTTGGGAAGAGGGTCTCACATGATCTCCCAGGAACCCAGGAGTCATCAGAACAAAGCAGAATATCAGCCCCCATCCTCCCAACTTCCCAAGTCAAACCCCCCACATATTCTGCTCCAGTGACCCTCTGGGCAGCTTCTAGATAAATGCCACGTGAACAAGTGTAGTGACAGACTCAAACCCACCAATTGCTCAGCAGTAGAGGGGATAAGTGTTGTAACACAGAGATGGTGGACATGTCACAGAAAGGAAATTGGGAGCTTGCTCTCTGAGACCAAGGGTAAGACTAGCGGCGTATGTCTTTGAGTTGAAGTCAGAACTCCAGGCTTTAGGGTGGTTTGAATAGGAATGCTCCCCATAGACTCAGAATTGAATGCTTGGTCACCAGGGAGTAGCACTATTGTGTGTATGACCTTGCTGGATGAAGTGTGTCACTGGTGGTGGGCTTTGAGGTTTCAAATGCTTTAACCGTCCCAGTCTCTCTCCCGCTCCCTCTCTCCCTGCTGCCTGCTGATCCAGATTTAGAACTTTCAGCTCCTCTAGAACCCTGTCTGCCTTTATGCCACCATGTTTTCCCCAGTGATGATAATGGACTAAACCTCTGAACCTGCACTCCAGACTTAAATGTTCTCCTCTGTAAAAACTGCCATGGTCACGATGTCCATTCACAGTCATAGAAACCCTAAGACAGAAGTTGGTACTAGAAACTGGGGTATTGCTGTGATAGGCTAGAATGTGCTTTTATTTGGAGGAATGTGGACATTGGGACTTTGGATTAAGGAACCAGTAGAATTCTTTAAGCAGGGTTTAATGGGCCATACAAGTCGGAGCTTCGAGGACAATTGTGATGAGGTGTGATTTGAACTGTGGGGTCCAGCTCAGGACTTTTCAGAGGAGAAGAGTGTTAGCATGTGGGAAAGATTCTTGTGCTATTTGGGGGAAGAATGTAAATGTGGCTGCTTTCTGCCTTTGTCCAAAAAGATTTGCCCGAGGCTAAATTGAAGAGCTGTTGATCAATAAATCACCTTAGCAGAGGAGAATTCCAGACAAGCTAGTTAGTATTGACTGTGTTGTTTGGTTATCAGTGGCTAGTCTTTACTTCTTCTTTTTTTTTTTTGTATGTTATATTGTTATTTATATTTATTAGAAAAACATGTTGAATATAACAAAATACATATATAGATATATACAGACATGCATACATATATACACATATATAAATACACTATATGCCATGTAATTCTCAAGAAAATTTGGATCGCACAGATTTTGGGCCAGTTAAATTCGTCATTTTATAGACCTGAAAAACAAACATTTTGCCTCTGCTACTGCAGCCTTGTAGATTCTTCCCAGGATGGGCCCTGCCATTCTTTCCCGTGGCCTCTTCTGATGATTGTTAGCTCCTTTGCCAGCCTTACAGAAAAAGAAAGAAAGAAAGAAGGTTCCTGCTTTTTTTTATTCTTCCTCCCTACTTTTTGTCCTCTGTGAATACATTTCACAGATGACCGTCTTCCAAAATAACAACATCAATTAATTTTTTTT
>NC_022013.1:29257046-29260521 GCF_000317375.1 Microtus ochrogaster | reverse complement strand
AGGGTCATTTCAGGTTCTTTATCCTCACTGTCCAGGGAACTAAATGGGGACCTCGGCTTGGGCTCCTGTTATTGCACTATACATTTTTGTCCACTTTCAGTGAATAATCTTATGCAGATTTGTAATGAAATGGATGAAGCTGAGCAAGGAAAATATAAAATGTACTGTCTGAGAAGAAAAGAAGCATCAGGAAGTAAGTCAAGTTCAGTGCTCAAAAAGACAAAAAGTTTTAATAAAAACCTGATGATAAATGAATAAAAGGGTATGGTGACTTCAGGGCAAGACCTCACCCAGCTAAGCTTCCAACTTGTAGAAATGAATTAACAGAAAAGTTTAGGACCAGGTGTGGTGGTACACACCTGTAATCCCGGCACTTGGGGGAGGCAGAGGCAGGTGATCTCTGAGTTTGAAGCCAGCCTAGTCTACAGATTGAGTTCCAGGACAGCTAAGCTTAGGCAGTAAAGGAAGCCATCAAAAAAAGAAAACTTGTGAAAATGTATTTGAGCGAGGGGACCATGTTCCAACCCCTGAAAGCAGCAGAACTTAGCAGCTTCAGCCACGTGGTTCTGGCTTTAGAATCAAGGATACAAGAAAGGGATTATAAAGGTCAGACATGTGTCAGGGATGTCCCTTCCTGGAGGGGTCATTGTGGTGAAGTTCTGAAGGTGAAGCCTCAATTGTCTTGGAGACCACAAGATGTTAGAGATGACAGAGTTGTCAGCTACCTGCTAAGGAAAGCTACTAACAGGGAGTGGGACCAGCCCAAGAGAAAGAAGTGTGTTGCAATCACAAAGCTGGGAGGAATTGGAGAGCTGAAGAGCACTTTGACATCAGACATAGAGATGCAGAGCTTGGAGTTTGCCCATCTGAGTTTTGATCTTGCTTTGGTCCAGTATTTTCTCAGTGTGCTCCATTCTCTGTGCTTTGACATGGAAATGTATACCCTGAGCCATTGCATGTTGGAAGTATTTGGTCTGTTTTTTTTTTTAATTTTGATTTTAGAGGGGATTATAGTGAAGAGATTGATATGAATCTCAGAAGAGACCTTGGGTTTTGACTTTTAAACTGTGTTGAGACTGTTAGAGACTATGGGAACTTTTGAAGTTGGATTGAATGCATTTCTTTATTATGATAGGACTAGAAACATGAAAGCCAGGGGGTGAAATGTGATGGTTTGAATAGGAATGGCCCTACAGGCTCATAGATTTGAATGTTTGGTCACCACAGGGTGGCACTCTTAGGAGGCTTGTAGTAGGTGTGGCCTTTTTAGAGGAAATGCTCAAGCCAGGCCCTGTGTCTCTTCCTGCTGCCTGCTGATCCAGACATAGAGCTCTCAGGTCCTCTCCAGCACCATGACTGCCTGTGTGTTACCAAGCTCCCTTCTGTGATGACAATGGACTTTAACTCTGAACTGTAAGTAAGACCCAATTAAATGTTTTTCTTTTTAAGAGTTGTTCTGGTCATGGTGTCTCTTCACAGCATTGTCTAAAGCAGGGATTCATATCTTTCCAAATGCTGTTTCTTGCACCATGCACAAGTGCTATCAACACAATGAGGGAGTAAGCACCATTGTTCTGCTCCTCCTCTGCACCAGGGGTTTTTTGGGAGCCTTAAGTGAGGCTCCAGCTCTAGAGCTTCAGCTACTACTGGGCCTGGATGCATACTTCACAGAAGACTTTGAGAAGCTCTGCCTGACTTTGGCTGTGTGCTGTTTCTACCCACACGCAGTGTGCTATTCCTTGTGTGCATGACAGAGAGAGCCAAGTCCTCTTAGGTGATTGCTATCATAGTTGCAACAGAGACAATACAGTTTCTGCTACCTGACCACTGACAGCTTCTCAAGGCATGACTCCTCTGAACACACTCTGCCTGCTGGGTGGGCATGCTGCAGTGTTCACCACTGCTTCTTGTGAAACAAATCTGAGCCCATTCCACTATCTGGTTTCATACCCTGTACCAATATTGGCACTCTCGGAAACCTATCCTAATAATGCCCAAAATGATTAGCACCTGAAGATCCTACATATATGACTTAGGCCACAAAGTGAGCACATCAACTCCACTGCTGTCCATTCCACACATGAAATGACCACGAAGAGTGCCCCAATCTTGTGTAGTCCATAAGACAGTGGATTTCTCTCTCTTGTACATGCTACTGTCAGCCACAGAAGTGACTGGAAAGTTGGATCACAATGACTAGCTAAAAAAGCCATGATTGCCAAACTAACATGTCAAAACATGTCATTAAGTCACTTTCTGAAAAACCCACCGCATAAAAGTGTTAGAGATGCCTGATTCATGGGAAGTACAAATCTTAGGGTAGGAACATGAGAAATATGAAGGAAAATAAAAATGATAGCATATACCACCAAAAGTAATTTTCATAATGGAGTCAATGGAATCCCAAATGAATCTAGTTACTAAAAAGCTTAATGAAATTCAAGTGAATATAGATAGAGGAGACTTGGAATACCATATAAATTAATCCAAAATGAAGTTGGGAAACAACCAGTCAGAATATTGAAAATGGGATGATTCAATTAGTCAGATTTAAGATCTAGTTGAAAGCCTCAACAAGAGACTAGATCAGACTAGAGAGATGGCACAATAGTTAAGAGCACTAACTAATCTTCCAGAGGTCCAGCTCTCATCAATGTAAAGGTCATGCAAACACGGATAACATGCATGGGAACTGTTAAATTATCTAATGTGCCTAGTAGACATCTACTGATGTTTATATCAAACACATGTAAAATACAAATTATTTTCAATGGAATATAAAATGTTTTATGTAAGCCATATATCAGACCACAAGTGTTAAAAATTTTAAAAAAAAATTGAGACCATGACCTACCTGTCTCTTATCTGAGCACAAGTAATAAAACCAGAAATCATTAAAAGAGAAAAGATGAGAAATGACACAAATGTGTGGAGACTGAATAACACAATATTTAATGAATAGTGTCACTGAAGAAGGCAAAGACAATTTTTTAAAAAATGTAAAATAAATGACAACATAAAAATAACAAGCCAAAATGTGGGATTTAACAAAATTTCTCTAAGAGGAATATTTATAATTAACTAGTGCCAACCTCCTCAAAATGCATTTAATTACAAACTATTATTTTTATCAGTACTTAAAAATAAGGTAGAGCTAAAGAGATGGTTCAGTTGATGAAGCACTTAGCACACAAGGTTGAGGAGTCTGGACGTCCAGAACCCGTGTAAAAGACAGTTGGAGCATAGTGCATCTGTAACCCCAGCATGGCTACTGTAAGTGAAAGAAGAGCATCCCCTTGGCTTGCAGGTCACTCAATGTAAAGCTATGACCATGCGGCCATGCCTCAAGCAAGCCTTGTGAAAGGTAAATGCTGACACACAGGTTGTCCTTTGAGTTCCACCATGTTACACACACACAATACACACAGGTACGCATGAGCACACACACATACACACACACATACACACACACACA
>NC_022013.1:29239282-29256933 GCF_000317375.1 Microtus ochrogaster | reverse complement strand
ACACACAGGTACGCATGAGCACACACACATACACACACATACACACACACACACAATACACACAGGTACGCATGAGCACACACACATACACACACACACACACACACACATATACACACACACACACACACTGGTGAGGGGGATAAACTATAAACTAAATGCAAAAGTCGTTGAAGGAAGGAAAGAGCAAGCATCAGAGGGAAAATAAATAAAATTTGGAAAACAGAAACAATAGGAGAAAAGGTTGGTTATTTGAAAATTATCAAATTTTGGCCAGGGAGACAACATAGAAGGTAAAGGACACGCCACCAAACATGATGACCTAAGTTCAATCTCTTAGACTACATGAAGGAAAGACTCCCACAGTTTTTCTTCTGACTGCTTAACATATACTGTGGCATCTTTGCACCTACCCCCACTTTCCAGTGCACAAAATAAGTAAATGTAATAAAAATGTATAACTATAAAACCTTTATCAAAAATTTTTATAAAATAAAAGTCAATGATAAATTAATGTTGAAAACAGAGATTGGATTCGGTATCACAGAAATACAAAGGATGACAAGGGAATCTTATAAAAACAAACTCTAAACTAAATAAAATGTCAATTATAAAAGCACGACCCAGACATAAGGGTATACAATCTAATGAACAAGGCTCAGACCCCGTCAAAATACCTCCTGGAAAAGCTCAGGAATGAGTAACTTCACCCTGAATTTTTCCAATATTGCAACATAAGCCAGTATCAAGTGTTCTCAAAACTATTACACACACGGAGGGATGGGAAGTCTTCAGAATGTATTCATTAATGCAGCAGCACCTGGTTATAATCCAGCAATATGGCGAGATGCAGAATCAACTTGCACATAAACACCAACAACAGACAGAGAAAGAGGTTATGGTCACACTTCCTTTACAATAGCTTCAAAGAAAAACAAAATATCTAGGAATAAACCTAAAGTAAGTGAAAGAGCTCTAGAATGAAAACTTTAAATCTCCGACTAAAGAGACAGGGAGACTAAACAATAGATTCCACACTCTGGGTTAGTAGATTGACAGTGAAAATGGCCATTCTACCAAAGTCTATTTTATTTGCATACTCAATGCGACCCCAATATAAATCTACATCTCATTCTTTGTATAAATAAAAAAAAATCTATAAATATAATAAATTCTTTGTATAAATAAAATTCATATGGAACCAGAAAGACCCTGGATAGTCAAAAACATTGTGAACAAAAAGAATAATGCTAGAAGGGCTACAATTCCAGATCTTGAGATATATTACAGAACCATAATAATAAAATCAGTATGGTACTGGCACAAAACAGACATTTAGACCAATGGAATAAAATTAAAGACCCAAACATGAGCACATGTAACTTCTGCCACTTAATATTTGACAAAAGGCAGAAATCCTAACCTGGAGAAAAGAGCATCTTCAACAGCTGGGTCTGGAGCACTGGATGTGTACATGCAGAAGAATGGACTTAGACTCGTATCTATTACCTTGCAAAACCCTAAGTCCAAATAGATCGAACACCTAAACCTGAAACACTGAAACTCCTAGAAGAAGACACTGATAGTAATCTGCATCTTATATGGGTAGGACTTCATTTGCACAAAAATTACAGCCAACAATTGACAAGTGAGACTTCATGAAACTAAAAACCTTCTACACCGGTAAAGAAATGACAGGGTGGAGAAGCAGCAGTCCATAGAATGGGAGAGAATCTTTGCTAACCATACTTCTGGCTGATGATTAATACCCACAAGATGAAATAACTCAAAAGAGAAGAGGTTTTTTTTATCTTTTTTTTTAATTGAGAAAAGGAAAAAAAGGTATCCTCCTCCTTCTCCCAGCCTCCCATTTCCCTCCCCCTCCTCCCACCCTTCTCCCCCTCCCCCCACTCCTCTCCCCCCCCACCTCTCTTCCAAAGAGCAGTCAGGGTTGTCTGCCCCCCTCCGTCCATGTCTAGGAAGGTGAACATCCAAATTGGCTAGGCTCCCACAGAGCCAGAACATGAAGTAGGATCAAAACCCCGTGCCATTGTCCTTGGCTTCTCATCAGCCCTCATTGTTCGCCATGTTCAGAGAGTCCGGTTTTATCCCATGCTTTTTCAGTCACAGTCCAGCTGGCCTTGGTGAGCTCCCAATAGATCAGCCCCACTGTCTCAGTGGGTGGGTGCACCCCTCGTGGTCCTGACTTCCTTGCTCATCTTTTCCCTCCTTCCACTCCTCATTGGGACCTTGGGAGCTCAGTCCAAGTTTTTTTTTTGTTTTTTTTTTTTAAAAAAAAAAAAAGGAAAATGACCCATTTGAAAAATGGGCATGTTACCTAAATAAAAAGTCCTCAAAAGAAGGAAAAAATATCTAAATCAGTGTGGAGAAGTCTCAAAAAGCTAAAAGTCAATCTACCGTATGACCTATGTATGTTCTTGGCATATATACAAAGAACTCAACATTCTATTCCATGGACCCTTGCTCAGCCATGTTCATTGCTGCTCTATTCACAATAACTAAGAATTAGAAACAATGTAAATATCCTACAACCAATGAATGAATAATAAAAATGGGGTATATATGTGTCATGTAATACTATTGAACTGTAAGGAAAAATGAAATCATGAACATTGCAGGTAAATGGATGGAACTGAAAAAGATCATATTGAACGAGATAATCCAGACCCAGAGCAAAACAAAACAAAAACAAAAATGTAGCATGTTCTATTGGAGGTCCCTAGTTCCAGATCTTCAGATGCAAAAAAACAGCTTGTAATAACTACAGAAACCAGAAAAGTAAAATGGAACTATTGCAAGAATGGTGGACTGAGGAGCAAGAGAAAGGAGAATAGCAAGGGACACATTATCTGATCAGGAAAATGGGGAAAGGGGTGGCTCCTTATGGAGGGAGTGGAGAGAAATACCCAAGAAGGAGGAGGAAGGTAATGATGGGGAAGACGGAGAATGCAGAGCTCTTTAGGGAAGGGGAGGGAGGACTGTACAGTGAGAGGAGGCTGGCGGACTGAAATAATAATGATGCCTGAAAAAGTCACAAGGAATCATACTATTAATGATTGACTTAAAAAAAACTTCTAATACTTGCAGCTTCATATATATATATATATTCCTGCTCCTATGGAGGACCTGAGCTCAGTTCCCAGAAACCATTATCAGGCAACTCACAACCAACTGCAGCTCCATCTCCAGAGTATCTAACATGTCCACAGGCACCTGCATTCACATCTATACACCCAACCACACAAACGTAATTAAAGATAAAGCCAGGTGATTGTGTACACCTTTAATCCCAGCACTAGGGAGACAGAGGCAGGTGGATCTCTTTGATTTCAAGGCCAGCCTGGTTTAGAAAGTGTGTTCCAGGTTGGCCAGAGCTACACAGAAAGACTGTCTCAAAAAACAACAAACAAACATAATATAAAATAAATCTTTAAAATTAGCATTGCGACTGTGGAAAACATTAAAGGAAGATTCTCAAACATCTAAAAACAGATGTCAGTTGGTACTTAAAAAAAACACTGAAGTTTAGTAATCTCTGAAAAGATGGATAACATCATTCTGAAATCAGATATGTGAAAACTAAAACTGTAATAAGGAACCATGTCATACAGGTGGAATGTCTTATCTGAATAAAGAATTCCAGAGGACTCATACTCTGGGGGAGATATGAAGAAAAAATGCAAGTATATTCTGTTGGAAATCTGAGTTACTCTGCTGAAGGAGACCCCCAAACAGTAGGGGCTTCATCCAGGATCCCAGATTAGGCACAGACCACACCCAAACACTTGTTTTCACAGAGAGATCTTTTATTAAGTTGGGAAGTGTAGGCGGAAGCTGTTTGTTTCCCAGCTGCTCAGACCCAATTTAATCACATAGAAACTATATGAATTGCAGTATTGTTTGACTTATGCATATTTCTGGTTAACCCATTTCTATTATTTTATATTTTACCATGAGGCTCATGGTTCACCAGCAAGGTTCCAAAGTGTCTGTCTCCTGCAGTGCCTACATGGCATCTATCCGACTCCGCCTACTTTCTCCCAGCATCCAGTTTAGTTTTTCCACCTTGCTCTAGTCTGCCCTATCACAGGCCAAGGCAGCTTTATTCATTAAGCAATAAAAGTAACGCATATACAGAAGGACTTCCCACACCAGGGAAGAAAAGTTTAAGTGGATGTTTTCTGCCTTGCAAGTGTAGTTTTTAAGAGGAGGAAAAGGGGAAGTCTGTGTTAGAATGGATGACTAGGATGTGCTGGTAAAGGGTATGGAGGACTAGGGAGAAGGGAAAAGGAAGAAGGGAAGGGAACTGGGGAGTCTGTCTCTGAGCAGACCGACCTGACTCATAGGCAAACTGCGGTTTATAAAGGCAAAGGGGGAAACCCCGAGTTATAGGATGAGGTGCTTAATTTAATTGGCCATGTTAACTAGGTAAACCAAAGGGGGCTTTTGATTGTTGGATTTTGGTGGTCAGCTTCAGGAGGAGGAAGTGGCCAAGTAAGGAAACAGCCCTTGGTGGCCAACTTTAGGAATGCAATCTAATGTTTTTTTTAGCAAGGCAGAGGTACTAGGGAGAAGGGCAAGCTCCCCAGAGCCATGCTTACCATGGTCAAGATGGCCAGAGTCACTTCACCCCCAAATTTAAAAGGTTTGTCACACACTATTAAAATATCCTATATCTGGGTGTATCTCTAAAAGAAATGAAATAATCAAACCCAAACCAAAGACATACTCAGCTGCCCACTTTTCCCATCTCCATTCACAAACGTAGATAAGTTTCCAGGTCACATAAATAAAAAAGTGAAATTTGAAGTAGATTCACAATGGAGTAGGATTTAGGCCTGGAAAGAATGATTTCTTGTTATTGATGGCAAAATAGATGTCTTTTATTTAAGTGAAATTAGCAGGCATGTAAAATTGAGTATTATATCTTTTGGTTTTTGCAACTTAAAAAAGAAATGGCCTGATAGCAGATCAGTAATTATTGAGTGTTATAAGGTATGAGGAAAAAAGACAATGAAAAAGTCTATGGTCCCTGAATGTGACTCTAGGCTTTTCTTCTATATGGAAACACCACCATGAATTTCATTAACATGTACAAATAAACAAAAGTAAAGTCTATCAGGAAGAAAAGGAGATAGCTGTCTTGGAATTCACTTTGTAGACCAAGTTGGCCTTGAACTCCTACCTCTGCCTCCCAAGTGCTGGGATTAAAAGCATGTGCCCCCACCACATGACTGATACATGATAAATTATAACTCAGTGGCATGACTCTTGAACATGAATTTCGTATACCACTACATCGTTTTGCTGTACTGAAATGCTGGACATGCATATGAGTCTAGCCTAGTATCTTCCATAAACACACATGTAAACATCCTCAAGAAAATATCAGCACATTAATTTCAAATTTCAATAGAATATCAAAATAATTATATACCAGGATCAAGTTGGTTTAATAACAAAGATCCATACATGGCTCAAAAAAGACAAATAAATATATCATTGCATATTAACAATCTGAAAGATAAATATCTTACAATTGCCTTAGCAGACATATAATTATATGATGAACTTTCATATGCCTTTAATAAAAAGCCATGAAGATTTAGGTCCAGAAGATTACACCTCAGAATCTTAGAGCTGCAAAGACAAACAATAGCCAACATGTACTAAATGAGGCATAACAGGAAACAAAACCTTTCCTGTGGTACCATGAACAAATCAAGGGGCAACCACTCCCATGACTCTTAAGCAACAAAATACTAGAAGTTTTAGTCAGAGCAATTAGTCAGGAAGAAAAAGTCAGAGTGAAGAAGAGGCATATAGACAATAGGATATAATTCTGTACACAGAAATGTTTAAAAACCACACCAAAAGGGAATCAAAATGTCAGCAAATTTTGTAAAGAGGAAGGATGTAACATGCAAAAATTGCAACACTTGTATACATCACCATCAAATTTCTTAAGAAACGGTGCAAGCACCCACACACTGAGACAATGGGGATGTTCTATCGGGAACTCACCAAGGCCAGCTGGCCTGGGTCTGAAAAAGCATGGGATAAAACCAGACTCACTGAACATAGTGGACAATGAGAACTACTGAGAACTCAAGAACAATGGCAATGGGTTTTTGATCCTACTGCAAGTACTGGCTTTGTGGGAGCATAGGCAGTTCGGATGCTCACCTTACTAGACCTGGATGGAGGGGGGTGGTCCTTGGACTTCCCACAGGGCAGGGAACCCTGATTGCTCTTCGTGCTGATGAGAGAGGGGGACTTGATCGGGGGAGGGGGAGGGAAATGGGAGGCGGTGGCGGGAAGGAGGCAGAAATCTTTAATAAATAAATAAATAAATAAATAAATAAATAAATAAAAATTTTTAAAAATGTCAGTTGACCTAGAAAAAAAAAAAAGAGAAACCGTGCAAGTATTTCCCAGATTAAGAAATCACCAGAGGGTAAAGGACTTCCACAAGGAAAATTACACAAGGTTTCTTAAATAAAATGAAGAAGTTACCAATAAATAAATAAATAAATAGATAGATAGATAAATAAATAAATAAATGGAAAAACCTGTTGTCCTAGTTTCATTTATCTTGCTGTCTTGCTGTGCAGAAAAGGCATCCTCACAAAAACAACTCAGGAGAAAGGTCCATTTCTGCTCACAGTTCCAGGTCTGTCACATCACATCTTCACTCCAGAGCAGAATGAAATAAACATATGTGTGCCTGGTCCTCAGCTAGGTTTTCCTATTCTTATACAGCCCAGGGCCCCAAATCCAGGACTAGTGTCACCCACTTTCAAGCCGGGTCTTTCCACACCAATTTAGGAAACCAAGAAAAGTTCACCAGAACTCAGACTTGCCCACAGGCCAATTTGATAAATATAATCCCTCACTGAAACTCTTCTCAGGTGCATCTAAGTTGTACCAAGTTGGCAATTAAACTATCACATTTACAAATTCATAAATTAAAAGAATCAGTCTTAAAATCCCCCTCCTACCCACATTGATATGATTCCTATTAAAATGCCAATGACATTCTTTAGAAGAGCTAGGGGGAAATCTTGAAATTCATGTAGAAGTGCATTCATGCACACGCATACACATCTACAAAGACAAAGTGGTCTTGAATAAAAAAGATTGGCTGGGGGCTAGAGAGACAGCTTAGTGATGAAAAGCATTTGATGCTCTCCCAGAAGACCATGGTTACATTCTCAAGCATCTACAGTGCCACTTAAAATTGCCTGGGTCTGCAATTGCAAGGCATTCAAAACCCTACTCTGGCCTTGGTAACTAGGGAAACATGTAGTACACTACAGGATATAGTTTTGTACACAGAAATACTTAAAGGGTACACCAAAACACTCATACACACATAAAAGAATAGACTGGACACTTTGAAGATCTGACTTCAAGACATACCACATAATCATAGAAAAATAAATACCAGCAGGAAAATACACATAGACCAGCAGGCTAGAATAGACAACTAAGACAAAATCTACACATCCAGACTAAATGACTCTTGACCAACGTGGAAAAAAAAAACACAGAATGGGAGGGAAAATTATCAGTAAATAATTCTGCAAAAACCTGAAATTTAAAATCAGAACATGGAAAATTGGCTACCATTTCTTATGCTGTAGAAAAATTGACTTAAAATCAGTCAATGACTTTAATGTAAGATAAACCAACTAGAAGAGAATGGAAGGAACAATTGAAGATGGTTGTAGAGGAACTTCCAAACTATAAGACAGAAAATAAAACTAGAAAGATAGAATGAATTAAGCTAAAAAACAAAACAAAATACCTCTATAGTAAGGAAAGGTGTCAAAGGAATTAAAAGACAAAATTCAGAATACAAAATGCTTGCCATCTAAGCCCCCACAAGGCTAATATTGCATATATCAAGGGCTAAAAATAGTAACAAAACACAACTAATCCTCATTTTAAATTATGCATGTGTGAATCAATACATTTTCAAAAGAAATAGGTATTGACAACAAATAAATGAAAATATGCTCAATGTTATTAATCATTTAGTTAAATGTGAATTGGAACTACAGGTCACTAGCCTATCACCATAGTTGGGTGCTAAGGAGAAAGGGAAAGGGGCAACTGGTTATGATCAATACACAAAACATACATTTGTGGAAATATACAGTAGCCTCAATAATGTATATAATTAATATGCTTTAATAGAAGATACAAGTTAAAAATAAAATTACTGGTGAAAAGGAGACAAGCAATGACAGAGACATTTATGAATTAGTTTGGAAAAACTGTTTGACAAATGGAAAGATGTACATGAAATGGAGAATTTTCTGGACCCACAAACTATGAACATTGAGTCAAGAGGACAAAGAGCTTTGATAGACCAGTAAGGCTATGTGGGATTGAATCAGTTAGTGTTTACTGATAAAGAAGAACTAGGAGTGGCTCATATGCTTCTTCTCACATATTCACCTGGAGCTAAAATATTCATTAACAGGGACTGTGAGTGCGTGTGCACCTGGGCTGGGTAAGATAGAAAAGTGAGGGATGGATATGGCCAACAATTGTTGTATGTGTGGCTCCTTTCCCTCTACACTCTTCAATCTGTGGCAGTATGACTCATCATTGTGGTGCTGACGTGAATTTCCTTAGGTAATTAATGATGTGAGCATATTTTCATATATTTTTGAAATATCTAGCTGTACCCTATTTATATATAATTGATGTGTAAATGACAAAAGCTTTATAATTTCAAAATAACAGTGCTAGCTAGGATTCAAGGGAAAGCCATATCTGACTATACAAGTAATCATATATACCCTATATTAATGTGTAACCACCAATTCAATTAAAATACAAACTGTTGTAAGCAAAGACTTCACTTTCATTTCCCAGACACCCATACCTGAATAATCACACAGAAACTATATTAATTGCAACACTGTTTGGCCAATAGCTTAGGCATATTCTTAGCTAGCTCTTACCTCTTAAATTAACCCATTTCTATTAATCCACATATCATCCTGAGGCTTTAGCCTACGGGTAAGGTTCTGGAGTCTTTCTCCTTTGGTAGCTGCATGTTGTCTCCTTGACTCTGCCCTTTTTCTGTCTTCATTCAGTTTATTTTTCCCCACCTAGCTCTATTCTGTCCTGCCATCAGCAAAGCAGCTTCTTTATTAACCAATGGAAATAAAACATATTCACAGCATATGGAGGGGAGTCCCACATCAAACTGTAAACTAGGAGACATTCATAGGTAGATAACCTCACAATGATGAGCAACAATATTAGCATATAGAAGAACAAAATAAAATGACAGTTTCTAACATAGGAATTTAGTTCCTTGTCAGCAGTGGAGAGGAGCAAACTTGAAAAGTGCTGATGTCCATACTGACAATGTAGAAAAACTCTTTTCTATTTATTGCTGGTAGTTAAATAAGTTGTTTTTAAGGTAACAACAGATGCCTGTAATGCACTGTACTTTTCCAAAAGCTAGAAGATAGTTATTTTTATTCTTCTCTCATGTATTACGTACCAAGCACAGTTTTCCCTCCCTCCCCTCCCACCAGTCTCACCACCACCACCCGCCTTTCCCCTAGATCTGCCCTCCCCTCATCAAAGAGCAAGCCTCCCAGGGACATCAATCAAACTCGGTATAGCAAGTTACTATAAGACCAAACACATATCATCACATCAAGGCTGGAGGAAGCAACCCAGTAAAAGGAAAAGGGTCCCACAAGCAGGCAAAAGTGTCAGAGACAGCCCCCACTCCCTCTGTCAAGAATCCCATAAGAACACCTCTACACAACCATAGTTTATATACAGAGAACCTAGGTCAGACCCCTACAGGCTCTCTAATCTCTGTGAGTCCCCATGAGTTCTGGCCAGCTGATTCTGTGGGCCCTGTTCCCTTTGGTTCCTCTGATCCTTCCTCCCGCTCCTCTGAAGGACTTCCTAAGCTCCTCCTAATGTTTGGCGGTGGGACTAAAGTTTTCTTCACAAAGAAAAGATGAATCTTGGAGAGGATAGATACATTTAACCTAATTTAAACTGAACAGTGTGTATATGTGTGGGATATCATGCTAAAACATTAAGATGGATACTTCTTATGATTGAACATGTAAATCTGGAACTCCGGAGTCTAGTCTACAGAGACAACCCAACTACACATAAGAACCCTCTGTAATGGTTCCATGAAGATGTGTAAGTTCACAGTGGGCAGAAAACTTGTAGGGGAACCCCACAGGAAATGTCCATATTTATATTTTACAGTCATTCTGATATTAATAAAAATGGTGTTGATTTTCAGTCTATCCTGAGTCCACAATACTTTTTTCCCCCATTCCCAAGTTTGTAGTGGGATGGTTCTGTGTTAGAAAGAGAAGCTGTGAGGAAAATGTATGTTTAATACATTTATATGAACTTGGAGGAAGGTGAGGACAAGGGTAACATATGTTGCTAACACCTTAGGCCAGGTGGCCAAGAGGGAGGTCTGTACATTATTCCTACACTATTTTACTCGGGATGAGTATAACATTTGGTCTAATGTTGACATTGTTTTACTCGGGATTCGTATATCACATTTGGTAAAGCATTGTTTCACCTAAGTCTTTATTCCTAGACCAACTTAGAGTGTATGGTACCCATGATGCTTAGTAACCCCATGTAATGTTTCTTTGCTAAAAGACAGAGGGCCCCTCTTACCTACCCACAAAACCATAATTAGTAAATCAACCTCAACTCAGGAAAACCCTACTTTACAAACACAATACTCTAATTCCATTTTCTAGTTCTGATTTAGACTAGGAATCGGATGTATTCAATTGTCATATCTCCTTACTTGTTTCAGTCTGAACGGGTCCCTTGGCATATTCTTCATCTTTCATGACCCTGACAGTTTTGAAAAGTACAAACCAGTTATTTTGTGCAATGCCCTTCAACTTGGGATAGTTTGGCATTTCCTCGTGATTACTTTTGGGCGGTTACATCACAGAAGTGATGCTGAGTTTATCTCAGGGCAACATGTCATGGAGGGAGACTGTCAATTTGTCTGTTGCTGGTGATGTCAATTTGGATCAGGTGGTGCAGTAGCTGACCTTAACTACCAAGTTATTTTCTCTTAGTAATTAATGGTAGATGGTGGATACAATGAGCATACACAAATACTGGGTTTTCTAGAAAATGTTTTCTCATCCATTCCTCATGTTTTCTTGTTTTAAATGGTACTGTGATTTAAATGGTACTTTTCACTTCCAACTTTTTTTTTTTTTACATTTAATAGTTGGCATTCTGCTCTAAGGAATTGCAACCCATTTTCATCAATAAGTTTTAGTTTTGCTTTAATTTAATTATGTCCATGTATTTGAGTGTGGGTGCTTCAGGAGCCAAAGGCACTAGAATCCCTGAATCTGGAGTCACAGGCGTTGTGAATTGCTGGTGTGGATGCTGGGAACAGAACGTGGGTCTACAGCAAGAACAGCATAATCATTCAACCCCCAAGTCGTCTCTCCAAGTTGAGTGGGTTTTAATTTGCTACTCTCAGCTTAATTGTATGCACACATTTTCCTTTAGTTAGTAGGGGAGGCACAGGCTGACTCCAACTGGCTATCAGTAAATCCCTACAGTTTTGGGGCATTTCATTACTGTCTGGTAGAAAGAAGTTACAAGTCCACAGTATGTTGTGGTGACTCCCAGACATAAAATTAGTTTTGTTCCTACTTTATAATTGTAATTTTTCTACTGCTATGAATCATAATATAAATATTTAATATACAGAATATCTGATATATGTCTCCTGTGAAAGGACCATTTGACTCCCAGGTTGAGAACCACTGTTATAGGAAAAAAGAATCATTTACATAAATCCCATCCACAATAGCATAAAACAAAACTTAAGAAATTTTTCTGGACATAAATTTAACTTAGGAAGTTAAAGAGCCTACAATGAAACACTGATAAGAGAGACTAAAACACCTAAGTTAGAAATACCTGCAATTTCCTGTGTTATAATAATAAATATTGTTAAAATATCTATGCCATCTAAAGTAAGGCATACAGTCAATTCCGTCTCCATCAAAATCCCAAACATATCCTTTCCAGAACCAGACAAAATACACTGAAATTCAAATGTAAGTAGAAATGACTCCAAATGGTCAAAGTGTAACGGATGAATGCCTGGCAGAGACAGGGCAGACAAAGCATTGTGACATTGCCAGAAAACAGGCACCCTAAGGAATGGAGAGCCCAAAGCAGGCCTGCACCCCTATTGTGAGGTGCTTCTTGATATTCCTCCTAAAATGCAATGGAAATGATGGCTCACCAGTAAACAGTGCTGGGGAAAACTTACTATCCCCATGTGGAGGACTCAGTCTTAAGTGCGATCTTTTCATCACCTACAAAATCAACGCCAAGCCAACGAAACACTTCAATGCAAGACCTGTAAAGCTGTGTGAGAACCCGTAAAACCAGTAGGAAGCATGGGGGCAAGACCTTGAGGTGTTAATACCGGAGATCACTTTATGAAAAGGACACCCAAACTCAAGAAACAGAAGCAAGAACTGATCAATGGGATGGCATCAAGGTGAAGACTGCACAGCAAGGGGAGTTACCAGCAGTGTGAAGGGACAACACCTAGAGGCAGGAAAATGTTAGCCAACTTTTCACCTCAAGTAGTTAATATCTAGAACATGTAAAGAACTCAAAGGAGGCTATGACAATAATATCTCCCACACACATGATGCAATTGGAAAGGAGTTGAATAGACACCTCAAAAGAAAAAAAAAACATTAGCAATGGTCAAACAAACACATAAAAATACCCATGAATAGCATTGGCTATCAGGGAAATACAAACCAAAACTACAAAGAGACAACATGTCACCACAGTTAGAATGACATAACAAAACAACATTCCAAAGATGATTCCTTTGGGGAGATAATTAGAATGGCAACTGAACTGAACCAAGCATTAAACTAAAGCACCAAGCACATGACCCAGCATCTTGCTCCTTTCTCATCAACACTCCAAGGAAATGAACCGGCACAATAAAGAGATCATGACCATGCACATCCGTGTTCACTGTGGCCCCATTTATAATAGCTATGATAAGGATAGCAGTGGATGCTCAACACATGAATGGATAGGAAAATAGGGTATGGGCACAGTAGCCTATTATTCAACTTTGAACATGACGAACACTGCCATTTCCATAGAATGAATGGTACTCAGATAATAAAAGGAAGTGATCCAGAAAGGCATGTGGTGTGTGTTCTCGCCCATCTATCAAAGCTGAAAATGCTCAGCCTGAACATAGAATAACAACTGTTGCTATTGTGAGGAGTGTTGGGTGTGTCCATAGAAAGGGTGACTTAGACCTAATCTAAACTTGCATGCAGGCATGAGCATTCTGCACACTTACAGAAAGCACACTAAAACCCATTCATAGGAACAAGAGATTCGAATAACCGAAAAGAGGAAAAAGAAATGTTTACAAGATGTAGATGTCCTCCCTCATTCTACAGAGACAGCAACACTAGAAGCTAGATGCCCCCTCCCCTCCTCCCTCCTTCCGTGTGTGCCCATGAATGCAGATGTACTCATATCCGTTTCTGTGTATGTGCATCTATATTTTTAAAAAGTTACCAGGTTCTATGAAAGCCTCTATCTCTAATCAACTACCAGAAGTTTCCATCTTCATTCTTTTCAGATTTGAACTTCTATGTCCGTGGTTGTATCAATACTTGTTTAATCCCTTTGTACCTTAGCAGTATTTTCCTCCTACCTCTGATGTTACAAAAGATCTCCTCCACACCCGGCCTACTGTTCCTCCATCTCCTCTGCCCCAGCTCTGGAAGCTAGACCCAGCTCTACCCTCCTTTCCCACTTCTCTCGGGGTGTAGGTTCTGCCCCAGCTCTGGAAGCTAGACCCAGATATTTGCAGCACATTACAGACTGTTATGTAGATGTACTCATATCCTTGCTCACTTCTCTCGGGGTGGAGGTTCTGCAGATCGTGCTAGCCCCATTTGTCTAAAAGGAAGAGAAATGTTTAAGAGAAAGACAAGGAGTGGGAAAGAGAGAAAATGTTTGAAAACAACATTTAAATAAAAATATGTGTGCTACCCCAACCATACAAAGATATGCATAAATACGATGCCAGGTTGGTAAGTTTCCCAGGCGGGATCCTGCAAATGGCTTCTCTCTCATGAGCTTTCAAATATGCAGCTAGATGCCTTGCCAGCAAATATTGTCCTTTAACTTGGGTAAGTATGTCTCCACTTAACAGTCTGTAATGTGCTGCAAATATCTAGGAAAGCCATCCCAGTTCCCCGCATTAGAATTTCTCAGGGAACTTTATTATTTCATCCTTTTCTATAAAAGGAGAGAATTTTACCTCTATGCTAATATTTATCAACTAAAATACATATTTCTTGCTCAATGTGTCTTAAATATAAAACCCAAGTCCTTTAAAAGTACCACGTTAAGTATATGCTTCCGATACCAGCTGGTACCATTATCACAGTCAAACCTAGATGCCCATCATCTAGTCCTCAAGGTACCAGCTCTGATTTCAGAGTCACAGTCTGCCAGGGAGTAGATGCTGCAGTTTCCTTGTCTTCCCCATTTTTAGCTCTTCAAGTCCAAATGACTGTCACCTGTCAACTCCATCTTTCCGTGTCATACTTACCACTGTTCTTAACTTCCTACAGTGTTCCAGCAGCAGACACTATGATCTAGTCATAATAAACATCACAGAATTTCACCTTTTCTCCTTAAAATCCTGAGAGTTCCTTAATCATCTACAAAATCCAAGCCCCTGCGTCATGAAAAGGCTGGAAGAACAAGCTGGTATTGGCTTATTCCCCTGTGCTCTGCTGCACTAATGCTCCATTTCCAGAATACACTTCCCTAAGCTGCTATGAGGACCTTGCATTTACTCCTATGCCCTAAGGTTTAAACTTCTTCCCCATAGACTCTTCCATAGCTAGTTCTTATCTCTCACTGATACAACTAGTTTAAGGGCTCCCTCTTCAATAGGCCTTCCTAGTCCATCCAATCTAAGCAATGTCACCACGCACTCCTGTGCTGGCATCCCTGACATCACTTGACTGTCACTACCTCTTTAAAGTATGCATCATGCTTTAGATTTATCTTACGATCTTTCAGGGTTGATATTCAAACACATGCATGGATAATATAGGTCTGCTGACCTGGGCATCCCCAGTCCAAAGGCGTTTCCAGACAAGAAGGTTTATGCAGGTGATCTGTTTGGGGAAGCACTTGTATCAAAAGCATGGGTAGTAATACTGAAATGGGGAAGGCAGAAAAAGGCAGTAGAAAGCATTCATTCAGTTCATGGCCACGGAAGAGAATCTGGAACTCAAGGTCACCGGGATTCTCCAGTTGGGTCATGCAGGCCTGCCACTGAGTGTCGGCAACACACACCAAGAAGCACTTTATGACTAATCTGTTCTACGCTGTTCTAGTCTCAGGGCACTGACTTCCCCACATCCATGTACACGTGACTATCAGGCTGACTTTCAATAATGTCCTCTGTTCTTGCTGCAGAGAAGTCCTACGCAGTCGATGAGAAGCAAGTCCTAAGCAGAGGTCAACAGAGCAGATTTCACTTGGGTGAAGCTGGTGATCTCCGCAGTGTCAACAATGACAGGTAGCAGGAGGTCATGAGGCCAGCACCAGAGCAGCCCATTCCGAAAGCTCACGTGGTACTTTGTCCCTCCTGTCATCCACTATCTAAAAATAAGTCAGCAGTGAAAACATGGAGTGTTTCAATGTGAAAAGCCATTTGACTAAATGGAAGTTCTCAATGAAAGGCAGCTGGAAGGCCTGTGTCCCAAACAGAGGAAGTGCATGGCCCAGGGCAGAGAAGGAGTCAGGAGAAAATGGAATCCACGCAGCCTTTCAATTTGTCAAGATGAGCTGGAGATTCCATAGGTGTCTGGAAGAGGGTCAGTTCTGTGTCTCAGTGGATAGATGGATAGATGAATGAGACATTGAAAGCTCGCAATCAAATGTCTTAGTCATTTAACGTCAGAAGATTGGAAAGAGGATTTGAATACTCAACCACGATAAGGAAATGCAACCTTCATCACACCCAAGAACACCGTTGCATACATTTGGAACGCTGGGCTGTTTTCTAACAACGCCTTTTAGTGTGGAAATGGAGTGAAGTCAATGAACAGGAGAGTCATCTCTATCTTACGTCTTATGAGTTCTAGACCTAGAAAAACAAAGTTTGTTTCTGTATTCCTCAGACTTATCAAGTATGTCAAGCAAGACTGACCATGTTCTCTTAGTGAACTTGTCCATTGTTGACATCCATAAGCGCTGCAATGGACTCCTTCTGTGTGCAGCGTGCCTTCCCTAAGGCATGGCTCTCTTGGAACCTAACAGCCTGCCATTGTTTACTGCTTCCATAGAAGCCCACAGCTCACCATTAGCAGAGACAGCCTTCCTGTCCCAACTCTATCTTCAGGCTTTGTAGATGACCTGCAATCTTAAGTGAGTTCTTGCTGAGTGGATGTTTATCTGTGCCTTTCAAAAAATTTTTTTAACCAGAATACTGGCATTGCCTTCTCAGCATTTAGCAGCTGAGTTCTTAGGGATCTAGAAGAAAAGGGGTTTCCCAGATGGCTGAAAATGTCAGGGGCTATTCTAGTTCTTCTGGTCCACATTTCACACTTCGTTATCTGTTATCTATAAGGCATCTGGGAATAGTCTGGATTACCTTTAAGAAGCAAAATGCAAGGGTGGACAAAGTGGCTGAGTAGCTAAAGCCGCCTGCCTCAAAGCCAGAACTTGAGTTCCATTCCTGGAGCCAATATGATAGAAGGAGAGCTCAGACTCCAAGTTATCCTCTGACCGACACATGTCTGCTGTGGCCTCTGCCACCCCCACGTACAAATCAAACATTTGACTTGATATTTCCTCCCTCTCACTGCTAGTGTTCCGATAGAGGCATCTTGCAAAGAAATAAAAGCAAGCAAGCAAGCCAGCCTGGTGGTTAGTGGGTGAAAAGATCTTGATCCATGACTGGCCCAGAGATGGAGAAATGGGGGCTAAATAACAGGGTAATAAGAGAGACTAACAAGAAAGTTCAGTCAAAACATCTTTAGCATCATGTAGTCCTCTCTAGTGTGCCCAAGAAGACAGAAAAAAAATGAGCATATTTCAAAGTATTAAACTTCTATCCATTAGACCATCCTACCTGCCAGGCACGATGCTTAGGCACAGTCCCTATATTCATCTTTCCAAAATCATCAAACTTATTTCAAGTAGTTGTGAATATTCTCCAAATTTCCTAACTCGACTCAATAGAGGAGCTCAAGGCATTGAGAGACAGGCTCAATGACACACAGTCTGATAATAGTGGGCGAATGACATCCTATCCGGTAAATGATCAAAATAAACAATTCAGAGGCAAATCAGTGGATTAAAAAAAAAGTAGGAAAAAAGAGATTTTTAAAAACATATGGAAGCCGGGCAATGGTGGTGCACACCTTTAATCCCAGCACTCGGGAGGCAGAGACAGGCGGATCTCTGTGAGTTCGAGACCAGCCTGGTCTACAAGAGCTAGCTCCAGGACAGGCTCCAAAGCCACAGAGAAACCCTGTCTC
>NC_022013.1:29234745-29239182 GCF_000317375.1 Microtus ochrogaster | reverse complement strand
GAGACCAGCCTGGTCTACAAGAGCTAGCTCCAGGACAGGCTCCAAAGCCACAGAGAAACCCTGTCTCAAAAAACCAAAAAAAAAAAAAAAACAAAAAAAAACAAAAAAACATATGGAGCGGTCGACAGAAGAATGTTTCCTTTAAAAAAAGTTGGAGGGCTGGGATGAGCCTCTGGTAGAAATTGTTTAGCATGTGTAAGTCCCTGGGTTCATTCCCCATCACTATAAACAATCACATCAAAGTGAGTGGAGAGTAGCTAGAAACTGCTGCCTGGCCTCCAGGCTCCTGAACACAACTTGGGCAAGCATCTGTTGGAGCTCACACTCTTTCCACCCAGGCTGCAGGACAAGTGAATTTCTCTGCTACTTCAGTCTCACACCAGGTCCTCTTTGAAGCTAATCCAATCTGCATTAATAAGTCTCCCGGTGTCTAGCAAGACACTGACTTATTCTAGTGTCCAGAAGCAAGTACAACGTATTTTACCTGGTCCAGACTTGAGACAGTCAGTGCTGGAGAACTCTGAAGATATTCACCAAGCCTCTAGGTAGCATGAGAGTTCCTTGTGTTTGGGCTGCACTGTCTCGGTGTCTTAAAGAAATTGCACAGTAATTTTAACCTTCAAAACATGTCTTGAAAAAGAATCAACTGCCTCGTGACATTGCTTGCCAGAACAAAGGCGAGTAAGGAAATCCAAAAACATTTAAACAAGGTATGGGAAACTGAGTTAGGCCTGTTACTTCCATTTTCTTTATGATTCTCAAATATAGGCCAGATACAGCCACTTGGGAGGGGTACCCTGCTGAGGTGCCCCCAAAATAATGAGGCAATAAGGAGACAAATTAGTTGTAAACCACATCTGTAGGGTTTGCTCCCTGCTTCTGTTGATTTGTCAAAACACTTTATCATGGAGAAAGCAAAAATGAAAACAACTTTTTCCTCTGTGTAACCGAGACAGCACGCTTCGGGGGCGGTGCTGGCCCACACAGCCAGTGATCCCCCTACCGAAAAAGCCTCCCGTTAGCGTTTCTCCTGGAGCTTTGCAGGGTCTGGTTCTTGCCCCGTCCCTGTCATGTTTTACCCTGTTCCTGTGTGAAGCTCTCTTCCAGTCAAGGATTTAAAGCTCGCTCTCATGTACACAGAAAATCAGATTTATATCTTTGTGCCGCAAAATGAAGCAATTATTTTTGTCTTCCAATAGATTCTAGTTCCTCTACACTGGGCCCCCGCACTGCCCACTGTTGTCAGCGAGGCAGTGACACCAGGCCAAGCTTCATTAAGTAGAGCCCTGCTGCTCCTGACCATTGATCCAGCCGCTAGCTCAGGTGCATTAGGACACAGCAGTTTCTCCCTCTTCGCTTTGCTTCTCTCCAGGGATAACCAATCAGTAGAAACGACCCTTATGCCTAACATTTGGAGAGGGAGAGAGCAGTTTGATTTCAATTGTCAACCTGTCCACTGGCTTGGTAAATCAGATTTCAACCTCCTACAGGGAAAAAGAGCATGCAACCTTCCTAGGTACCCCCGAGCATGTTTGTAAGCATAGGAGTGTCTGAGATCTGGACTTCCCATACATTTGATGACCTAGATCATTGTGAGAACTTAAAAATAAGCCCTTCAAATCTATGCACCTTCTAAAAGAAGGGAAATTGTAAACTTTAAACATCCCTTGTTTCTTGAAATGTGTTGTACAGCAATCAGATAAGTAAAATGAGCAGGATTAAATGTGGTCCACATTAAGAGAAACCATGCCCTCTTTCTATTTAGGGGAAAATATGGGAAAATATGATATTTGAAAGGTTGATCTCTGCTTAGTCCTAAGCCTATGATGCTGCTTTCTTTAAAGTTCCCATAAAAAGGCAACTTCTTCAGCTAATGCCAACTACAAAGCACTACTGGGAACAGATCAGAATGCTAACCCTATTGCCAGCCCCCTTGCTCATGCAGATGTGAAATGGGTTTGCTGGGCCAGCTTTCCGCATGCCATCCATTCTCTAAGTGTATCCACCTGCCCAAGGAGCCATGGGGTTTCCTTCTCAGCATTCCAGGGACACAACACAGTTTAACTCCAGAGATCCAATAGGTCTGTTTTTTCTGTGCTTCCAATTACACTACATGTCTTTAGAGACTTAAACTAGTTTTGAATTTTATATGATGATATTTTTATTTTCAGGTATTGCTACTCGACTTAAAAAACCCCAGAGATTTAAAGATTTCTTTTAAAATATCAAACACAAGGCACTGTTTAAAAGCACTACCATTATGTGTTATGAGTAAGTCACTTTGGTTACAGAAATAAAAGTGATCTATAACACAGCAGGTTGTTACAATTACCCCCTTCTTCTCCTCCATCAGTTCCCTCTATTAGAATTAAACTTTTTTCAAGAAAATTTATAAATATTAATGTGGAATATCATTTATTTTCAAAATCTTACACCCCAGGAATTTATCCATCATCAGTATCTCATGTTGGGTAGCTAAGTTTGCCGTCTAAGTCTCTCTGAAACTACTGTATTGTGAAATTTTCCACTCTTAGTCCTGATGATGCACTACAGTAATTCCAGACTTTCTATTAGATTTGTCTGCCTCTATTCACACATGACTGGCCTTTGATTTCATTACATTGTAGTCTAAGGAATTAGTTGGGGACTGATTGCTAAAATCCTATATATTTTTTTCTAGAAATGTCGAGTGCTTTTAATTTTAATTTTAATTCTAGCTACGAAAGCAAAAGTGGTTGGTTATTGAGAATTTTGTGTTTAGCACATTGCAGTCAGCAGGTCACACAAACGCCTGGGAGCAGATTAGCCATGAGCTGCACAAGGAAGCTTTTGGCTTTGCCACATTAGAAGTAGCAGCGGAAATGTCATGTCTCCAGAGGTAGATATAGTTTTGATTTTAATTAACATGCATCACTAGTCATTTAATCCAACACTTTTCAAACGATAAGGTTCTACAACCCTCCCTCCACTATTGCCAATGTCTGATTGGCAAAATTAGAGACAGGGCAAGTTGTAGGAGGCACAAAGGGGCAGGCAGGGAGGAGGCAAAAGGGGACTCCAAGAAAGATTATCCAGCCCCCCAAATGGTGTAGGAATTAAGAAGTCTTCTTGGACAATAGAGAGGCGTAATATTGAGAACTAAGTTGACTTCAAACACGAAAACTGTCCATGGAGATGATCAGAGTGAAGGCTCCCATGTTTCCCTGACTCATTCCAGCTGCAGAAGGGTCTTTGCTTTTACAGACTCCTGTGATTACACTGGGCACACCTGGACAATCCAGGCCACTTCTCCCCAGGCCAATGTCCTCAATCTTAATTCCACTGGCAAGTAAGGTAATATTCATAGGATAAAAAGATTTGGAAATGGGCATCGTGAGGAATTATCAAATATTAGTTAAGTTAAAAAGATCTTGGGAAACGTTTCACTATTTTTTTTTTAAAAAAGAGCTTATTTGTAACATTTTAAATTATAATGTCTGTTTGTATGTTGGAGTGTGCATGGGAGTGCAGGCGCCCTTGGAAACAAAGGCATTGGATCCCCTGGAACTTTAGTTACAAGACCATTGTGAGCCTCCTGGTATAGGTTCTGGGGACTGAACTCTGAATGAAAAGTCCTCTGAAATAGCAGCAAGCACTCTTAACCACTGAGCAATCTCTCTAGTCCCATGTTTTGTTCATTTTAATCACCGAACCTAGTCAGCTACTTCTAAATACACTTTGAGCTTCACTGGCATCTCCAAAGGCGTGATAGCCATTTTCCCAGAATCCCTTGTTTTGTTGGACGTCTTTCGACTTCTGTTTATTGTCACTCCACCATGTCTTTAGCCTGCAGGTAGGAAACACTGTCACTAATGGATGACAATGGATGGGTTCATATGTCAGCTTCAAGCTCTGAAACAACAGACCTTAAAGGTTAATTTCTTCATTTCCAAAGTTGACTGATTTTTCTGGAAAGAAAAAAGAACTTCCTAGGTATAACCTAGAGTTCTTATTTCTCCCTGCTTCTACCTTATTAATTCACCGTGCTAGCATATGACCCTGAGAAATATGAATTGACTATGTAGCCTGTAGATAGACTTAAGAGTGGTGCTTTCTCACTTATACTAATCAGAACAGTGCCTATATTTTGGCTTTCACTAGAGTAACAAATCGGAGACTTTTCCAGTGGAGCTATTAAAAGCCACAAACCCCTTTTTTCTGTGATAACTAAAAAACTCTCTTGTAAACATTTATGCTAATTTTACACTTTAATATTAATAATTCACTAATAACCAAACTCTTACGAATTTCAATGAGATTGAGATAGTTGCAGAAGGAGGAAGAGGAGAAGGAGGAGGAAGAGAAGAAGAAAGAGGAGGAGGAGGAGGAGGAGAAAAGGAAGAAGGGGAGGAGAAGGAGAGAAGAAGAAGAGGAAGAAGAAGAAGAAGAGGAAGAGGA
>NC_022013.1:29173598-29234645 GCF_000317375.1 Microtus ochrogaster | reverse complement strand
GAAGAAGAAGAAGAAGAAGAAGAAGAAGAAGAAGAAGAAGAAGAAGAAGAAGAAGAAGAAGAAGAAGAAGAAGAAGAAGAAGAAGAAGAAACAGCAGGAGCAGCAGCCAGGGGGCCAATGGCTTGGAAGAAAGCTTGCATACGGAGTTGTTTTCTATCTTTGTCAGCAAGCCACTCTCTAGCCTTTGTAAATCTGGTGCAATTAACAGAGAGGTTATGCAATAACAGGTCTGGAATCATCCCAGACTATCTGCACAATGACCTGAAGTTAGATACCTATGCATTGTTCTATGAGAAGGGGAGGCTCAAAATTAACTCTCCCCAGATTCTGGGGCTTCCTCTGATACACAGCATCCCAAGAGCTCTGAGCCTGAGACTTGTTGAAAAGGTAAGCAGCTGAAACATCTCCTCTAGACTTCTGGGGACCACTGACAGGGCACTCCCTTGAATTTACCTTACGAGAGGAAGTTTAGGAGGGTACCATCTCATTGCCGGTAGATAGACCTTCACAGACAGAACGAGGGATTATGGTGTAACATGTGCCTCCTCTTCTTTTGCTGACCTTAGTTTTAGAGTCTTTCTTCCCCCACAAATCATCTTCCTCCCTTATCATACAAGTATGGACTTTATTCTAAGCTCTGGTGACTAAACTGGTACCACCTCACATGAACATAAATTAGATAAGTCTTTAAGTTTCTACTGCTGGGCTACTTAATATCTAGGGGATACTCAATCTCTTGAGGATCAACTTCCCCATCCATAAAGATGTCAAGATTCATCTTTCATTGTATGTGCTGAGGAGTTAGATATGAGTAAAGAACCTGCCAGAAAGCTTTGCACACAAGTACCCCATAAAAAGACACAATATGACTATTGCGACAATGGCAAAGGAGAAGGAAAGGGGACGATAAAACCCTCCTTAAGGTTAAGTTACAAAATGTATTGTAGGTGATTTCTATTTCTACTGTAGGTCCCAGAAGCCACCGGGAAGAAGACAGAGAAGCAGCGACAGAAGCTGGGGACTGCCATAGACAGCAGACATTTCTCTCCCTGGATGTGAAGATGGAGGTGTGGAGACACAGTGTTAGAGCATGCTCTCCCTACTTTGTTATTGTTGTCACTGATACTTGTGTTATTTGCATGTCATAAAGTTATACACATTCATTGTCCCATTTGACTCTCTTGATGATAAATGTATATTTGTATCTTCAGGCAGCCAACCAGTTAATTCTGTCTTTCCCCCTTTACTAATCCTGATATGTTTTGTCTTATATTGACACTGAGAGCTATTTTCTCTTCTCTTCCTTCCTCTTTGGATTTACTTTTTGTGCAGGCAAAATGAAGACACTCTTAGCCTAGTTGACCCACTGCACTGAGTTTGTTAGCATGAAACCTAGGACAGAGCACAGAGGCCTCTGCTATGTCTCTGGGCCCCACTTTGGACAGAGTTAAACTATATCCATAGTCAGGAAGAAAAGCAACTACAATTTTCCCAAAGACTTATGTGTTTTAGAACAGTATGATTCTCAGTTTAAAATAGGACAAGAATAATAAGTAATTTTTTGTTGAAAGCTGTATATTAGCTGCCAACCCTGAATGTAGCAACAGATGTCTTATGTGCTATGCCTGTACCTGAAAAAGAAAATCTTCCTCTTTGTGAAGATTTCCTAGGACAGAGAAATTGGTGCCTTGTTTTTATATATGTATTGAAGCTATGTTCAGGTCAGTCAATTATTCAGAGGTCCAGCTTTCATATTTCTTGTTAAAATCCAAGATGAGACTTTAAGTTAAAGCATAATCCATCAGAGCAAGTTGGTCAGTTTTAAAGCATACTGCTTCAGTGGGTGGCTTTATTCATAGGAATGCTTCCGATAACTTCATCATTCAAAAATGATGGTTTATTTGTTTGACGAACCTGACAACACATGAACAACACTGCTAGAATTGTTATCTGTAAATTTGAAGAGCCAAAGATTTGCTGGCAAACAAGTCTAGTTGTTGAGATTCCTGTCTGCCTTCTATCTAGCATGATCAACAATCATGGTGATTCTGGCCCTCGCTTCATCCCAGGCAGGCAATGTCAGAGCCCATCATGACATCCCTCTGACTGTGCTGTGTTGCTAAATCATCCTGTACGCAGCCACAGGGAATAGGGGAGACATAATGAAGCTCCCAGAGAAAGAAATGCTTTTCTACCTGTCTGCCCTCCCTCAGCTGTTACTGCCAGCATGGAGAGGATTTGAAGGGGCTATATGCCAGGTAACAGTAAGTAAACAGAAGAAACATTATTGATTTCCTTATTCTTTGAAGGACTAAGAAGTCGTATAGGAAATTGTGCAACAACAATATTGCAGAGCTCAATAGGATGTTGTCAGAGCAGATCCAGATAGACAGGGAATTTACGGATCACCTGCTGCCCAGAGACCACTGAGCTCTGTCTGTGTATTTCTGAACACAGAGAAGTTGAGTACGCATTTAGGCAGGAAGCTGAACTGGTTCTCATTTCTTCTTTGATTCTTTCAACCCATTTACATCTGAAGTACCATGCTGGCTGCTGGCATTCTAAAGAACTTCCCATGAGCCAAAGTCAACCTCACCTTATTGATAATTACATTATTTTCAGCATTTGTATCTCTAAAGAATCCTTTCATTTCAAGAGGAGATCAAGGGGTTTGCAAAATGTTCCACTGAAGATTATACTCCTTCCTACTGCACAGAGGATTTCACACTCAAGAAGCTCATTGTTATAAATTCTTTGGTTCACAAACACAATCTGATTGCTTGAAACATCCTCAGAAGGTGACAGGATGTGGCATATAATCCACTGCAGGAAGCCAAGTCATGCATTTAAAAATTGTTAATAAATATTAAAGGAGCCTTAGAAGGGAGGTATCATAAATTTAACTTCACACCTCTCTCAATTATTGTCCCCATTTCTTCTCCAAAGCCTACGAAGTTGAGATGCAATATTTCATTTCTGACACGTAATCAATGAGGGTGTCTTTGGAGATCTATTATGCCTTTAAAGTAATTTAGGTGCCTTCTATAACGAATGTGAGGTGCTAAAGGTGCTATCCAAACAGTCTGAACTTTATGTACTGGTTCAGTTGGAAAGTCAGAGAAAAACTTTTATAGTTCAGAGTCACTGTAGGACTTCAAATAATCAGAATGGCAAGTAGTAAATTTGTGATGATATATTTTTCTGAAAACACCTCTTGACTCCAAAGAGACTGAATTTTTTCAGGATTTCACAGCCAAGTTAAAAATATGCCCCGAGATCATTTAAAACTGTGTACTTAACCTGCTACTCTACTGCGTACTTAGCCATAAGTTTAATCTCCATTAAGAGAATGATGTAACCAACCTTATTCTCCCTTGGTTTACATGTATAATCAGTTTTTACAACCCAGGCTAAATGCATCAATTACTCTTCCATGCCCTTGACCCACAATAATGTATATGTGTGTTTTGATAACCATTTGCTTAAGGCAGCCAACATGTTGAAGTCAACCTTAAACACAACAAATGCCCACCACAAATGTTGCATACAACATATTGATACAGACTGATGACATCTGTTTGTGGGTTTTAGTGTTATTCCGGGTCAGTAAAGTAACTTCTTCCATTGTAAAACTCTATTAAAGATTTCTGTAAAGAATCCATTGTTTCCTTTCCTATATATGTTTTCTGTGCTGTTCAAGAATGCAGTCAAAAGCCCTTTGTTAGGGACAGGAGTAGAAGAGACACAGGCATAACAGGCAATAGGGACAGACAAATCAGATGCATACAACAGACAGACCATAGGCAGCCTAGTGATCACAGACCCAGACAAAAAACATGGAGAAATGGAAAATTTGAATTTGAGATAATCCTTGCCCAAACTAATCCAAGAGGAAGTTGCGCTGACACATTTTTGTGCCTTCTCTGAGGTTATCTTTGATGTATTAACTAACACACTAATTCAAGTGGTTAATAGCATCCTCAAAATGTTGTTGGATGCTATCATGAGCTGTGAAGTCAGGAGAAGCATGTATACAATCAAAAAAAAATGGTTCCTGTTTCACTCTTTGCTGTCTAGAAGCTACTTGTATTGTGTCAATTCTTTAAACCTTTGGCTGCTTCTTAGAGAGGAATAAAAATATTTCAGTTTGGTTTTGAGGGTAAAATATGGCCCAGTCAGTGTACCAGCTATTTGCCTGACAAAGTTAGAAACAAGCCAGCTTTAAAATAGGTCGTATAAGCTGGGTAGAGATGGAGCATGACTTTAATCCCCACACCTGGGAGGCAGGGGCAGGCAGACCTCTGAGTTTGAGAACAGCCTGGTCTATAAAGTGAGTTCCAGGACAGCTGGGGCTACACAGAGAAACCTAGTCTCAAAAACCAGAAAAAGGTCATATAAATAAGAGCCACCTGTTTACTTTCTCAGACTCTTCACTAGGTAACATTAGATTTATGAAAGATCTAAGATAACAATATGTAACCCTGGGGAGTCAGTATGAACATAATTCTGGCTATACAGAATGACTCTTAACCTGAAGTTACACCCTGGTAATCTTATCTCTTAAGGTGTTCTTATCTGCCTCTTGATAGTAATCTTAGAAGATAAACACAAGAATATCTGGAATATGTGGGAGGCACAACAAACAAAAGGATGAATAATGGTTGCATCAAGGGGAAGATAATATTGCCATGTGGGTCTTTAGGGATCCCAATACCTGTAACAAACTGGCAAAATGTCTCTTTAGTGAAGTGGAGACTCATTTTAGAACACAGTAATAGCATATTTTATTTTATTTTTTAGCAAGTACAATGTATTAGTCAGGATTCTCTAGAGGAATAGGAAAGATAGAAGGAATTTGTAAATATATATCAAATATAATATAATATATACAAGTATATAGTTAAAAAACTTACTTGATTGGCTTATGCAATATGGGATGCATAGTCCAACAGTGGCTGTCTGCACACTGGAGAGGCTGAGATTCTGATAGCTGTTAAAGCCCACAGTCCTGACACTGAAGACCTGGGGGATCCCTAGAGAGCTACTGGCCATCAGTCCACATTGGAATGTTGAAGAAATTTAGGTGCAGTGGCACTGAAGGCTGTAAAAGTATCACCTAAGTAGATGCTCTTCCCAGCAAGAAGCAAAGGTACTCTGAGGGCAGGCATTCCCTCCTGATCTAGTCCGTCCAAAAAATATCTTCTCAGAATCACCCAGAGGCATGTCTGTGGATTGATATCAGATCCAATCAAGTTATCAAACAGGGTTAGCCATCTAGACTTTCAGCCCACTTAATGTTGGCTACTCCAATTCTTAGTACCCAGAAAATAAATTGCAAATGATATTAGGTTTAATTAAATTATATGATATGCAATATGGGATAAAACAGCTGATTCTTATTTGTTTGAACAATTAAAATTTGAGACAGATTTGAACTTAAGGCTTGAAATGGTATCAACAATTAATCTACTATACTTTGCTATAAGAATAGTCTCTTAATTGATCCTTACTGATTTGTGTAGATTAATGAGCATCTCTGTCTTTACATATATCATTCTTTGTCTCAATCCATGTTCCCTAACAATCATCTGTATCATATTAGGGTAAGGGTATTGTCATAGTTAGTTTTAATGTTCAGATTGCTGATAAGACATTTCTTTTGGACTTGTTTGTGAAAATGTTTCTGGGAGAAGCTGGCATTTAAACTAAGACTGTCTATCTTCCCTAATTCAGACAGCATCATCCAGTTCACCAAAGGTCTGACCAGAATTAAGAGGTAAGGGGAGATGGGATTCTTCTTTCCTGCTTTGAGCTGTAGGAATGCCGTCTCCTGTCCTCAGACATCAGAAGCTCAGTAATAAAGATGGTATCTTTTCTGATTCTCTAGCTTGTGGATGACATGCCATGGTACTTCTTAGCCTTCATAATTGAGTGAGAAGATCCTCCCCCACATCTCTCTCTCTCTCTGTCTCTGTCTCTGTCTCTCTGTCTCTGTCTCACACACACACACACACACACACACACACACACACACACACCCATACACACACACACGAACAAAGCAGACCATTCTGACAAATACTCAATGTGGAGTAGGGTTAGAAGACATTAGAAAAACAGTTACACTGACACATATTTAGAAACCGCTCTCCCTATATCTTTGCCTTCTTATTCTTTTTCATTATAGAAAACAAGTTCTCTTTTTATTTTTTGACAGTACAGAAAAACTTTAGAGTTGGAATTTACTTTTAATAATACCAAGCAAATTTTAGGTTACTATTTATTTTCTTAAAATATAGGCTATATTGGGGTGGATTGATACAGATTCCAAACATTTAAAAGTTTGTTTCTCTCATATTACTTAGGTGTGTCCACGAGGAGGGCACTGAACTCATTTAAATGGCGATATGCTCTTCAGTCTTTATGCCTCAGCATTGACGGAATCCATACACTGGGTGTTATGAATATCCAGAAAATTATCCCCTCTGCACTAGGCCAGAAACCGTAGAACCGTGAGTATGGCTGAGACTCATCTAAATACATTCAATTCACCCCAAACTTTATATATCTTCAAGTCTGTTTTCTCTTACCCAGATCCTAGCATACCCCCAATTGGAGGAAATGTGACAAAAAAAATTCAAGTAGACAGAATGGAGCCAGAGAGATAAGTTGGCAAGGGAAGGTATTTCCCACCACGGCCCAGGCCATGAATTTGATCCCCAGAACCAACCCAGGGGAAGGAGGGAGCCTAATTCCTCAAGTTGTCCTCTGACCTCCACTGGTGTGTGTATGTATGTGTGTGTAACAAATAGATAAATAAACATAAATAAACAAGACAAAATGTGATCTTCAGGGATTATGGTTACAATAGCTCAGGTGTAAGTTTGGGCTGCTATAACAAACATCATACCTGGGAAATAAAACATTGTTTCATTTATTTCTAATCCTTCGGGACCACAATATCTAAGCAGCACTGGCATATGAAATATGTGGGAAAAACTCTCTTCTAATTGCATCTTCAGGTGGTTGAAAGAAAGGAGGTAATGACTTAGTCACCTTCTCTTATAGACCCTAAGAGCGCCTCAGGACCTAATTGCCTCCAAGGCCCCACCTCCTAATCGCAGTTGTCAGAATTAGGCTGCCACTTACAAATTCTGCAGGGACTCAGACTTTGACTTTATAACAATAGTCTACTTTATACAATTCAAAAACAAAAACACACAATGTAAGCCAAGTATTATTTAGCCTCCTCAGAGCTTGAAGGTTTACGTTTCGGTAACTTTATGGAAAATATGCCTCTGGGGACAAACATTCAAATACGGGCTCTCTTTAGGGTCCCGAGGGAACCAAGCTGACTGCATGTTTCACAGTGTAGAAGAGTTGACTCTGGATTCATCTCTGCCATTCCGTATCTCTACCCATAGTCCTCTGCTGAAGGGATCTCTTGGAAGCTTTCTCTGGTGGACTTCTTGCAAAAGCCTGACGCCTTTTCTACTCTCCAGCTGGCTCACCTAATGGAGCAGTGCGTTTCACCAGAGTGCTCTGCTGCTGTATTCCACGCAACTGATCTCTTTCTTGCCTCCAAGGACCTCTCTCTCTCTTTCTCTCAGCTTTTTTATTTTTTCTTTGTCCAAATAGACAAGTGTAGAAAGTTAAGGCCTACCAGGCCGAGAGACAAGCCAACCTGGGGTCTGCCTGGAAACGTCAGAGGTCCTGATTATGTGCCTCGCCAATGAGGGATAACCATGTGATGTTCCCTGAAGGCCTACCAGCAGGCACTGTCAGAGGTCCCGATCACCTCTAGGCAGTGAGGGGTGACCATGCGATGTCAATGAATCCAAACGTCTGGGTGCTGGGTGGGTGTATAAGGTTCTCCCCCATTGCTAAATAAACGAGTCTGCTGTTTCTCTTTCACCGGACCCCAGTGTCTATGTTGTTGATGCCAGGCTTTCTGACCCCCTCTCCTGAGAAAGCTACTAGGATCCCGCTACAGACAATGAAACAGAGTAATGAAATAATTACAAAGGAGATGTCCAACCGGGAAAGCAGATATTAATATTCTATTTTTGTTGTCTCTCAGGCTCCATCAGTCAGTTTCTTTGTCCTCCTCCTGTGTTTTGAGGAGAAGATGAGCACTCGTCTGTTCCACATTCTGCTAGGTAGAGAGAGACCACAGCTCAGATGCTCTCTTCATTCTCCAAGCATCTGCTTATGAACACAAGCGTCCTGGGTAGAGCGGCAGGCAGGGTTGACTGTGTCGCCTTGCTCTCTGTATATCCTCAAAGTCCTGCCTGTCTCCAGCTGCTGGAGTGTACTTTAGAGTATCTTCTTTAGTTTGGGGGGCCTCAGTTGCCACTGTAATATAATAAAAGAGCACGGGGCAGCCGATGTGGCTCAGCAGTAAAGGCATGTGCTCCTAGGCTTGGTGACCCTGTTTCCATCTTCAGGTCACACAGTTGAGGGAGAGGAACATTTCAGAGCTGTCCTCACACGCAGACATGCATGGCATGGCAGAACATGTGAACATAAGCTCTCCTCCTCCCCAAATAAAGTGTTTTAAAAAATGGAAAGATTTTTTTTAAAAAATTTATTTATTATGTGTACAATATTCTCAGTATTCTGTCTGCATGTATGTCTGCAGGCCAGAAGAAGGCACCAGCTCTCACTACAAATGGTTGTGAGCCACCATGTGGTTGCTGGGAATTGAACTCAGGACCTTTGGAAGAACAGGCAGTGCTCTTAACCACTGAGCCATCTCTCCAGCCCCGGAAAGATTTTTTTTTTAAAAGAAGATAATTGATAAGTTGGTTTTGTTTATATACCCAATGCAGCAGATGGGTCAGTAATGTCTAGCAATCTTACTACTCAGGTCTCCTCTTAGCCTCATAATTTATTCCATTTCAGCCCAAACTGCGGATCTCCCCCATTTCCTCCCCTCTGCTCTCCTCTCCCTCTTTGTACATTTCTTTTGTGTTCTAGCTCCTTCCTTTAGGTTAGGTCATACTGCAGTGCATGTAGTTTCCTGGAAGCAAAGGAACGTTAAATGTCACCTGGTCTTGAAGATGAATACCTTTGAAAGAACCCTTTTCCGACCTACACTCTGCAAAGTAACCGCTTGGTTTTAATCCTTTCTTATTGGCTTTTAACAAGCAGCCCCTCATTAAATCACTTTCCCTTTACTCCAAAGGGTCGTTTTCTTTAATATCTTCATTTTCTCTTTTTATCTTTGGCAATTCTCTGTCTCCTGGCTCACAGCAATGGCCCCAGCATTTATATTTCGAATGGCACTGTCCTTTGGTTGTTGAATGTTCATGAACTAAGAGTTTCTAAGGCACACGCACATTGAATAGCCTTTTATTTGTGAGGAAATGTGGTAAACACTTTAATGGAAAGGCAGGATTAATCCCAACCATAAAACTAGCCTGATTTGCTCAAGTTTCACTTGCTTCAGATCAAACCTCGAGACAAATCAACTCTCTCTAAAGCAAAGCTATGTTGCCCACTGAAGAAATAAACGAAACAAAGCATGCTTTATGTTTATTTTATGTGGAATTGAATAACAAAATAGGGAAGGAGGGAGGGAGGGAGGAAGGGAGGGAGGGAGGGAGGAAGGAGGGTCTATTTACTGGCAGTCTGGACCAATGAAAGATACGTTGTTTTGCTTATATCACAAATACCCCATAAATAAGAACAGTGGCTGTTAATTAAAAATTATATTACTAAAAAGAGGGTGTACATGGGCAAAAGTTACTTAAAAACGGAAAGTTTTTCAGCCAAAATAAAAATTAATTACAAGTGGCTCAGTTGTACTTTTTTTTTTTTTGAAAATTTAAGACTTAAAATAATGACTGACCTGGCTCTCTGTCCAAGGTGCCTTAGGTAGGTTTGATGTCTAAGCCATGTAGATTTGTAAGTTGGCAGGCTCACAGGGTTACAAAACTTTCTATCATTTTTTAGTTTCAAGTTTTTATATAACCAAAGCATTCCATCAGGATAGAAATCTTACATAAAATCTTCATACACAACAGAAAAAGATTCCCTGCCTCCAAAACATTTCATTTTCTTCTTTCAGAAATCCTATGATTACCAACTGATTTAGAACATAATGCTTTATGCCAGTTTTGGGGAAAAATTTCATAATTGATATCCTAATCAATCATTGTTAATTGTAAAAAAATGATGGTGGACCTTGAGCTCAGCCCTGAGTAAGCAAAAGTTATAATCTTTTTCTTTCAATTTTAATAAAGCTTAAAACAATTTATAGAAACTTACCACTTTAACATAAGGATTTTAAGGAAACTTAAGATATTTGCTTAATTTATGTGTGTATGTGCATGTACCTGCTTATGTGTGTGTGTTTCTGGATCTGGGTCTAGCAAAGAACATTTGCTATTGGAGGAATTCCATTATGGAGAGGAGTCTTAGATTTGTTTTTATTGCACTAGGATAAAAAAAAAACCTAGGTCTCAGGCTGATATGTAAGTATCAGTATGAATAACGTTTGATATTAAATATAATTTGATATTAAAACAAATTTGTTTGTAAGTTACAAAGCCAGTCTCTGCATGTTTTTTTTTTTATATAGGCTATAGTCTAGTTGATTGACCCTAAAGCTAATTTTGGAAATTTTTAAAGAAATATATGAGAAATTATTAGCATTGAATATGTATTAAAAGCAAATTATAAAAATATAAACTCTGAAATTTTTAAGTATGTAACAGATACCATACATATCTCAAAATATGGAGAAATAACATCATTTTTCACATTCTTAGTTTGCTTCAAATGACAAACGTTGTAGTTCTAATAAAGAAAATGGGCAATTGTCTCTTTTTACAAGACTGATACACTCAAAAATTAACTTTTTGTGTATTTTTCACAAAATAAAACATTTATCAGACCTTCTCAATTGTTTGTGTTTTGTTATCAGATAGAAAAATTTTGAGCTGAATTCTCCACTTGCACATATGTATTTAGTGATAAAGGTTGGTCTTTAATTTGCATATTTTATGGAGTTCTTTGTTTGACAAGTAGACAGTGAGACTTGGAAGCTATTCCTGCATAAGAATGACTGTTTCTATGTCCAATATGCATGGAAGTCACTGACAAACCACACAAACTTATCTCAGTCTTCCACAAAACACCACCCAGTTGGCTACGCTGACATTATATAGCCTGGTTCCTATGAGTAGCAAGTAGTAAAAGTAAAGAATATCTTAGTAGAACTCCTGTGAAATATGGCATGGAGTCCTATAGACTTTTGGGGACCTGATGCCTTAGCAGGATTTCTCAGAGTTGAAGCTTGGAACTACTGAGACGTCCTCTTCAGAGTGGAAGAAAGTTTTCTGCTCTTGCACCTAAAGAGTTTTGGTTTTGATTTTTTTTGGGGGGGGGGGCAGGGGGCACTGAGACAGGAATTCTCTGTAGCTTTGGAGCCTGTTCTGGAACTAGCTCTTGCAGACCATGCTGGCCTTAGAGAGATAGTTTCCTGGTTTGTGCTCGCAGAATGGACAGCTCTGACTCTTTCAAGAGGTGGAGCAATTAAATGGGGTTTGTGAGCAGCATGCTACTAGTTGCTTAATGGTGACTTAGACTTGCTAAATCCCTGGAACTGGGATGATGAACATGGCATGAAGTACTGATGAACATCCCTCTGCCATGTTGTACGGGGCAGAGGCAACAGACAGGGTCACAGAGTTTTTCCTAGCCATGCCCACATAGCATTTAAAAATAAAGACAGATTCATACCAAAAGACCTCTAAATGTGTCACAATTTTGGATAAATTTACATGGGCTTATGAGAGAGAAGAAGGTCATAGATGAGTAAAGGCAATAGCATATTAAAAGGTAATAAAAAAGGCACATAGAAATGGAATATATACAGAGAGTCTGGATTATGCAAATTATTGTGTTTTATTTTTAAATTTTTTGACTGCAAAGAGACTTGGATGAACTATTCCAAACTATGTAAAAAGTTCCTCATAAAGCTTCCATTTGTTGACTAGAAGATGAAGATAGGTTCTAGTTATGTTGATTTAGTTTGTAGCCTTCAAGCTGGAGTCTTTCTACCAGGAGATACATTAGGTATTTCAAGGAGTTAGAGAGTGATCACCAAAACTTTGGGAGAGCTTAGCACTCTAAGAGCTGACGGAAACCCACAATAATCACCACGAGGCTGGGAAAGGAAGGAATGACTTGTGTAATGACTGTGTAATGGCTTGAATCACTACATCAGGCAACGATTCCAGGTCAACTGACTTTTACTTGAGAAAAGAGGAAGAGTCAAATGGACTTTAAAGAAAGAAGCTATAGAAAGCAATCAAAAACTCAAGGCCAATTATAAGCACAAACTAGTTTCTAGGCTTTCTTTCCTGACGCATCTGATACTTGCATTTCTTTGCAACTTTTCTCTTCTTTCCTACATATTTTCATTTTATGTAAAAAATGGCCTACTGGTTCCATTATTCAGTCTATATGCATTAGAATTTTCAGTGTGATTATTAATGAACACAGGGAACAATTACTAAAAGTAGTGATGATACAATGACTGGGTTGTGTTTCTCATTTTGGGGAAGGATGAAGCATTGTACATACAAGACAGTCATCTCTCTTAAGATAGAAATATGAAGTCAATTTGTTGACAAACTGTAAGTTGAATGTGCACACAAACACAGTTGTTTGAAGAAGCTGAACAAAGAGGTTGACTGTGCCAGTTCTGAAGTTATCATTTCTTGGCTGGTCTACCTGACAGGATCACAGTCCATTCGGTTATTCTTTTACCAGCTGCTACATCAGACTTTGAGAGCAGAAGACACTGGTAAGACACAGCAGGAAGAAGGGATTTTGCTTCCTGCTTCCTGTGTTGATAAAGTATATGCCTACCTGCCCTCTGTGCTGACATATTACAATCCCATGTGCTGAGGCTCTGCCAACTTTTCCAACACCAAAGAACATCAAGTTGGGTGGCCTCGTAAGGGAGTGTATTTCTAAAGTGTGTTCTTGGGACAACTTTCCTTGGTGTCCTACAGAGTTAATTGCTTGCATGTTCTACCAATAGGACACCTTGGCAACCTCTCTGTCATTTAGAAAACCATGACCATGCCTCCTCCAGCTGAGTCTGGATCTTAACCTTAGCGGATTCTTCCTTAGGCACACTGTCTCTGCCTAATGTTCCCAGTTCTTCTGTGTATCATCCATCCCTATATTTTTCTGGAGAGACACATCCTCCAGCCTTAACTTGAGACAAGATCTTATACTGTAGCTTATGCTTGACTGCAACTCATTGCATCCCAGGTTGGCCTTGAAGCAATGACCATCCTCCTGTTTCAGCCTCCCCAGTGTTGGATAGCAGAAGCCACCACTCCTGGCTTTCTAGCTGGGAGAGCTCAGAGTACTTTTTTCTTTAATTAGCCAGTTCATTAATAACCCAATCTATATGTGGAGGAATTATTATTTAAAAAAATTCCCTCTGTATGTTGTGGTGTGATTTGTTCCATATTGATGGCACTCCAAATTAAATATAACTCCAGCTCAATTCTCCTCAGCTGTAGTATGCACACATATACAACCACCTCATAATACCAGAAGGTAGGCAAAGGCCAAAGAAGCAAAATCCAAGTGGAAGAAGACCTTAATCATAATGGGATCTGGTGATAATAGTTAATTTTTCAAATTTCCAAAAGTTACAACATCATAAGAATGCTTTTGTTGGTTACTTCCTGTTATGATTTGCATCTGAATTGTTCCTGAAAGAACACGCATTAAATGCCTGGTGGTCAAACTGTGTTGCAACTGAGAGGTGCCACAATTCTTAGGAAACTGGGCTGAGTTGGAAGCAGGGCATTGTGGGCATTCCTTTGAAGGGCCCCTTGGGACTCTGCTCTCTTCCTCCAGCTTCCCCTTCCTTCCCTCTGTGGCTCTGTCTTCCTGTTTCTTTTCGCTTTCTCTTTGCTTCCTAGAATGCCACAAGGTGAGAGGCATTCCTTTGTGGTTACCTTCTACCACAGGGTCCTGCATTAGCAGAGTACCAGAAACAACAGAGCCAAATGACTATGAATAAAACCCCGGAAACTGTGCAACAAATGAAGCCCTTCCTCCTGCTGAGCTGTTTGTATGTGAGATGTTTCATCATAGAATATGAAAGCTGGTGCTGGAGAGGTGGCTGAGTGATTAAGAGCTCTTTCAAAGGTCTTGAGTTCAATTCTCAGCAACAACATGGTGGCTCACAACCATTTGTAATAAGATCTGGTGCCCTCTTCTGGTCTGAAGGCATACATGAAGGCAGAACACTATAAAAAAAATCTTAAAAAAAAAAAGAATGTGAAAGCTGACTAATACACCAGCCCAAACTCAGAGGGGGCCCACAAGTTAAGAGTCCTTCAGCTAAAACTTCCTGGTAAATACAACCCTGGGTGTACTTTTATTCTTTAATAGTTAATCATCTCCTTGGAAAACATGTATTTCTATTTTTTCATCTTAAAAAAAATGTCTATCTCATTCATTCCATCTCTCCGATTTCCTCTTTTTATTATTTGAATTATGTTTGAGTTTTTTTTTTTCCAAATTTTCCCACCAAACTACAATGAACCTGGTAGCTTGGCATAAGATGCTGTTTCATATTCTGCTGATAGCAACTGGACCTGCCATTGTAGAACATCCTGGGAACTGATGTTATCTTACCAAATCTCATCAAAAAGTAAAAACTCTCTTGTACGATCCACTCTGCTTTCACTCCCATCTATTTCTTTCTTTCATTAGAAAACAAACAAAAAACCCAAAACAACAAAAAAAACCTATTCCCATGAAGAAATAATATTTTTTTATTTTTACTTTCACATTAAATATAAATAACCCAGTTTTTACTTGTCCCGACCTCCACCAATAAAAACCTATGTTTTATTCTTTAGGTTTGTGTGCCTTAGGGAGAGTCTGTCTGCAGGGTGACAGAATGCCACAGATGTGCATGAGCAGCCTCCACTGAACTGAAAGCACACCGATTACTTAATGAAACATGGAGCTCCACTAGTGGCTTGCACGTTTTCTCAGGTAAACGAGGGAAACCATTATCATCAAGTAGCAAGCACTTCCATTGGGATGGGACTCTATTGGTAAAGCTCTCGTCATGTTTGATAGCAGAGAATTTATTAGTATTTTTAGTGGGAATTGTTAGAAGCTCTCCCTTCTCTCTGGGCTTCTTATCTCTTCTTTTCCCCCAGCTAACACTGCTACTTTGAACACTTCCTTGTCAGTCAATGGCCCAGGACACATACTCCCAGCCTTCATAGGCTTGGGCCTAAATTTAGTAGTTTTTCCTTTTTACCCACTGGAGCAGGTTTGATGGCCTTTTTTTGTTTTGTTTCGTTTTTATTTTGTTCTGATTTTATTCTGTAACCTGACAGGAACAGTAAACAAAACAAAAAGAAAAACTAAGTTTCTTTTGGTAGCATTTCTCAGCTATGACTACTGCAGGGAACTAATGCTGGCATAGGAAAAGCTGCCTTCACCCTCAGCTCCAGGCACTTGATCACAGGCTGTGAAAGTGGGAGTCCAGGAAAATGCAACGAGCTTCTACAAAGTATCTTGACACATTTTGTGCTTACTCTAAAGGCAACTCAGGCTGTCTGTTTTCTGTTCTTGTGCTTTGTGTTACAAGCCATATATCTTTAAATGATAACTCCAAAATGAGCAGCTTGGAAAAGGGAGGTGTGCTTAGTTTGGCTACATAAATGTTTTCCCAGCCTTCACTCTCCTTCTAATTTCAAAAGACTTTGCAGTTAAAAAGTCAGAAGCCCAGGGCAGATCAGAATAGAAAACAAGAAATGCCACCCCTTTAAATGGTGATGTCATGAAACAGAAGAGGGGAAAATGCTTATTTTATTACCTAAGGTTTTGGGTCTGGCTTTTGTTACCTTGCAGTTTGGGGAAAACTATGTCTATTTGTCTGAAGAGAATTTATCAGTGGCCACTTAAGAGAGTGCTAAAGCGGATGGATGCTGAGTTAGGAGCGAAACTGTGTAATTCCAGGCCATGACACCAGATGCTTGAAAGGAACAGTGCCACTTGAATGCATAGAAATGACCAGAAGGTTGTTCATCGGGGAACGAAATTCCGCTGTGCTTAAACTTGTAAGTTTGTACAAACTTTAATAAATCTCATCCCACCCTCACCTTTGAGTAAAACAAACCTAAGCAATCTAGATTGGAGTAAAGAAGATAATGATTAGCTATTTCATGATTACATTTAATTCTGGACTAATTTACCCAGAAATGTTAGGACACTCCTTTTCTTCCAAGTCTAGCAGGGTCGCTTCCGGGTTTGGGGGAGGGGTAGTCACCTGACACAGTGCAAGACCAACAACTGAGTGTGGTTACAATGTCAAGTAAGATGAAAGCTGTAGAAAGGAGAAACGTTTGGACAATCTTAGAGCAAAGAAAATATCACATGAGTTTTACATCCGCATGCAATAGCCATGTATGCACACCATAGAAATGAGAGAGACTTTCACTGAATACCAAGTGCTGTATCTAGAGGGACAAAACTCTTGGAGCTAGTTTGTTTCCTGATCTGCCATCAAACGCCACGACCCAAGTCACTTGAGAGGAAAGGGTGTGTTTCAGCCTCCAGCTCTCAGGTCAGGGTCCACCCTTGAGGGAGGCTGGCGCAGGAACTCAAGCCGGGACCTGGAAACAGTAACTGGAGTAGAGACATGGAGGGACCTGCTTAGGTGGCTTTCTCTTCATGGCTTGCTCAGCTTGCTTTCTCCTACTTACCAGGTACCTTGGTGGAACCACCCATAGTAAGCTAGGTCCTCCTACACTAATCATTAATCAAGAAAACCCTCCAGGGGCTAACCTACAGGCAGTCTGGTGGAGGCAATCATCAGTTATGTTTTCCTCTTCCCAGAATACTCTGTCTTCTATCAAATTAGCAAAAACAAAACAGCACTAATAAAATCCAGCACAAGTAGGGTTCATAACTCAGAAGAAACTGGATTTTGTTGCACTGTGACTTCCATAGGAACTGGAAGTTTCTGACAGTGGATTGGTTAGGTCAGGGGCCCCTCATTCTCTGCACGAAACTGTGTTTGTGCTTGGATGTTTCTGGGAAGTGTCTTTGAAAGGGATTTTGGTAAGCATTATGTGGTAGACCCGAACTTTGCTTTTTCACGACTCCTTCATCTCTGGATCAGTTGTCAAATTGGTGGGATGATTTTATCTGGGAAAGCGGGGCAGGAGGCAGAAGTGGAAAGAATATCACAGCCATAGGTCAGTGATTGTTTTCTTCTTTGTATCCAAATGTGGCGTGGTGTGCTGGGACTAAGAAGAGCTGGGAAGTGGAGGACTAGAAGGTTTCAGACAGCCCACCTTTTATTTTTTGAAACAGAGTTTCTCCATCCAGCTTTGGTTGGCCTGGATCTAACTATGTCACCCTTCATGACCCGGAGCTCACTATGAGGACCAGGCTAGTCTTGAACTCACAGTTGTCTGCTGCCCCCACCTCCAGGAGTGCTGGGATTAAAGGCATGAGCCATCACACTGGGCTAGAAAGTACACTTTAATGAGAGGTTGCTGCTTTTCATTGTGAGGCAAGCGTGTGTCATGGAATGAGCAGAACAGTTGGCTCTGAGTTGGAAATGAGTTCAAATCCACAGCCACATCATGGCTGCAATCTCAGGCAAACTTGTCAGTATTTCTAGCATTAGTTTCAGAAGCATAGCAAAGGAGGGAGGGTTTACCTGTGAGGAATTTAAGTGTGTAAAATGTATTAAAAAGTGTATTCTAGAAATTACTTAGCTCCAGGAGACATACCTATGTGCTCTAACAATTGAAGTCTCCATGGCCAAATAAAGGGCAGAAAGGCCACTTTGCTAAATCCCTTTCTTAGAGAGGCGCAAAACATACACTGGCAACAATATTAGTAGCTCTGAAAAATTCTACAGTTAAAAAAACAAAAAAGAAAACCTGGTCAACAGCTAAATGTACCAACTTACTTGTTTGGCAAGGTCTTTTTTTCCCCCCAGCGTTTTTAATTACAGCTCTCAGAACATTTTTTATATCATCACAGTTGGAAACCTTGGACTTGTGTACAGTATGGAATGTGATAGATTTCAATACATGATAGCTATTATCAGTGGACTTCGAAGTATGGAGCATGAGGATAATAAGGATAGACAGGATTTTCTGTAGCCCAATGAAAAGCTAAGAATTAAGATGGAAAGTTTCTGCAGGGAACAAAGTAATGTAATTAGGTCATGGCTAATCCATGTGGTTATTTTCTTTGCTTCTGTTTATAGTGATATAAATCAATATTGAAAATGCAGGAGTCTGAATATGTATTTTGGAGTCAAATTAATGGTCTTTGAAAACTTAAACACACACAAGCATTCCTTTTGAGTTAAGAACACTATAAGATGCTGTCTCTGTGTTGATTAATTTAAAAAATCAACTTTGTTTGGGACTCATTTGATGTTTATCATTAGCCAGTTCCCACAGTGCTTTAATGATGAGATTTCCTTCCTGTGTTCAGGGGAGCTGTTCGAAGGGTTCTAATTAAGAAGAGGCCTTCTGGAGCCAGATGGCCCAGGTCACGGCTCAGTGCCACAGTGTATCAGCGACGTGACCTTGGGGGAGTGATTTCATTTTTCTAACCTCAGTTTTCTCACCTGGTATGCAGCACCAAAATTTATTGAAAGTATTAAACTCATTCCGGGGAAAGGAATTTATTTCATCGCTTGGCATCTGGTAGCCAGCCAGATATATTTCAATTGTCATCTGTAATACAAACATTTTCACTTAAATATGTAACTTAAAAAAAACCCACTGAAAACGCTAATCTGAGCAGAGTAATGCCCTAAGTGAGTTCCAAATCGGGGCATCTTTGCAGGTTGGCCAGCTCACTCAGAGGGGCACATCTGCCGAAGGCGGGACTGTAGCAGGAGACTTCCTTTCTTGTGTGACACAGAATTACTGAGCTACCAATACAGGTGGGACAGCTTGGTGGATAGTGTTTGCCTTGCAATTGGTAGACCTGAGGTTAATTCCCAGAAACCACAGCCAGACCCCTGAGGCATGAATAAGTATATAAAACAGACACATAAATGAACCACATGCTAAAATACACTAGAAACTGCTTATGTCCGGAGGCAGGAATACGTGTTCTTACAATGCAAGCTATTAGATGCTAGCCAGCCTGGCAAATACGGTAAGCTATGGGACAGTGAGAAATTGTCTTTAAGACAAAAAAATAGTAGGGAGGGGGCATTGATTGAAGAATAATACCTAACGTTGTCCTCTGGGCTCCACGTGTGCATGCAACTTCAAACACACACATACACACACACACACACACACACACACACACACACACAAATGTGTGCATGTGCACACACACACACACACACAAATGCGTGCATGTGCACACACACACACACACACACACACACACACACACACACACACACACTGGGAGTACAGGATTGCCTTAATTTTCCAGAATAAAATAAAAAGGTTTTAGACCTTTCTCCCTGCTTGAGACTTGAAAAATATACTTTCTCTCTTATGTTGTGGAATTGGTGAGTGAAGTTTCATTCCTCTGATGAGATGTGGAAGGCATTTGTCACCACCGATTTCTGGGTTTGATAAAGCTTTAGGCTCAAGCCATATTACTGTTTCATTATGGCATTTGGAAGGAGAAGAAAACTTCCCTCATTCTTTTCCTTAGAGACATAATCCTGAAGTGAATATTTCACTCTTGCTACTACTGTCTTCTGTATTTCCAGACATAACCGTGCATTTTCAATTTTTCGTTCTATTTAAAATGCATCTTTGCTGGTGTTGCATAAAATTGTGGCAATGCACACATTTTATTGATGGGAAAATTCAGATAAGTTTTCATAAGAGATAAACCTAGTTTTTTTGTCGACATCTTAGTTGCTCTAGTTTTATAGAGCCTTAGAGAAAAGATTTTGGAAGTTCATCTTCAACACAGAAGGTATCTTCTTATTGCCCAGACAGGTCTGCCACGAGCCTCGTACACTTTTCTTTAGAGTAGGAAGAATTAGGGTATGCTATCTCCTGTCTTAGCTCCCGTTTGCTCATAGAATTGTGAAGCTTCAATAGCACACTACACAAAGAACACGGAGAATACGCAAGACACACAGTAGGTTCAAGCAAAGTAAGAAACTATGTTATTTTAATAGCAGTGACATGAAAACTGCTTGTTGACGGTCCTCAGTTGTGTGTGGGTCGCTGGCTTTCTTGCAGGAACTAGAGGAAACACACTGGTGGTGGGGGCACCATTGACTCTCCTTATTCAAGGCGTGAATACTTTCTGTTCAGTTTCCTTTTGAAAGGATGCCATTTCTTTTCTTTGTTTGTCTTAACCTGGAAGTTATTTCTATAGCACAGCGGACGAGTCAGGTCTAACTGCTCCTTTTCACTCACAACACTTAGTGGGTCTGACTTCCTTTTCCTCGGAGAAGTAAGCGGTGCTTTGATGTCCTTGATAAATAATTTATTTGTATACAGAGGTTCTGAAAACCAAGGAGATTATTTTTTTACTTTTATATTATATACCCCTGCTCAAATATTAGCTTATTTTGTGTTTGTATGCCTACTATCTTTTTGCTCAAAATCTGTAAGAAGGCTAAAATTTGTGTGTGTGTGTGTGTTGTGAATAGGTTATATATTTTTTATTATGTATGTACATATGTACATTTGAGTAGACACGTAGGGGTGTGTGTGTGTATGTGTGTGTGTGTTCACAAGGTCACATTGGGTGTCTTTATCCAACTCCTCTTCACTTTTACTTTTGAGACAGATTTTATTAGTGATCCTGAAGAATCAATTGGCCTAGACTGGCTGACCAGTGAATTTCAGTAATGACTGTCTCAAATTCCTTACCGTTAAAGTCAAGGGTATTTCTCACTGTCCCCAGCTGTCCCCTCACCCCCTCCCCCAATGTGGGTTCTGGGGATTTGAAACTCAGGTGCACTTTCAAAGCTCGCACTTTAACTACTGCACCATCATCCTATCCCAGGAAGTTGGTATTTTAAATGTCCTACCACTTGAAACTTCATACGGTGCCACCTACAGGAACAATTATTTATTGAACTTCAGTGGATGCTAATTGCTTTCCATAATTTATCTAGTCTTCATCTTAATTGCCCAGTTCTACAAATAGGAAAACAAATATCTGTGCCTTCAGAGGACGAGTAAATCCACTTGTAAGTGCCAGAACGAGAAGATAAATCAAGGTTGCCACACCCAAAACTGGACTTCCTGCACCATGCTGCTTGGTGCCCAGCTCTGCTTCTTTTAAAGCATTTCTGCCCCTCAGGACATGCTGACTGATCCCTGAGCTTGACTCGATGGTTCTACTTAGGTTTCATTTCCCATATTAAAAGCTTACTGATAATATTTACTTCGATTGTCCTTGAATATCACATAGTAATAAAAACTAGCATTGTTTGAAAATTAAGTCAATGGATGATAAATGAGGTCCGTTAAAAGATTAATGTCATTGATTGAATAAGAGTGCCAAGCAATTCCAGAAAAGTAGCAGCGCCCATAAAGCCTTTCAACAACCCAAACATTAAAACAGCAGATTTCATTCTCTGCATTAACACAGTGAAGGGAATAGTTATACTCCATTCTTTGCCATTAACTTCTCCCTAAATTAATTCCGAGAGAAATTACAAGCAAATAGCACCTTCCCCGCGGTGACTTTTCTATGCTGTAAGATAAGGATTAAGAAACCCTGTGGCCCAGTAAGAAACCCATTTTGTAGTCTCTTTGTACTGATAAAATTTCTCCTGGCACTGAACCTCCCACTGTCAAAAATACTATAACATTTTACTAGTTTGCAAAAGATGAAAATGTTACCAGATGTGAAACGCACGGAGCAGGCTAACAACTTGTTTTTAGACTAAGAGTTTCAACCTTAGAAAGAAATTTTTAAAAAAGGAAACAGATTCTTTACCAGCTCTAGTATTAAAAAAAAAAATGCCGAGTCATTTCAGATGTGAATTTTACAATTATTTATTCTCACAGAATTAAGCTTTAGAATAATGGGCTATGTGTTAATTACCTTAATTCCCACTAGGCTTTATAAATATCTCCTTTTGAACCAAAAAGGCTAGGGTTTCCAGAACAAAGTAATTAAATAACTTTCACCCAGTGACATTCTGGCTGCAGATAGCACACGCCGTAATGCGGGAAATCTCATCATTATTCGGGTGTAATGTACCTTTAGCTCTTCCGTGAGGATGCCTCTCCCACACTGGCCTGGCTCCTTAGCATAAAAGACTTATTGAAATGAAAGCTTTTCAGGGACCATTTTCTCACCTGACTCATTAATCAGGCCCTGGCAGTTTTCCTTAGTCCAGCTATCCTCTGAGTGAGGAAGACCAGCGACCACACGGAAAATGCCGGAAAATAATAGGAGAAATGAAAACGCAGAGCAAGTGAGTGTGGGCCTGTGTTTTCATTAGTCTTTTGATGGATGGCACTGGATACATGGCGGAAACACATGCGGCATTTTCCATCTGCCTCCCAGAAGGATTTTTCAATGTTTCACCTTAGGTTGTTCAAAGAATAGCTCTTTGATTCAGTAATAGCTATAGAAACCTTTGCCTTTGATATCCGAAGGTGGTGCAGAAGTCGTCTTTTGATTAAGAAATGCTCAGGCAATTGAAGAACATCACAATAGATGAAATAGGGAGAGACTATGTCAATCATTTTGCATTACTAGTCAGGTCCCTGTTAAAGACAAATTGTGTTAAGTGTTAAATTACATTTGACACTACTTATTAAAGCATACGGCGACTTTTAAAAAGCTCATCTTGTTATTTTTCTCCTTTCCCATTTCTTTCTGTAATATTCTAGATGCCAGTAATTTTATTTTTTACCCCAAAACAGCTCATGTTAATATCCAAATTATTAGGGATCATCTTAGTATTCCTTGACGAGTTCACAAATGAACAGTTACTACTTGAATGTAGTGAGCATGCTTTTGCTATAAGTTCTAAACCTTCAATTCCAGCCAATCGTTTCTCCATCTTTTGGTCTGTGTGCAGTTTTCAGAATGCTTGTATCTTATCCCCTGAAATGGCACACCACAAATATGCTGTTGGAGATGTTATAATGCTCTATCTATGAATCCAAGTAAGGAACTATTAGTTTGCTATTAAGCTTTGGGATGTTCCAAAATAAACAGAAATTAGTACTTCAATTACAGATGCAACCGTAGACATTGATCATGCAGATGTATAGTCACCAGAAACAGATATAGGTTCATGCAAGAAGCAATTTATTGATAGAAAAACCTCTGTGTTGGCATGGAAGGGTTAAAGCTGTAGTTACAAAATACTGCTGATTCTGCAATTTGCTAATGATTTTATTTGCAGACCTATACATGTCTCTGCTGAACTGGAGATCCTCTTAGTTTCCCCTCCTCTATCCATCCATCCTCCCTCCCTCCCTCCTTCCTTCCTTCCTTCCCTCCCTTCCTTCCTTCCCCCTCCCTTTGTCTCTTATTCCTGCTAGACCCCCTCTTCTCTTCTTCCCATCTTTAAATAAAAATGTAGTCTGTGCCAATAATTATGTCTTAGACTATAACCCAATACATAAAGGCCCATAGAATCTAAAATAAAAATAATACAAAGTTTTGTAAGTGTATTTGTAGGTAAGGGGTAAGCAACACACAAGTTTTCTAATAGAGATCTTGCCTCTCATCTTCCTTGTCTCTGGTTCATATTACTATCAATCAAGTCATACAACTCATCAAAGCTAAGCATTCTAGACTCTTCTCCTGCACAGCCAACTTCTAATGTGTGTTGGAACAATTATATCTCACTAATTGTGAATCTACTCTCTTTCTTGTCATCATCTTTCCTCCTATGCAAATGCCACGTTCATGTCCCATTGTCAAGTAGACACTAAACCTCATAAGTGACAGGGGCTATGCTAAAGTCCTTCCTACCACAAGTGTAGTATCTGCTCTCTTCTCCAAGCTAACAGTTTTTTTTTCTTTTTCATTTTTTTCTTTTTCCCTCTCTTCTTGTTCATTGGTCTTCACTACAAATTTTTAATGATAGACCCAGCTAGCCTGGAACTCATCATATAATCCAGGTTATTCTCACGCTCATAGCAACTTTTCTGCCTTTGCCTTTTGGATACTGCTGGCATATCTACTAGGCCTGGCCTCAAGTTCTAGTCTCTGTCATTCTTGTTTGCGCTCCTTTTGACAGCTCTGTTTATCCTTGTTAACCTAGCTCATTCTTCCATCTGCAGGGAAACTGATGTGGACTGCTTTCTTTTATGCCTTTGTTTTCCTCCACCATGTTCTCCTCACACATTTTCTGCTTATATTCAACATCTGACTCACAAAGAGACCACAGACTGTCTTAGTTATTCTTTTGTTCATGTATCTATCTTATCACTAGAACTCACTATTGGCCCAATAAAAACCAAGCACATGACTGAATGATTTAATGAACAGGCCGTCTGTTTATCAGTTAACTGCCAGGTGTTTTATTCTCACCATCAACACTTAAGTGGTAAAAATTATTTTTAAATAGCTATGTTCTGAAAATGGACAGGCAGAATAAAATGTGTCATCCATAAACCTTGGATTATGAGTTTGATCGGGAAAGACTGTTTGTTCCTGTCTTGGTAGAGCAGGTTAAATAACCTAACTGTATAGTCTGTGCCTGCATTGTCTCTACTAAGACCTCTTATTTCCACTGTATCATTTGAACCTGGCAGCTCTGCTTCCTTGTTTTTGTTGTTGTGGTGTGTGTGGGTGTGTAGGTGTGTTAGTGTGCAAGTATGCATGTGTGTGTGACCAGATGTCAGCAGCTTTGAGTGTTTTTTCTCGAGTCACACACCCTGGCTTGCTTCCCCCTTAATTATATTTCATTCATGTCAACAAAACACTTACACACATATTCATATTTTACACACATAGATGCTAGTTCAACATTACTGAGAAGGGCAGTTATGAAGTTTTTCCCTGGGATTTTGGGTTCATCAATTAGGCTAATCTGGTTGACCAGTGAGCTCCACAGTTCCTCCTGCCCTACTTCCCCAGCCTTGGGACTATAAGAGGATGCCCCCACACCTAGACTTTAACATTGATGTTGGGGATCCTACTTAGGTCTTCATAAATGCATGACAAACCCTTTTTTGACTGAGCCATCTCCTCAGTCCTTAAAGATGTTTTCTATTGCACTAGCTTCACTGAGTTGTTACTTGGCAGGAAAATTACAATTATTTACTTTTTTTCTAGAATGAAAAACATAATTAGATTTCACAAAAAAGTAAGTGTGAAGATTGCAGGATTATAGTATTATTGCAGAGACCTAGCCTGTATAGCTTGGTTGGGGCATTGCGTGTATCCTTTTCTCTCAAGGCCAGGTGATTGGCAAGAGTCAGGATAAACACACGGCTGAAGCACAAATACTGTGAGCGGGAGCAATCTGTCTATCCTAGAGGATTGCTCTCTAAGGTCAATACTGCATTTGAAAGCAGCATTGCTTTGAATATGACAGATAGGTTACACGGAGGACCACAGGGAATCTGTTGGTTCCTGGAATAAGTAATAGGAATAGAAGCAGTCATCTTTTCCTCAAGTGCAAATTTGACAACGGAGCTATGTCTGACTAATATCGAACATCCATATCGAGCTGTTGAGGTCAATAGTTGGTCTTAGTTATGTACTCTATTGACCACTCACATTTTCTAAATGAGAAAGAAATGGCCAAATGGGAAAATTCTGCTGCATCTGGAGATAACAGTTACTTTTTTTTTTAAGTTGAATTTAATTTCATATGGTAAGTGAGGACTGTGTTTTGAAAATTTGGTCTTTGTTTTATCTGGATTACATGAATTAATTGTACAGAGATCAATGTGGCATTAGAAGAATTAGGATGAAACACTTATTTTCATGCAACTGTAAACTTGGCCCAAGTTATTTTTATAAACCACGAGGCAGAGCTTCACAGTAGCGACAAGTCTACAGCATAGGCAAGCCTAGGGCACGGGGAATGGTTGCCAGGCCCTGGCTCTTTGGCTGGAGACAACATCTTTGGATAAGTGTTTTAGGCTATTTGGTTCTCATTTTTTGGCTAATAGAGAAAATGCCCAGTCTCTGGGGCTGGGCTGGAGGGATGGCTCAGTCAGTGGCACAAAGCTCTTCTTTTACTTGCAAAGGACTTTAGTTCAGTTTCCAGCACCCACATTATAGCTTACAACTACCTGTAACCCCAGGTCCGGAGAATCTAACACCTTCTTTCAATCTCCAGAGACACCTGCAATCTCATCTGCGTGCGCACACACACATACACACACACACACACACACACACACACACACACACACACACACACACACACACACATCTACCCACCCACACCACACATACACAAATATATACACAAGTAATACGAAATAAATTTTTTGTTTGGAAAAATAACATTCTAAATTGCTACAATTAAGGCTAATTTTTAAGGAGACAATAATGTAAGTGAGAACGGCAAAAAAGACAGAACACAATTCAAGTTTTAATATTCCCTACAATGTCTAATAGTATGACCAGCCAATAAGCTTCCAATGCAAGGTCCATGCCAATTCCCTGTACAGGACTTGGTGACTATCATGAAATAACTTCATAAGTCAAAACTTTAGTATGGTTCATGGACATCTAGTTTTTATTTATGTAAATGGAAATAATAAAGAGTTTTACAAAAGTAACTCGATATGATGACCTTTAAGATTTACAAATGGTGTCATTTTTATATTTGTGGCATCTGCACCTAATTTAATAATAATTTATCTTAGCAACTACCTTTTTAAAAAAAGCTTTTCTAGAAAGGGCAGATCCATTTTTATCTCATAATTGACTATTTAAGCAAGCTGTGTAATGCTAATAACAAGTACAATGGGCAATAAAGACCCTGTAGAGAACAGGGGTTGACCATCACTGAGCATGCTCACAGCTGCTGGCCACAGGCGCCTCTCTAGAGCAGTGTTACTTTTAGCTGGCAATGTGAGAGACAAAAGGAATTTCACTTTTCTGTATTAAGAGAAAAGTAGAAAGGTAATGTTAATTTTAATATATTCAACTCACATATCATTTAAACATGTAACATAAAAAGTTGAAGCATTTACATTTTTTCTAGAGGTGAAGATTCAAAGTCCGACTTGTGTTTTACGCTTGTGATCCATCTCACTCTGACCTACACATGCATAAAAGTGCTCAATGGTCACACGTGCCCAGTATCTTCCATACTGTGAGGGATAGCCTATTTAATCCCCACTGCAGTATTTAGAAACAGTATTAATCATATCCAAAGCCATATGAGACTGGGAGAGAGTGAGTGGATGCCAGAACCATTGGAGATTAAGCTTTCTTCTTGTGCTACAAACAGGCTGGTGATTCTCAATGACTGTAGTGATTTAGTGTGTCCAGCCTGTGGTCCTTAAATTCTCCAACTGGCCTATGCTGTCTTCAGTGGCCCAAGTCAACTGTTGTTCGCACTCTACAGGCACAGCGCTCAGAAAACATTAGGTGTTTGATAAGTAGAACCAGTTTCTGCCCTTGGAATTTCTGCTAATTGTTCCCTGGCCCAGAAGGCCTGGTGGTATCTCCTCCTAAATAGTTTCCTAATTCCTGCCTCCCTGGATTAGCACAATCTTGCTGGCTTCTACCAACGTGGATCTATTCTCTTAGACTCCTGTAGACTGCAAACCTGTGGGAGTTAAATGTAGCTAAATCAAGGTGTCTGCAAGGCTGCTCTCCGAGAAGAGACATCAGAGGAGCATCTGTTTCCTTCAGCATCTGGGGACCACTGTGGTTCCTTGGCTTGTGGCCACATAGCTGTAACTTCTGGTTGCTTTATTATAGCTTTTCTTCTCTTTGGTCCATAAGCAAATGTCTGTCTTTCTTCTTTTATAATAAGACTTAAGTCCCAGATTACAGTTAGTTCTCATACAGCTATTTCAGGGCAATGGTCCCATCTCAAAGCCTGTGGCTTAACTAACAGTTCACATGACATACGACAAGCATGGTGCTTCCTGGACATGCCGAACAGGAAAATAAGTGTGCTTTTCATGTACTAATACTTAGTATCATTTTTGTAAGATAATTAAAGTGAAACTCTTCTGAAAGTTATTTGGCAATTAAAAGATTGTTCTTGCATACTAGCTCCCTGGTACAGAGTTCTGATATTGGGTACACTCTGAAAGAAAATATTTCTATGACGAATAAGCCCTACCTAAATGTGGAAATGCGTACAAATTTGGGGTTTAGGATTGATTTCAGGAGACGGTTATGGTTAGAGTCTTGGCAACTGCGGTGCTGAATCACTCACATGAATTCGATTTAAAGTCTTCCCACGATCGTCCCATCAGGTCAGCAGTGAGTCTCCAGACCTCCCTGGTCCCCCATCCTATGAACACTCTGCTACGGCATGTTTGTATTGATCCATTGGAAGCTACTGGGTTTCTGCTCCACCCATATTCACCTCATAATAATGGTGTTTTTTTCAGAGTTGGAGCAGGTCATTGTGGATGATCTGAGCTGTGAAGTTGGTGGTACTAACTTTATGACAGTTACAATCTAGTAAAGTCAGTTTCTATCCCAAAGGTGCTGTGTTGAAGGGGCACAGTGTACTAAACACGACCCAGTTGACCCTCATCCTCTCTACAAACACATGAAGCAGGTACTTTTTGAGTCCTAGGTTCACAGTGTTGAAACTGGAGCATGGGGAGATTAAATGACTCCCAGAAAAATCTCCTGTCCTGGAATTGAACCACAGTGCTCATGCTGTTGGTGTCTACATGGCAATAGTTTTTCTTTTAGTGACAGTGACAATCTTGTGACACAGACCTCTGCACTGGTCTGAAAAGAAAGGGGGGGGGTTGGAAAAAGGGTAAGCATTTTGTACATGGGAAGTCGAAAATGTCACTCTTGTTTTTATGAGTTTTGGTTCTTTTGTTATTGTAGGGTGGAGTATCCAAGGAATATACATATCTTAGGCAAGCACTCTATCACTGAGCTACATTATGGCTCCAAATGTCATATGTTTGGGTCTGTACATCATAGAAAGCAATAGTAGAGAAGATCCAGTGAAATCTATCAGGGTTCTGACCACAGTTCTGAGAGGGTCAAAATAGTGTGGTGTGTGTGTGTATGTGTACATCCAAAGAAAACATAAATATCAAGGAACTGATAACAGCTAGTCAAAGATGGGAGCGGGGAGAGAGATTGAGAGATCAAGCGTTGAAACAGTGATACACCATGTCTAAAGAATCTGCCTGCTCGGAGAAGAATCTAGGGTTTGGAGAAGAGAGGAAGCCATCATTAGAGAAGAAAAATGATGAGGATAAAGTAAAGGTGATCATCAGATTTGATGCTTTTAACCCAATGCACAGAATCACCAAAAGCAACCATTTCATTCACCAGTAAGCCAGTCTACGTTAAAAGGAATATACCAGCCATAGTATTTCTGTTGTTGACATTTGGATTTTTATTCAAATTTCTGAAAGTATGGACAATGAGATGACATGATGATTTTAACCTTGTGCATCCAGGGAAAATTACTCTTCCAGCACTTGCCTGGTGAACTGGTACATGCCTGTAACTGCACTTGGGAGGTAGCGGTACGAGAGTTAGGTTATTCAGTGTTAGCATCACCTACATAGTGAGTGTGACACCAAGCTGTGCTGCGTGAGATCCTGTCTCAAACAAACATACAGCAGCAACACAACAAAACAAACCTCACCCTCCCCAACACACACAACTTTGTGAGGCTATTTCCAATGCAGCAACGCCCCTGGTCCCTCAGACACCAGTCTGGGACCTTGCAGTGTCTCAGACCCATCATGATAATGAATTTTCAGTGGGCTGAGGCATGTGCAGGTATGGTTCTCAGTTCCTTGTCCTCCTTAACAAAGATTCCTGGCTGGTAGAATTTTGAATGACAGTTCATTGTTTTCCTTTGTCTCTCAAATAATAGTTTCTGTTTAATATCCACATTCTGAACTAACTTATAACCAAGGACTAAAAATCAAGTTTTATATACAAACCAGTAAGTAGATGGGATAGCTAAGAAATGCTCCAGGCCTTTTCAGTCACAGCGGTAGAGGGTTTGTTGGTTCTCAGGGGATAGTGGATTGAGTTTGTGAAAGCTGACTTTTACCATTTTCCTTGAAGAGCCTTAGAGATGTGATGGAATTCGGAAAACAATGATTCTCTCCTAAACAGCACAAAAAAGGTAAAATAAGATAAAATCAAAGGGAAGAGAAGGAAAAGCAGTCGTAATAAAAGGCTTTGAAGACTGCCATTTAGGCTTGGGGAACGGAACATAAACAGCTAGACATGGCATGGAATAATACAGAAGACCGCATAAAACAGAAGGATCTGAAGCAGAGACTGGCATCCAAGAGAGTTGGGGACTGTTGGCCTGTGAAGTGACTTGATGTTCTCATTTAGCACACCTGAGATCTTAACTAATTCTTCCTATGGTGTTAATGCATCTAGATTTTGCCATAGCTCCGAACCTCTTTCTCTTCCTGTCTGCAAACAGGGCTTGGCCTTAAGCAGTAGCTTAGAAGATAGCATGTGAATGTGGCCTTCGCTCAGATCTTAGTGCTGAGATGCCAAGAGTCTCTGGAGTGGTCCATGGGTACCCTATGTAACTTCATAGCGTTTCCTCTATTTCAATTCACTTCTTCTCCGGGAAATAGGACTTGCCTCCATGCATGGATTTAAAATGGGATTTAAGAGAAATAGAGGAATATTTGTAAGTATTTTGTAAATGGAGACAGGGAAACAACTCTGCCTTTATTTCTACAAAAGCTCTGAAGGAGTGTGGCAATGTATACACACTAATGAGAAACAATTAAATCATACATGCCTCAACACCCCAGCCCAGGAAACAAAGACAAAATGATTGAGAGAGTAAAGGCAGAGGCCGTTTCTCCTCTTTGTATTGTTCCAGCATAATTTGTCAATGTTTGCAAAGGTAATAGATAAATAACCTATCTTAATAAAATAACTCGATCTTCCATAGTTTCCTTTGCACCCGTTGATGAAATTGTCCCTGTCTGGCTTTGTGAACTCCTTCAGAGGGCACATTTCTTACGCTTACCCTTGAGTGAGAGGCAACCTGGGTAAGAGTAGACCCTTTGGGGAAGGTGGGAGGGTCAAGTTCGTCCACCGCTGTGACTTCCATTGGGTTCCGTAGCCAGCGTTCAGTTTTGTTGCATAAAGAACGTTTCTTAAAGATCTTCTCTGAAAATGGGAATAACCATTATATTGACAATGCAGTGAGTTGCTTCACGCTTCGTGTGAACAAATTCTTCAGACATTCTGGCAATTCTGCCTTTTGTGTTTTCAGTGTATGCCATTTGCCTAGGCTATTTCAGTCACTACCTAACCCAGGCTCCTGCCTCGAACATTTCCACTTTCCAATTCACTGCATAGGACAAATTTTCTTTCTAACTGAGTTCACAATTAATTCGGTAGAACATGACATCTTAGAAATAAATCAGAATATTATGAATTAAGTGGAGTAGAAAATATTAGTATGTTGCAAATGAAAAGGGTCATTTTGGTATGTGAAACTTGTAATTAGTATATGTGAATTTGAACTGAGTTGCACTAATTAAGTTTTTCAACTTATACATTGTTATTAAAATATGAAACGACAGTGGACTACAAGCCTCACTGTGTGTTACAGTTTGAATTTGGAATGGCGCCTTGGGCTCATGTGTTGAAAGCTTGCTTCTTAGATGGTGGTGTTCCATGGAGGGGTGGGGACCGGGGGAAGGGCTGCGGGGGAGGGGGGAGTCATGGAAACTTTTGGAGGTGGGGCCTTGCTGGAGGAAGTAGGTTACTAGGGCATGTCTTGAGGGCTGTATCTTTCTCTGCCTTTTCAGGCCTTTTTCTTTTGCTTCCCGGCTGCCATAAGGCCAGAAGCTCTATATAAGCACATCCTTCAGCTGTGATGCTCTCCTTCTCTGCAGCCCAAGTGACGGAGCTGCCCATATGGGCTGAAGCATTCCTCCTTTACCCTGTTATGCTAGGGACTGTGTCAGATGGACCAGATGGACTGAACACTGTGTGGTCTGTAGGGCTTTTCCTAAGTGGCCTGTTCTCTGCTCTCTCAGCCTTGTCTTCCCTGCTTCTCAGCTCCTTTGTGCGGTTGGTAGTTAACTGGCTTAGGCTCCACACAGCTCCCCAACACATTTTATGTCTTAGTTCCATTGTTCGCACCTCCACCCCATTTGTTTGTGGATGAACATTCAAGTCTCAAACAGGAAGGAGGTAGCACTTGTGTCTGTATTTTGGTAGTATCTTCAGGGGCACTTGATTTTACCCCATTAGATTTTCTACGTCTCCTCTCTGCAGTTAGGACTGTGCAGGGAAGAGCCTTCTGGGGTACTTGATTTCCACTGGGGAAATGAAAGAGAAATTACAAATGAGGGGGTGGAAAGATGGCTTGTGGAAAAAGTGCTCTTAGCTGCACAAACATAAGGATTTGAATTTAGGTCCCAGGCACACATGTAAAGATTGAACATAATGGTGTGTCCACATAACCCCAGCTCTAGGGTTGAGGGTTGAGGGTGAAAAACAGGAGGACTCCTGGAGCTTCCCTTAGCCAGTGTAGACAATTGGGAATCTCCAGGATCAGGGAGAGACCTTGCCTCAAAAGATAAGATAGAAAGCAATCCAGGAAAACTTGATTTTGACTTCTGACCTCCACACGCATACACACAATATGTGTTCTTAATCCCACACACTCATCCACTATATAATGTATACACTATATACATACACCCAAAATGCAAATGCGACAACTTTTGAAGTGATCAGAACATTATTATCAGAGCTAGAATTTTAAAGAAATGAGGATCGCAGTAGATTGAGAGAGAGACCCAGTTAATAGCAATTATTCAGAATTTCTTGATGGAGTGAGGATGTCAAGCAGATAAGTCATATCTTTTTAGGATAAACTTATGGAAACTCTTCACTGAGAAAATAGCTGAAGACTAGTTAATCATTTTTTCAGCATTTCCAAAGAGCAGTCAGATGGTTGTGGCATAATTGGTAGTAATTACTACTATCAATTATAATCTGATGGAATACTACCCAATGAATTCAAGTACCTCACATATTCTGGTCTCTTCTTCCTCAAACGTTTTACTGGTTTTTAATTTTTTAAATTCAAGTTACATGTAAATTTTGATTTTTTTTCAAGTCTTTTCTTCTTAGGCATGATACTTTCATTTTTACTTCAAAAATATTATTTTTTAAAAAAGTCACAGTTAATTTCTCATGAGAGAAGAATCTCTAAACACAGGGTTAGCCAGTAGTCACTGCTGCACATGACAGGTTTACTACAAATTGGAAACTTCAGTTCACATGTATGTTGCCTTCATGTTCATTAGTGCAACTCACTGGAGACTTCATGTGATGTGCAAGGGGCTTCACCATGAAAAAAAACCCGCTATTATTCCTATTTCTTGCACAGTGGCAATCATCAGAACTGTAACTTACCTAATTTGAGCTTAAAGGAGTCAAACTATATTGAACCCAATGAGAATCAGAATTAATAAGGGCACAGACCTTCTCTTCAAATTTTATTTTAATAAAAGCATAAATTAGAAAACAAGGAAGTGAAGCTCTTCAGTCAAACCACTTTATGGGAAAAATAAACAGCTTTGGGTTGTTAGTAGAGAAATTATTCTTTCTCTTTCTTGTATAAAATATAGCTTCTCTTTTACCTCTAATTCCCTTCTCATTGGTTTTTTTCTTCCTTTCATTTGTGGAAGCGGCTCTTAAGGTGTTATTCCTTATTCTTGCTGTTTGTTTATCTCTTGGTCTCCTTCCTCTTCCCCATCCTGCTCTTCTGCTCCCCTTCTTCCTTCCTCTCCTCCTACCCTGCAGCGTAGTTTAAGCTGTAAACTCACTCGGTCCCCAAAGGCCAAGGCAGCTATTTGGACAACACTTTGTCAGCATAATACATTTACAGAATGCATATTTATGAACCTTTGAGCTTTTATGGTTCCAGAGGGCAAATAAAAAACATGAAAAGTAGCAATATAGTGCTCCAAAGGTCCCTCAAGGAAAACAAAAGTAGCTGGAAATAAATTTAGAGAAAGTCTTTTCTGAAAAAAAAAAAAAAAAAAAAAAAAAAACAAAAAACCCAGAACCTTGAGTTTGCTCTTATGGAAGGTTGACCATTCAACGCTGGCCCTGCTCTTCCTCCTAAGCTAAGAACTTAGGAAATGTTAAAGTTTTTAATAGGTCTAGCCTCTTAAAGTCTGGAAAACAATAATTTTAAAAGAGGATTGCACATAAATGTTTATAATCCACAGAATCTTAAAACAGCATGCTGCATTTGGCTGTAATAAAAAAAACAGGGAGGAGGGAGACCTAAATTGAAAATTCGACCTTATTTCCAAACTACAAGTTTGGCTTCCAGCATGGAATCTCATACTAAATTGGCCATATTAAAGAGCTTGGTAGAAAAAACAAAAGTCTTATAAACTGGCTTTACTCTGATAGTCTTATTTTAATTGACCACAGGACAAATAATTAAACTCTCGTTGTAATTTCCAACTTTTTGAGATGAATGGACTTGTAATGTTTAATGCATGCCAAGGATGTGTGGCTACAGTGGGCTTGATAAGAATCTCAGAGGTGACAGTTTTGAGGAATTCTGAGATGGACTCACCAGCTGTCATTCCTTTCCTCTGGAAGATCAGAGGGATGTCTTTTTCAGTGTCAGTTCTGCCCTTCAACAGATCCCAGGTATTGACTGACAATGTCAGGTTTTCAGCAAACGAAATGGCACATTCTTAAAATCTGTTTCATGAATTCATCACAGTGGCTCTCCTGGCTCTGGAGTCTTGCAGTTTGTGTAATTAACATTGGGAGATTCTCTGTGTTACAATAATATAGAATTCAGTCTTTAACTGACAGGCAATGGTCCTTAGGTCATCTACCATGACCTAAATAGAAAATGTACTGAGACTAGATTCTAAATCCTACCTATGGTAGAAAGAACTACGTATGTCTTGGCCTGTGACTTTCAACAGTAGCTTTTTATTGAGGGATGTAAGCGAGAGGCTGGTGTGCTACTGATAACATTTTCATCATTTACTTATACACTACATGGAAATCCCCATAGCAACATTCATAGGGAAATCCACGTTCTGAAGTACAGAACTTTCATCCACAGTTCATTCCATGCCTGTCTCCAAACATACAAATTTTCTGGCTCCTAATGTTAGCTTCAGGCATTATACTTGCCTGCCCTGGGGGACCTGGCAGATTACATCACCAACCACAGCCACTCCTTACATGCATTCTCTTGTAGCTTCCTGGACTCTATACGGATATGCTAAGCCCCCTTTCAAAACGAGCACCACCCATTCTCCCTCCCCTTTCCAGGCACTTCTTCAGAAGCAGACACCTAAGATCTCCTTCTCTCCCAGACCCGTCTAAGAAACCTCCAATGTGAGTTTGTGGTATGGTGTGACTCAACACCTACTTCCATCCAATCAAGCTAGTTTCTTTTATTCCAGAGAAAGACAATGTAAGAATCCTGGCTGTCATTTAGCCAAGACACAGTTAAGGTGGAACTTTTGATTAATTCTGAGACTCTCCACGAAGATCCCCACCCCATATCTGACACGTCATTCATAGCGAAATCCTCTTTTAATGATGGCACAAGGAGGGTTGCATCAGATAGCAAGTTTCAGAAGAAGGGTAATCAGAAACAAATCAATCTCATTGATCGCTAAATATCTAGTGTCTACTAATGTGCCCAGGAGGTAGCCAACAAACATGACTTACTTAATTCGTGAAAATAGAAGTCCAGTGCTGTGCATTGCTCTCCTGATAACCCGTCATCTACTTGTCTTGCAAGCTTTCTTCAGCTAGGTTAGCTAAATAGCTGTCTCTTTATTTCATTATGAAGAAATAAGGAATTTGATTGTGATGTTTTCTACATTTTCTTCTCTTTATTTTTCTCCTAACTTTTCTATTTCAACTTTATTGATTTTTGTTCTATTCAGGACATTAATTGATTGAATACACTCTCCAGACAGCTGACACTAAGGGCCGTTTGAACAATCATATAGAATCCTCCTGTACAGTAAAAGTTTTTAAAAAAATATATACATGTATGAAATAAATTTAAATGGAGCAATCAAATAAAGGGGGAGACAAAGCTTCAACTATGCATCTTTCACTACCAAGTAAAGCCTCCAATGCCAGGAATACATTAAATCTAATTAAGTTTATTGTTGGGGTTTCTGTCCTGCCTGATTCCCACAATCATTAAGTCCCAAAGAAATCACACAGAGGTCTACATTAATCATAAACTGATTGGCCAATTAGCTCAGGCTTCTTATTAACTCTTATAACTTATATTAACCCATTATTCTTATCTATTTTAGCCACATGGCTTGGTAATTTTTTCGGTGAGGCAGTCACATCTTCCTTCTTCTGTGGCTGGGAAATGACTGAGGAGGAATGGGCTTTCCTCTTCCCAGAATTCTCCTGTTCTAGTTGCACCACCTCTACTTCCTGCCTGGTTGTCCCGCCTATACTTCCTGCCTGGCTACTGGCCAATCAGTATTTATTTAAAATATAATTGACAGATTTAGACAATTGTCCCACACCATAAGTTGCTGCCAAAAGGGTTCCCATGGGAACCCCTCCTCAAAAAAAAAAATCTCTTAGGATATTGCAAAGACTATTGGTTGCTTTTTATAAATTGATGATAAGGGGATATTCCTGAAGAGAACACATCTCATTGAATACATAGTCAAGCTGGTGCCTAACTTGAACTTTCATCTACTGACTAGTGTTCATGGTACTGGAAGGTACTCTGCATGCCACCAGAGGAGAGAAGTAAATACAATCCATCTACAAGTCCTATGATCTACAATGCTGGCCTGCCTTCATGATATGCTGATGCAACACTGCCTGCATGATGTGCTGATGCAACACTGCCTGCATGATATCCTGATGCAACATTGCCTGCATGATATGCTCATGCGACACTGCCTGCATGATATGCTCATGCAACACTGCCTGCATGATATGCCCATGCAACACTGCCTGCATGATATGCTCATGCAACACTGGCACAAAGCTGTGAAAATAACCAACCACTATCTAATTAGATTTAAGGCCCAATCTGTAAGATGGAATCCATGCCTGACACTGAAAAAGTGGCCAGGAATCTGAGACTAGCTAGGCCATGGAGCCAGGAGAAAACCAAATACTACTGTTCTGTTAATGTAGCAATAAAATAACTCCTGACCACATTCTGCTATACATATAAATCAGTACCTTGCTCAGCCACCGTCAGAGAATCATCCTTCTGCAGTATATGGAACTAACACAGAGATCCACACTGGCCAATGTGCAGATCATGGGAGACCTTGGAACACTAATTTCTAAATGGGATGCTTTCATCAAATCTCTCCCCTCAAGGATCAGGGAACCCTGTGGAAGAGGAGACAGAAAGACTGTAAGAGCCAGACAGGATGGATGACACCGAGCAAACAGTGTTTCCAGACACAACTGGACCGATGCCCATGTGAACTCCCAGAGCCTGTGGCAGCATGCACAGGCCCACATAGCTTCAAGACACATGGGTTTCCTGTGCAGAAAATGTGGAGCGGACCTGCACTCCTGTTCTCAGACAAGAAGATACCTTTAATTGACAACTGCTTGCAAAGGAAAATTTAGTTTTCTTCAATGTAGTTATACTGGGCATGCAAACCATACTTAAAAGCAGGCCTCATGCCCAGAAGAAAATGGCCAACATAATGAACTCAGTGGTATTTCAGAGGATCTCTGTGGAGATGAAGAAGAGGAAACCACAACTAGAATATATTATGAGAAAAATATTCTATATATTATATCCTCTCTAGAATGTTGGAGGAAGGTCACTTGTTGGTTCCTGGCCACTTAGCCCCTAAATAATCACACAGAAACTATATTATTTAAATCACTGCTTGACCAATTAGCTCTAGCTTCTTATTTGCTCACTCTTATATCTTAATTTAACCCATCTCCATTAATCTGTACATTACCACAAGGTCATGGCCTACCAGCAAAGTTTCATCATATCTGTCTCCAGCAGCAGCTCTATGGCTTCTCCCTACTCTGCCCTTTCTCCCAGCATTCACCTTAGTTTTGCCTGCCTGGCTCTTTCTGCCCTGCTCTGCTATAGGCTCGAAACAGTCCTTTATTAACCAATGATATTCACAGCATACAGAGGGGAAAACCCACATCACTAGATTTATGCATGAAAATCTACTTGCCTCTAGTGTTATTATTCATTTATTTTCTACAGATGACATTTTCTCTGTTCATGATTAACAACCTTTTTTCCCCCTGAGCATCCCTATTGCTCCTAGCAATATGCTCTGTGCACTCCTCTCCCAAGAGTGCCTCATGTTCTCTCTTAGAATCTACTCTAACAAACTTCAACCCCAGAAGTTTGGAGCCTGTTGATCTCTGAGGCATCACTCTTCACGCTTCTGTTGTAAATACAGAACTGTTGCTTTCCTGGAGGAAACCACTGGCTGTTCATGTTTGTATCATCACTTGGATCAAATGGTTTCTGTTGATGTGAAAGATACTTAATCCCTGTGTGTTGATGGTAGAATTAATTTAATGAGTGAAGAAGAACCTATATTCCTAGGGTCTGAGATTATAATCTAATGAATGATGATGACAAATATACCAGATAAGCAAATTTAGAAATGACTATGAAGGTTATATCTCCCAGCATATTTGATGTATGTATTTTTCTTAGGTCCTCACACTCTGTCACCACCTCTCTGTGTGACATGTCTGTTCCTTTTCCTCACAGATGTCACTAGACTAAGTCCTGACATGGGAGCCAAAATTTCAGTCTGTATTTATCACTAAGATTAACATTTCCACAGTGTAGTGGCGTTTCAATGCTATTTTAATAAATAAAGACTGCCTGAAGATCCGAGAGTAACACAGTCCCACTGGTTAGTTTTACAGAACAGATTATGGTAACGCACACCTTTAATCTCAGCAGTCACACTATTGCCATAGAAGCTGGACGGTGCATGCCTTTAATGATGGTGGTGCACACCTTTAATCCCTGTCCTAGAGTGGACTATGAAATGGGAGAAAACAGCTCTCAGTCACACAGTCTCCTTCTCAGATTCCAGGAGGTAGGATCTCCATTTCAGTCCGAGGTCAAGGTAATAGCCAGTGGTTGGTTGTTTTTGCTTTTCAGATCTTCAGGTTGAACCTCAGTTTCTGACCCTGAGCTTTTATTAATCATGCATCACCATGGGATAAAAAAGTACACCTTTTCTTTTAGGATATTACATGATGTCTGGTATGGCAGTGCACACCTGTAATCCCAGCATTCAGGAGGCTGAGACAGTGGGGTGGCAAGCCCTGTGCCATCCTAGGCTATACAAAACATCTACCTAAAAAGCTTAAATACACACACACACACACACACACACACACACACACACACACACACACACACACACACAACCATCATGTGTTAAATTCAAGAGAACAGCTTTCTTGCAGCTCTTCTCATCTGGTGTCCCCCCCTTCTTTTTATCGGTACTGTGACTTGCACAATTAAAAGGATTGTGGTGATAAGGAGGGAGCGTCTAGACCCTGGAGTCCTGGAGCTCCCGGTTATGCATCCTTAGAATCCTAAGTAACTCTGTAAAGGGCACCATATGCCATACTCGAGAGACTGCGTGACTATATCCAGAGAGAGGCTGTCAGCATGTTCTGTTTCTCTAGCCATCTTAGCTAAGGTGACTGACTTGTGAATGAAGCCATCTTGAATTTCTAGCCATAGTCCATGGTCCCAGAAGACTGAAGCAAAGTAGATGACATCAGGAGCATCTCTCTTAGCTCGTCTAGATTTGCTGAATTATGATAAGATAAACCATTATAGTCCTAAATGACTGAGCTTTAAGATGGTTTACTATACATCTACAGGTAGAACACACAAGAGTCACCTGGGAACTATTTAAGTTAGCATTGCAATGATGACGAGAATAATGATTTTCCCTTAACTGTGAGTCCAGGATTGCGTTGTGCATGTAAAATAGTCATTGCAATTGGCTTTCATACCTTGCTCTCACCTGTGTTTGGATGTGTTCTCTGTTTTCTCACTGCTCAACAGCTCTTTTAAACCCATGTCTTCCTGGAATTTATAACTTAGCTGTAAGACTTCGACCTGGGGTGCACCTTGGCATCTAAAGTGTCAGAAGGGGGCATTTTTATCTTTATCCTGTTATGGACTCAGAGATGTGCGTACAGACATTATATCTTTGTCAATGTGCTCTCTCTCCAGAGAACAGCTTTTAGAGTCTTGGGGCGTGCGAAAACATTTGAGTTTTATAGAATCATGGATCAATTTGTCATTCAACTCTTTCATCATAGCTCAGGTCATTGGGTCAGGTATATCAAGCGATAAACACTGCACAAATAATTTATCAGTAGGATGATTTTCCAAAGTGAGTCTACACTGTCTTTGAAGGAACTGGCTTGGAAACGGTCTCCCAATCCTTGGCCCATGCCACTTCCAGGGGAAGGAAAAGATTTAGATTGCTGAAGAAAGATTTTATAAAGAGAGCTAGTTCAAAGGGAAACTTGCGGTGAGGTGCTCTGACGAAGAGGAGGGCAGCATATCTTCGCTTCTACTCATGCAGTTTAATGTGGGAAGGCCTAACTGGAACTCGTGGCTAATAGTGGTTATGTTCTCTGGAGTCATGGGCCTTGGTCTTGGCTCAGGGGAAGAACCTTTGACTACCAGAGAGTGTGCACTCTGAAACATTCACAGCAAATTCAGTATGAGTGAGTATCAGGGAAACTATGGAAGGCTCTTTGTCTGGGTCACATTAATTTAAAAAAGTCTTTTCTAGCTACATAATAATTATATAAAGTAATGGGATATCGTGTGATGTTTCTATGCATGGATGATGGTCAAAGCAGGGTACTTAGTATATCAATTACCTGAAACATTTGGCATTTCATATGCTTGGAACATAGAAAATTGTTTTTTCTAAGCTATTTTGAAAATCAGTAAATTACTGTAAGCGATAGTCACACTATCATGCTATAGAATGTTAGAACTTACTCCTCTTGTGTAATTCTTTATCTATTAACCACCCTGTCCTTTCTCTGTCCACTAGGGAAGGGTTCAGCTATGGGGACCTCCGAAGGGAGAACAGTGGGCAGGGAGTGAGAAAAAGTGAATTTCAGGAAAGTCGGTCAGTGTGTCTCTGCATTGTGCATTTTGCTTCCACGGTGCCTGTCTGGACCTCTAAGGAGACTTGGAGAGGACGCCAACTTTGACAACTCCAGCCAGAGGGCGCAAAGTTCTTTCTAGCAGCCCTGTGGGGTTAGAACGCACACTACTTTACTTCCTTCCATTTTTCTCTGTTTTTGGTTGAGATTAAAGCAGGTATCAGTGATTATGAGGCAAGAAGAAACTGTTTCTTCTCCTCGTTGCCCAAACAAAAGGCCCACTGCAGGTCCAAGTTTGAGAGGGGACAGGTGTCCTTCCAATCCAAACGAAGTTCTGTTTAATGGGAGGACGCAAGTGCTCTCATGTTATTTGAGAGCGCAGTTTTCAATTTACAGTGACTATAGGATGCCCTGCTACCTAGGACAAACTGGACAAGTCCTAGGAGTGCAGGAATCAAGGAAGGAGTACTTCTACTTAGCACGTTCTGAAGGGGAAGAGCGTGAAAAAATAAAATGGCATTTTGAGCAGATACATTGCAATGCAACCTAGTGTTTGCATCATCAGTTGGGGTCTTTTTATGAATGGCTTAAATATTCATCATCTGAGAAAACAACTTTATTTCAGAGCAGTACACCTTCGTGTATTCCTTATGTTTCAAAAACTATAAGTCATACAAGCATTTTGGAGTTACTTGGGCAGTAAATTTATTTTTAAAAACCCAAGATTTATTAACATGAAATAATGTATTATATTTTTTCCTAGTCAAAGTCTACCATTTTCTTATTTTTAATTCTTGGCGGTTTGTCGGTTTATTGCAATCAGTGATGAGCTCTGCCTGTTTTTCTGCATCTTATGCCATAGAGTGGCAAATAACATGCAGATCACATGGGAGCATTATATTTTCAGAATATTCATAGGATCCATCTACTCATTTTATACTTGAATATGATTATACCACAATGATAATAATCCATAAATTTATTATCCATATACATATTAATAATATAACTAACAAGGATACTGCAAGAAAAAATTATTTTACTTTTTCTGTGATATTGTAAATACTAGAATTTAACAATAGCTTTTCTCTGCACACTTCTGTATTCATTCACAGGACATTTTTCTTTTATTTACAGGAAGTGGAAGAGAGTTACATCAGGGTTAATTGACTTGCCCAAGTTTAGATACCAAATCAATGAGAAGCAATGCAGAAATCCCACCTAAAAGCATTAAGTCACCAGACTAATTATAAAGTCTGGGTTAGACAAGAAAGATGAACACAGATTTAATGGAAAATGGGAAGGAGGGTATGGACCACAGGGGCAAACTTCTAGACCTTTACACTTCCTGGTTTTCAGCTTATTTGGTCTTTGTGGAGCTCTAGAATTAGATATATCATATATATAATAACACAATCCTTGGATACATGTTTTATCTTGCTTACATTGTCTATATTGAAGGAGTAAATTCTATTCTGAATTTTGCCAACAGCGACAGAAGACAAAACTTTATTAGTAGTAGAATGTATAAGCTGTCCCCATGAGGAGATGTCTTAGAGAAAATGGATGCAGAAATACAGAATAGGCTTCAGGGGATAGTATTAACACATCCTTAGAATTATTTATAAGACAACAGAATAAGTAAAACAGTAAGATTAACACTCAGGACCTGATCTTGATACATGTGCCACTGTGGCTGAGCAACAAATACAGTGAAAATTTAGTTGTTTGGTAAATTTTTGATTCCATGGTCTCTGCAATAAAGAATTCCTCTATTTCTTAAGGTGAGCTTTTGATCTCATGGTGTTTCACTAAGTTGTAAGCAAATTGATGACCAGGTCTGTGTTCTCCTCCGAGGACCTGCTTATAGATCTCTCTCCAGACTCATTTGTGTGGTTTAGCAAGGTTCAGTTCCGGGAACTGTTGAATTGGAGGCCTTAGTTTCTTCCTGGTTGCTGGGAAAAGTCTTCTCAGGTCCTCTGCTCATAGATCTTTTTAGAGAGACCTCCTGACTCAATGGCAGGCTTCCATTAAAGTCAAGTGAGAGAAGACGAGAGGGTGAGCAAGAGAGAATGAAGGAGACAGAAGTTGGATCTCTTCATAACCTATTTCAATATTGACATTGATCGTTTTTTACAATGCTTTCTTAGTTAAATGTCAGGTCTTAGGTCCCGGTCACTGGGAGAAGACTGAAGGACATGAACACCAGAAGGCAAGAGAAATTGTTACCATGTTTAGTTCTGCAAGTTGGCAAGCCATGGGTTCGGTAAGTCACATGAAAGAAATTTTAGCTTCTGAGGGATTTGGGAAAGATTTCTAAATTAATTTCTAAATTTCCATTCTGTTGTGCTTTTTAATAAATAACTTAAATAAACAACTGCATGTAGAATACATGCCAGGTGTGTACTGGTTCCTTTAGAAGGGCTATCGTTGTGATCCTTGTGGCCCTCAGCGCCGCATGGCATTAAAGCCCACCTTAAGGTGACTAGGACTCTAACAACAACCAAAAGCCTGAAGTTATACACCAGCTCCTGACTCAGCACATGCCCTGATACGTAGGAGTAAAAATACTTTGCTGAAGAAGTCTGAATTAGACTTTATAGCTAATAATACTGTTATCTGACTTATCTGGGATGATCTCAACCTCCCTTTGAAAATCCTTTTACTCAACTGTTCCTCTGTTATTCTTTTATAGAGAATATTGGCAAAATAAGATGTTTGTGACATTGTGACCATTACCATGCTGCACAGAGTCATCTTTGTGAAGTTCCAAAGAAGGAATTTTTTCTCCGAACTTAGGAAATACGGCCTTTTAAGTGGCCGGATCCTTTTGGAGGAGGCCAGGAAGCTCTGAGTTCAAGTCACAGCATTGTGCTGAAAGTCTACGGAGTCCCCACACACATAACATTTCATTTCCCTGTATTCCTCTAGGCTTATTGTCTCTGCATTCAATTTTTGAAATGATTTAATTTTTTTTGCCTGACTGCATTTTAAAATAGACATTTCATATCCTATTTGGAAAAAATGTAAATCAATTCATGAGAATTCTTGAACATTTAAGTTTTTAGAACAACCCATAATTTAATAATATATAAAAAATTGAAGTGCTATATTTATTATCTGTACTCCTAATGATATTTTTACTGTAGAAAAATATAGTTTCCCATAGCAATAGAGAGGAAAGCCATACAGATTATCCCAAATTGCAAGATGCCCGTAAATAATTCATTTGTATTTGGCTAGAAATGAAATTTGACATTTACTTAGGAGAATGAGTTCATCTGGGCTCTCTTTCAACTTTTTCCAGAAAATAACCTTTAAGTCAACATGCTTTCCTGACCTAGGAAAACCTGAAGAATTTTCCCCCAAATTTCTATGGCCCACTTCTCATTTATTCATCTTTTCTACAAATAAGGACTATGGCCCATTATTTCAATCTGAAAAGCAACCTGAACAAGATGTTTTCTCCCTCTCCCCCTCCCTCCCTCTTCCTCCCTTGACGTTTTTTAATCTTTTCCTGATTTTGCACAGAACATACTGCCTGTAGTTCTTGCTGAACTGCAAATTGCTTATAATAGTCACCGTTAAAAATGAAAAATAACAACAAAACAATCCCAAGTCAATTACATCAATGAAAACTTGGACACATCAACTTCATTTTCAAATGCACATGAACACATGAAATTAATTTTCAAGTACGGTTGTGTTCTATTTGACATGTGTGCATGCTTATAGCTATGTGCTGTTAACATACATTAAGGATTGTCTAAAATGGAATTAGAATAAAATATCATGGTGTATGAGCAATAAATTGTATACACAGCGTGTTCTCTCTCGATTTTTAAATTGCGTTAATGTATTTACCTCTTTCACCAAGAGTTCATGTATTATAAATCACAAGGATGTTTCAGGGCATGACAGACCCCATTCCTGAGCAGAATGGGCTCTCATGCATAACTTTCTTTGATCAACAATGCAAGCCAAATGAATTTAGGGTGGGAAGAGCACAGAATGGATTTAATCAAAGGAAGGCCAAAACATATGAACTGTGGTCCAATATGAGACACAGCTACTGTTAACGTGGTGCCTTGGTTTTACTTCTTATGAAAACACATAGTTGTATCTAATGGATTTTTTAAGTTACATTTTTTGTGATGAATATATTCACTAGTATTTATATTTTTATTTTTAATTGAGCTATATATTTTTCTCCACTCTCCTCCATTCTCCCTCACTCCCCTTCTATTCTCTCCATGATCCCCACCCTCCCAGTTTACTCAGGAGAACTTGTGTTTCTCTACTTCCCATGTAGATCATTAGATTTAAGTTGCATTTTTATTTATTTATTTTGTCTGCATGTATGTCAGTGTGGGGATGCCACAGTGCCCATGGAGAGGCCAGAGGACAACTCATGGGAGTCAACTATCTCCCTCCACTGTGTGATGCTCTGGAACAGAGCAATAAGTGTAAAGACTGAATTGGTTTTTGACATAGTTTCTAACTCATCCAAGATTTGTTTCGAAAGGAACATCTTTGGTAGAAGAAGTGACTTAATCTGCAAAGTAATGCTTGTTTGGAGGGGCCATAACATTTCACACAACTATGATGGGTTTGTGGGGGGAAATAATAGGCATGGGTGGCGGAGTGGCTACTGTTATTTGGCTAAATTGACATAGCATCGAGCTGCTCTCTAAATATTTGTGTTTCTACCCAGAGATAAATGGTACTCTCTGCCTTGATCAGGGAAGCTCCCATGTTCAGAAAATGATGGTATGGATCATGACTGTGCAGAAATTGCTTAAGCCTGAGTGAGTCATTTGTTTATCCTTCCTAAGACTCAGCAAATGTGGTAGAAGAGGGAGCAGGAAGAATGTGCAAGCAGGAAAATCAGCAGCAGGGCAGTGAAATAGCATCTTCTGTACCACTCAAGGCTGCTGTAGTCACCAACTTGGCAGCTGCAGATAACTGCACTGGGTCTGCACCAGAATGGGCCTATTAACATTCTATTAGCAATCAGATGAAGGAGCAGCACAGGAAACCCTGCCCTCAGGCTTGACTGCTTGCTACTAATCGATTCACACAGAGGAGAAACCACCGCCTCAGTGCTGTATCCACATCCCCACCAGGCTCCAGTGGACAGTTCCAATCTAATCATCATGCAAAATGGCCCTGATAAAAATTAAATGGGTCACGAAACAAAAGCGAAAGCCTTGCATCTGGGTGAGAGACTCACTGATAGGAGAGGTGGGGTTGGGAGAGTAGTCAGCAAGCATTGCATGTGTGTATGAAATTGTCAATGGAATCAAATAAGAATATGGGAAATCCGCAATTTTGTGCTTGGAATGAACTGCACAGTGTTATCTTAGGATTAAAAATGATTTGATACCTTTCATGTTAGGTTGCAGCCCTGAGTCAGATCTCAATATAAAATAAATTCAGTGTTTTAGTTTGATCTGGTTTTTGAGAAGAGATTGATTTTTCTACTTAATGACTGACCTAATCTATTTGACTATCCGATATTGAGTCTTTGAGTTGGTGAAGTCAGTTGATGTAATGTTTACCAAGTTCCCCCCAGACCAAGCCTAAGTGTCACCTCTTGTGCATTTTCAGTATTTTATATGAGCTTTGGCCAGAGTTTTATTGACATGTCCACAGTTTGGTTATATATTGGCATGATAAACAGACATTTTCTGTTTGAGTACACGATCCTCATTTAAAGAAACTGCCTAATTATTCAATGTGAGGGAGTTTTGGAATAGTTCCAATTCCGCAGGTAAATAATCTAGCATACATGTGAAGCAAGGGTGGAGAAGCTAATTGCAGAGTTGTTGGAAAGGCAATGTTTTATTTACAATTAATATGCTTGGCACCTAGGAAAATATTTTTGGTAAATAAACCTTAAGAGTTGAAAAAGAAGATAAATCTTAACTTGAGCAACAAGTAACGAATCCATGTTGTATCATGTGGAAACACTAAGGTTAATTGCTTCAGCTTCTAAATAGTCCTTTTAACCTCATTTATAAAAGATGTAGAAATATTTTCAGTACTTCATTGTTATGAAACTAACTTTTCAGTTTTAGTTATGAATTCTACCTCAGAACAAATAATTTTATCATATTTTATTTAAAAACAGATTTTAATTAATATATTAAAATCATGATATGTTCATTTTTTAAAAAATGTATGTGGTTATACAAGCAAGATTTTTTTAAACAAGCCCATCGGTTTGAGATAAATTTTTATTCCATGTGTGTTTAAGTGCATTTTCTTTTCTTCTTCTTCTTCTTTTTTTTTTAACATAACTTTTTTATTGACTCTTTGGTAATTTAACATGATGCACTCCAATTCCACTCATTTCCCAGGCCCTCCACATCTGCCCTTCATCCTTGCAGCATCCCCTCCCTCAAAAGAAAATTAAAAATAAAGAATGTAAAGCCAAAGCAAAGCCAACTAACCAAACAAGCACTTTATTCCTCTGTCTTTCCCACTTTTCCAACACCTCTTCATTTGTTTTGGTGACATTGGAAGCCACTGTGCACCATGCAGTAGACCATTTATTTTGTCCAATCGGCTTTCCTTGCAAACGTTCATTGCAATGAGTCACTGGTCTTATCTAAGGCCTCTGGTTTCTGGCACACCACGGCCTGCAGTCCTGAGTCATGGAGATTCTGCAAGCATTGTCCACAGGACCAGTCCCTTCACACTGTCCAGCAGGTCATAGATGGGGAAGTTGTTAGAGAGGGCCAACACAAGGCCTTTCATGGGCAGCTGAGCTGTTCAGACCTGACCACTGGGCTACCTGCCTCAGGCACAGGTCATTGCCAACTCTTCTAAGTGGGCTTCATCAGCGATAGCTCTCCTATGTCTAAGGTAAGGGGTGGAGCCATCTCTCCAGAGTGCAGGGGCCTGTTCTCCTGTACCTGGGTCATTGGAGTCAGCTTTCCTTGAGGGTTTAGGGCCAGTTCTCTTGTGTAGTGTCCAGCGAGAGGAAGGACCAGTTTTCCCATGGCCAGCAAGGGGCAAGGCCAGCTCAGCCTGGTCCTTGAAAGCATTATGAATGGTTGTTATGGCCCACTGTGGTAATACAGGCCAAGGACATCAACATAGACCGACCCCAGCTATAGCAGGAACACCCAGATATGACCCTTGGCAGCAGTTCATCCAGGACATCATCATGGCCCTTGTGGTAGCTGAGGTCACCCAGATTTTGGAAAACAACATGATTTCCGGTAGCTGACCAGACTGCAGGGTCTGCATGGCCCTTGGTGGTAGCAGGAGCCATGGACATCAACTCAGATCTTGGATGCTGTAGGTACGGGGACCCAGACATGGTCTTTGGCAGCAGCTAGGGCCTGGATGACACCGTGGCCCTGAGTGACAACACAGACCACTCATATCAGCATGACTTCAGCAGCAACATGGCCTTCTGAGAGTAATAGGCTGTGACCCAGACCTCTGGCATCCATGTGACCTTTGGTGGCAATACAGGCCATGGGCTTCAACACAGACCCTGGCTGTGGTAGGACTATAGACCCAAAGAAGGTCCTGGGCAGCAGCTGAGCTTAGATGTCGCCATGGTCCAAGGTCACAGCATAGGCCATCCAGATAAGCATGGCACCAGTGGCAGCAGGGCCCTCGGACACCAACATGGCCATGTGGCATCCCAGACTGAGACATCCACACAGCCTTTGGTGGCAATATGGGCCATGGACCTTAACACAGACCCTGCAAGTAAGATATTTTTTATCACTAGTGATTCGTTTATGTATTAGTTAGTTCTGAATGTCCTTGTGCATGTACTTCCATCAAAATACTTTTAGCTTGTTAGCCAATTTTTAATTATGGAGATATTGATTGTACAAATTAGGAATTATTCAGATCCTTTGTCCTATTTATTCATCTCTGTTGATGTCTGCTCCTTAGCTATCATAGCTATGTACATCTGATCATTCATTCTGCCCTGTTTACAGTATCCTTTTATGCCAGCAACTGTACCTGTGGGTGCGTTGTACTCAGGAAGACATAGCTCTTCTCCTGTGATTCTTTACCTAGAAAGGTAAATTAAATAAGCAATTATAGCACACCGTTTCAATCACAATAAGATAACTGGGGAGCAGTGGGGAGGAAATACTGAAAGAGAGAATGGATCATCTTGAGGGGAATGGAGGAGAGAAGACGGAGTGACAGAGGTCTAGAAGATGAGGTTAGACCTGACATCTGTAGCAGCTGGCCCAGAGACCAGAAACGGCAAAGGATCTACAGAATGTGTTTTTGGCAGAGGGAAGAAAAGCACCCAGGTCCAGAAGTTGAAAGAATTTGAAAGTGATGCTCAAACTATGGAGCTAGCCAGAGATGAAGAGCCCCGGGTACTCACAGCATTGGCTGGGGAGACAGGAAAGCAGTGGTTCAGGACGTAGCTGGCTGTACTTCTCAAAGCAGCACTTCCGAAAGGTTTGGAGAACAGGAAAGGAAGGAAATGATAGGGACATACTAATCCCTCATAAATGCTCAGACTATTTTTGATGTTTTTGCTCTGTCCTCTGCCTGTGGGATTCCAGCACCTCCAGTCTAACTCACACTTCCATTCACTGTGTGTGTGTGTGTGTGTGTGTGTGTGTGTGTGTGTGTGTGTGTGTGTGAATGCCTTTGTTAGTGAGCAAGTTCAAAGAACAGGATGGCTCTAAGTAGTCCATCTGATAAACGCTTGCAAATGTGCCGTGGTTGTCTTGCATGCCGCCGTGTTTGCCCCCATCTTCTCCCTCCTTTCAGTGCCCAGGCCTCTGAGGTCACTCAGTTGTAGGGTCTGCATTGGGCTTCATCATCTCTCTCCTCTCCCATATTTGAGGATGTGATATTTTAAGAGCCTATTCCCAAGAGATTGCTAGTGGCTTAAAATATTTACCAACTAATGTCTGCTTCCAGGACACACATCCCACATGGTAGTTGGATGAATAAAATATACTCATGGTGATATTATTTGGTACATATTTTAATAGCACAACTTTTTAGTCAAAGTTGCAAACAAAGAAATTTCCACTGATGTAAAACTGAGCACATTTAATGAAATTTTTCTCATACTGCAATTGGACAACATTTGTGAAAGTATTTGTGATCCTTTAATAATGATTATCTCAGAAACTGCCTCGGTTTGGGCTGAAAGCATGGCAATGGAGTAATTCATGGTCTAATTTATAGATTTCTATATTTGACCATTTTCAATAGCTATGCAATGCTTTTATAATAGCTGTCAATTAAAGATTCATTTGTCTTTCCCAAGAGGTCGAATTTTTAGGACTGAGATGAGCTAGCAAGAACGGCAGTTTTTTAAGTCAGTGCTGTTGTTGAGAACATTTGTTCTATATCACAGAGATGGCTGCCTACTTCATGACTAGACCTAGCCAGAGATGTCCTATGAGAGAGAACGCAGGAAGGGAGAGACATAGGATCGAGAGTGATTTGTCCTCTGGGTGATAAGGCTGTCTGCACAGAAACTCCTTGCCTCTGTTTAGGAGAGAGGAATCCACATGGAGCTCAGAAAAGGGTTTATAGAGTTAACGTGGTTATTTAGAATGGGGCTCATTCTAGGTAGAGTGGGCTGACCTTATTTTATCCTGGGAAAAGAGGAATTTCCATTTAAAACACTAGGGAACAGATACGGTTTTCCTTGACTTTCACTGAGCTGGTATGAACTCGCTTGAGGAGAACATGCACATCTTTCCTGGAGCCCCAGAAAGTTGCGACTTTCAGTTTTGTTTTAATTTCTGTCTGTCCTGTCACTCCATAGTGTCCTGAGAACAGAAACTGCTTGTCTGCCTCTCTAACCATAACACAAGGCAGCACATTGGAAAAATGCAATTCCTGTAACAGTTGGAAATTTCTACTCTAATTTAGTCTAGAACAGAGAGAAAACAAGGCAGAAAATACCATAAATATCTGAACAGTGTGGTTAAGTTGAAAGGGTACCTGCTTTGCCCAAAACCAGGCTAGATGTCGAACCCATTGCTGATAATTCATTACATGTACATCCTTGGCAAATTCATAGCTTAGTTTTCAACAATGTAAGATGGGGGCACTAATGCTAATCAGAGAGCTTGATTGACTAGTGGAGTGACTATGGGTATTTATGAAGGACCTAAGACTTAGTACAGTCTGAGTACATGGAATTGTCATGGGTCAGTGAGAGATGGGTAGAGTGGCAGCAGAGTGACTGTGGAATCTCAAGCGATGGTCCCAGCCCAGATCTAATACTTCTTTCCCCACCCTCCACCGTCATGTCTGCTGGAGCAATGCATTATTTAATTCAGTCATTATGAGACTATGGAAATTCTAGTGTGTTGAAGGATGTACTCAGTTGGATGGTGGATGCATGCTTGATGTGGCCGAGGGATTATTAAGCCTCAGGAGATGACAAAATGGCACCTTGAAGGGGTTCTTCACATCCCGGGTCTGATCCCCCTTACAGGCATCCCCTGTCTGCCAGGCTTTAGATCTCCGAGGGACAGCAACCTCATTTCCGTTTCATGAACATCTGAATTGAGATGACCTTTTGATGCCACAGAAACATTAAAGGAGATTACAGGACCAAATCCTCAGAGCAGATATGCTCTCAAGTCCCTCTTCTCAAAAAATGGCAAAGCTGCTGGAGTTTTGCCAGGAGAACCCCCTGAAGCAAAGGACATGAATAAATAATAATTATGGGCATCTCAGCAGCCTCCGTTTGAGCTCCGAGGGGCAAAGGTAGTACCCTTGATTAAACAGATTCTTATATTTTCTTTTGCTCTAAAATAATTTTCTGTCACTGTTTACGTCTTTCCTTTGTGCGCTGCCCACTCTCCATCATGCCGCAGCTCTGTCATTTTTCTTTCCCCTCATTTCTGTCTTTGCTGCTCACCCTCTCTTGCTCTTGGTCTTCAACTAATTATCACCATGTTCCATAGAAGAGTCTCTCGCTCCTTGGTTCTTTCCCTCTTCCATATCCATTTCGTCAGAGAATGTTCCTGGTGGCAATGCCAACTTTGCTTCCCTTGCCAATTCTCTCCTCTTTCTCATGCTGACCTTTCTATATTGAGACACAATTCATGTAGCAAGTTGAAGAGATCTAAATGAATAACCCCATTCCTTGCTACTGGAGCCTGGGCTTCGCTGCTGTCTCTCCTTTGGTTGAAAGGAGATATCTGTTCTTTTCCCATAAATGCCATTTGAGCTTCAATATTAAGGACATAATGAACCTGAAGAGTAAGAAGCCCCTATAAACGGTGAAGCTGTAAAACTCTTTCAGGGTGGTCTGAAGCTCCTGTGCAGGTCTACCACAGTGGGTTTACCTCCAATTTGGGGGTCTTAAAAAACAGTTGACAAAACATCTAGCTTTGTGCTCTCTTTACCATTTTAGGAAATAAAGGTTTTGTGTAATTTTCTTAAAATCTTGTCAGAATTGCTATTGATTTTATTTACCTCTGAGAATCTGAGCCACAGCATTTTAACATTAAAAATTGAAGTAGAGTTGGTCCGTAGACAGTTTCTCAGTTTCACTGATGCCCTGGGAGAAGCCAGGGTTTATTGCCTTGTTCCCAATTAACCTTGGGATTCGGTGGCACTGCTCATGCCTGCCAAGCAGATTATGGCTTAGTGGGAGCATGAAATTCTGCCAATGCCAATGTGTTGCCCAGTAAGCTTGTGCTGGCTCAGTGGGAGGACCCCTCTCATAGTAACACGGTCAACAGAACATGTGTTGCTGGGTGCATGGCACACGTGCCTGTCCCCTGGCAGTCTGTGCCGGGAGGATCCTCTGCACACTCATTGCAATGACACCAAAGTGTCGTTCACTCGGGTGTGATTCAGGAGGATGTTGAGGCTTTCATAAGGGAGTGAGGGTAATTGAAAGAACTTCACTTTTGCTTAGTAGAACATTAAAAAATTCTTAGATAAACTGAGGCATCCAAATAGACCTGAGAATGAAGAATATGAACATAATAACTGTAAGAACTGAGGACATTTTAAACCTAGCCTTTGGATTATGAAGAAGGCTAAAAAATGCCCAGTTAACCCCATGTGACAGAACATTTTCCAAACGAGAGGCAGAGTTGCTACAATCTGTAGTGAGTAGTGGAGAGGTTGGAAGAGTGGGCCATTGGCAATGCAGGAGTTGTCTTAACTTTTCTCTCCCACGGTCACCATGTCTCCAGTGTACAGATCTGGAAGCCACAGATTTATCTGGCTTGCTCTCTAGGTTTTTATTCAGATCATTAAGGTGACATTTAAACAGACCAGGGACTCGCTTGTGCCACTGATGATGGACCTAAAGATTTATTTGAGCACATTGAATACGAACGCCCTTTGGATATGATAGTTTAGCAAGTTAGCTTCGTAACTAGTACTTCTCCCAATGATTCTACCTCACTTCCTCATTCTACCCAGGATGCTGCTTCAACTGTAACTAATGCCATGCTCCAATAACAAATATTTATCAAGTTGTAATATATTTATAGCATAGAAACCAGCACATGGTCTGACATCAAGTAGATACTAAATTAGTTATTATCCAATAAGCATCTGGGGAAAATCTGCCATATTCTATGAAGACTGAATGACACAAGACTCAGTGCCTGTCTGGAAAAAATTAGGAAGATGAATTTGGCATGTAAGTATTGAGTAATCCAGACTCTTACTTAAACATCAAGTGAATGGAACAGGCAATGTTGTCAATGAAGTGGGAGTAAAGACAGGGGAATATCATGTGGTTCAAAGGTCAAGCAGGATTTTTTTTTCTCCTAGGGAGAAGGCTAAATTGAAGAGATGAAAATTTGGATGCCTCCAATTCCTTTCTTAAGTATTGCATAACTTTATGCCATAAATGATGTCTAAGGATTAAGATTCCATCTAGATTCCATCCAGGAAAGGAATGGAAAAAGCACACTAAGAGGCAAGTACAAGTTTTGGGGGTACCTAGCTTTTGATGCATTTATCTGATAATTCCCATTCCCTGAAAATCCAGGGAGTAGCTTTCTTTCCTGATACCAAGAGCAGAGGAGAGCTTGCTTAGCATTCTCTTTGGAACATATTTTGGGTTGTTAATTCTTTCTTTTCATGGCTACACCGTGAAATTCATGGTTCCAAGGGTTTTAAACTGTGTTCTTAGAATTGCTACTTTAGATGAGTCCTAAGACACCATCCAAAGTTGAAACAGTTATGAAGGAGAGAAATCGAGAGGGTGTTTCAGATACCGGACTGCAGTGCCAAAGCCAGACCACATATTGGAAGTAATGAAGTATTGTCCCTAACAGTGGGAGAGGATCCATCCACAGGCATGTTTCTCAGAGCTCTGAGCTGAGGTTCAGGTTATCAGTGTGGCAATGCCATATTTTTAAATTTTGCTTTTTAAAATTTCCAAGTATTCAAAAAGGGCAGGATGGTAGTATTGAATTCAACGGGCCCCGGTTCTCAGTCTGTAGCAAAAAAATGAACTGGCTATTGTCTCATCCTTTGGCCCTTGGAAACTGGGAAGATTTGGCTGTTAAACCAACCCACAGATTGCTTGTTAGTTCCCCCAATCAAACACAGTTTTCCATCCATACACCCTAGGGTGGCTTTGATTTTTTTTTTTAAATAAGCTTGGGTATTCTTCTAGGACCAGTGTCCTGAAACGGTTCCAAGGTTCCAGACGAGAGGTGGGTGGTATCTGCCTTGGATCTGGTTCTGCTGTGAGGTGTGTGTGTGTGTGTGTGTGTGTGTGTGTGTGTGTGTGTATGTGTGTATGTGTGTGCCCTAATTTTCACAGTTACAGAAGGCTGCTTTCTTTAGTACGCAGCAAGAACATGCTCTTCCCTCAGTGTGATGAGTGCTGCCTTTGGTTCCTCTCTTGTCTTCAAGCTACTTTTGTTGCTCTGTTTATATATTTGTGGAAGTCACACCCGAGGTGCCACATTTAGAGAAGAGGTGGTATTCTTCCCCCCAAGTCCCCATGCCCTCATCATGAAAGACTCCATATTTATGCTTTAGAAATTTCTTACATATCTGGATTCCACAGCTGACTATCACTCTAGCATGACAATAGAACAGATGATTGACATTGAATATTCTCTCTTTTTTTTTTTTAAATGAAGGGAACCTAAATTCTATTTGGTCCACTTTTGCTGGCACAGACACACGCAGCTTCATCTCTGTTTCTTTATTACTACCCACAGGCTAAATCTCACGCTGTAAAGCAAAGCTTGATCCGTAATTAAAGGAGGACCTTGCTTCAGCCCCAGATTCGCAGAGGCTGTGCCGGGCGGCAGGCCCACCAGCTGCGGATCTGCTCAGCCGGTGCGCGACTGTGATGCTGCAGCCCTGGAGTTTCCCCAGTCACCCCCATCTTATTAATGCTCCAGTGTAGCATAAAGCTTCATTCATTATTCATAATAATCCAGTCAGAGGGCACTCGGAGACCTGATAAATTCTCACCTAAGTGACAACGGCTGACAGGGCCTAGGGTTTTATAGCCCTTCCCCTGCCATAGCAAGGAGCTGTGGGCAAAGGTCCAGAATGATCCTCCACTAATGACCAGTGTGATATACGAGCAGCTGCTGGTTTTCTGACACAGAGCTCCTTCGCTGAGGCTCCCACCTGCAAGCCGAGAGCTGGAGATGAATATCTGTCAGACTGTAAAGTGCGGCAACCTGACCACATACTCTCGGGCATTAACAGGTTAACTCGGAGAACAGAAGCCGTAAGTCGGAGAAGAAAAGAAGAAAAACCACCAGCCCCAATCCCACAACAGAATGCGTGTAAATTTGCGATTGTGTCAATGGACCGATTGATGGGGGTTCTTGATTCTACACCCTCTACTTTGGGGTATCCCCAACGGGGTGGATGTTCATGATGCTTTAGAATCTGGTAAACTGATTCATAAAAAAAAATCAATGATTAGGTTTCAAAGAGTACTAATTGCAATTTTCATAAAAGCTAGAAACTTTTAAATGTCCTGTCACCATTTCAGGAAGCCTTTGCTCTCAGGTGATGTGGGCAGGACCTGTTTTCCTTTGAACATCCAGGCCCCACTTTTAAAGGTACACATGACCTCCTTTCCTGTTGCAAACTCCGCTGCAGAGCCACGGCAGTCAGCATTTCCCTCTCATTTGACATAAAAGCCCTGGCCACTTTGAAAATGTTTTTAATTCAATTTTTTAAATTAATTTTCATATTACATATGCTTGTTTGGCTCCAGTTCTGGATTTTAAACACTTACAAAATTTTCTTGGCTTAGGAAAATAGTGGGGGGACAAAGTAGTCCCCAAAGAGTAGGAGCATGACTAAGCACCTGTTACTTACACAATCTTGTCTTCTCTCTCTCTCTCTCTCTCTCTCTCTCTCTCTCTCTCTCTCTCTCTCACACACACACACACACACATATATCATGCATATTTGCACGTGAAGTATATGTACATGTGTATATTTTTGCATACATCTCCATTCTTCTGCTCTCTGTGTGAAATTTTTTTCTCAATATTCTTACCCTTTGCTCTGCCTATGCTTCCACCGACTTTTCCCTTGGAAAGGACTGAGTCTATTAGCATATGGGAAAGAGGAGAGAAAACATATTTTCTGGGCCCCTGCGTTGCTCAGCAATCAATCAGCTACATGGTCCATTCTTCTATGCAGAAGGTTTGGTAGGCCGTGCGCCCGACGGAAGCATGAAACTGGGCATGAGCATTCAGTGTTGGGAAGCCTGTGATTGTTGTAGCACTAAGATGTTCATGCTGCTTTAGTGTTTACCTACAATACAGCTTGTTTCATGGAGCTGCTTTGGAATCCACATGAGGAAAACAGTAGTATTTTGACAATGGAAATTTAGGGAGGGTTGGTGAGGTGTAGTGTAGGAGCTATGGGGTACAGCTCTGCCCACTTGATGGATAGATGCAGCTTCCCGTGACCTGGCAGATACTCATGCCCACATTTAAAGCTGCTTCTGTTAGGGTAGCTGTTCCTCACCAGAACAGTCGCGGAATGTCAAAGGTAAGTCCTCGCCAACACAGAAATCTGTCTTTAGTCCTCTGCCTATTGTTCTGGATTCCAACACATTTTTAGAAGAGTCTGTAATTAGACACATTTCCCACTAGACCTATGAATCCGCTTCAGTAGCGAGGTTATTTTCTACTGTGTATTGTTTTTAACAAGAGTTGGTATAAAGAACACGCCAAGGGACACGGTGGCAACAATGACAAAATGGTGAGAAGCTCTTTGAATTCTACCGCTAAGAGGTAAATTTCTTTTCCCCCTGTAGCAAGAAAACCTCAGAAATAAATATTGATTTTTGCCTTCAGAGGCCAAGCAAGATACAAGCATATTCAATATCTTTTCATATCTTCTTTTTCTGTACGATCACTGTAGTCTCAAAATGAATCCCACCTATTAGCAATGTCATTCTTTTTGTAGGCTTCGACAAGTGAAGTAGGATTTGCCGCCTCTTTTCTTGAATCTAGGCTAGCTTTGTGACTTGTTTGGACCGATAATGTGGCAGAGGGAAAGGCTGCTCCAGTTTGAGCCTCAGCCTTAAGTAGAGTGAGAGCGGCTATTTTCTTTCTTTGAGAAGCTTTTCCTCTAATACAGGGATATCTCAGAGACCAGCAAACTGTGGGAAAGCTCAAACTAGCACCTGAAGTCACCCACATAGTAAATGGAGCCTTCTTCAGTCTCCAACCAAACCCACTGACTAGACAAAGGCAGGTGCATGAGAGGTTTCAGCTAACACGGTGTGGAGCAGAATAACTTGCTAAAGGAGCTTGGCGGATCAACGCAGTCACCGGTTATTGTAATAATCATTAAAATTTTATCTTGCTAAGTTATGAGATGAATTTTGAATAGAAAGAGAACTCAGATGGTACCTAACAGGCCTGCTCTGTCTTTAAATCCAAGCACAGTTCCTTCTGCTGTCTAGGAGAGATCCGCCCTGGATCACTGCAGATGGAAGAATGTCTTGTTCCCTTAAAATGTCATCACACTTGCTGTTAATACGCCTTGTCAGACATTGCCTGATACATAGGTTAGATGCCCTCTCGTGCCGTCAAGTTTCAACCCACTGCATCATCGTCTACTTGTTAAAAGCAAGGCCTATTTGATTTTTCTCCTGGGCACATTTTTAAAAGTTTCTGTTTGCATCTTTCAGTTACACAGGAGACACTACTACCAATCACTAACTACTTTCAATCTTTATAATTTTTTCATCCTGAAAGGATCTCATAAATTATCTGACTTAAAAAGTGTGTACTGATGAAAATCGTTCAGGCAAGCATATTAGTGATGTCATGTGTTCCCCCAGTGCTCCAAGATACTGGTTATTAGAATTCAATTAAAAGTGTCTTAAAGCTGGGTGGTGGTGGCACATGCCTTTAATTCCAGCACTCGGGAGGTAGAGGCAGACAGATCTCTGTGAGTTCGAGGTCAGCCTGGTTTACAAGAGCTAGTTCTAGGACAGGCAACAAAGCTACAGAGAAACCTTGTCTCAAAAAAGACCAAAAAAAAAAAACATGTCTTAAATATATTCACTTATTAGTATCCTCTTTTCCTTAATGAGTAGCAATCTTTGTCTGAGATTTTTCATTTCATTTGCTATTTTTAAAGCCAAAATGACATGTAGAAGGGGAAGGGCACAAAACTATGGAGAAAAGGGACTATTTAAGGAATGAGGGAATAGTCTTCTGAGGGGTATTAAACTGCTTTGTCTTTTGAAAAATAATGAGTTGTTTGGTTATCAGTCATGACTTGACTTTAAGGATGAAATTACTGATTGCTTCATGTGTCTGCCTGTGGTCTGTAACTCTGTAAGTTAGTGTTCTCCATGAAGTCCTGAAGGGATGAACAGTCCAGCAGTTGGAGCTCATGTGTCTTCATTAGCAGTCTCTTTGTCCCTGCAGCACCCGTGTGAATATATGTACCACGGGTAGTTCTGTTCTTAGCTCTTCCTCCTCCCTTTTTATCGGGACATCTAATTCACTCCTGTAAAGGAAACAGCATTGTCTTTCCCCATCTGGACTTCTGCCCTTGTGGTGGGAAGTGCTCCCTGCTCTTCCCCTGAGATTGCTGATGTGTGCAGCCCTCTAGACCTTTTTCAGACTGGAATGGAAATGTGTCTTGTGAGAAGATGGTCGACCCCTTCACAGAGAAGAAAATGGGCCTTCTCTGGAAATGATGGTTGAAAATATTTAAGAATTTTCACTGGGAATTTTCTTGGGAGAAGGTGGCATTTGTCTCCCAGTAGTCGACGTTCAGACAGGACAACTTTTGAGCAGAAGTTAAACTTTGGAAGCAGGGTCCATTTTATTTCCCCAGACCTCAAAGTATAATAGGTGTCTGTGAGGACTCCAACAATCAAGAAAAATGCCCAGGTGGCAAGTGGGTAGCTTTCCTGACACATAGCCATGACTGAAGGCAGTTTGGCCTGGTGGTTCTCTTTGTGAGGGGCCAAAGCACCCCCCTGAGCACCGCTGTGAACCTCATCCAGCTCCATCACACAGTATTTCCCATTTTCTTCTCCTCTTCTCCTTGTCTTGTCTACTGTAGTTCAACTTTCCAAACTCTTCATTGATGGCCACAGATATTCTTTTGTGGGTACTGAGTGGATGCAGTCTTTCATTTCAAATACTATAACCCAGAAAGATAAAAAAATAAAGAAATATATCTTTATGAAAGTCCTCAGGTCTGCCTCCAGGTACACAGGGTGCTGGTTTCATTTTACTCTATCCAATCCACTGTGATATCTGCACATAAATCCAGGCGGGAGTCCCTTTCATGGCAGGCCATAAGTACAGTTGTTCACACTTTGTGTTTCAATATGAGGGTCACTTTTCCAGCAACTTCTCATTTTCCCAGTCTTTGCCTTGGGCTAATAGTTAGTTACAAAGCTCCATCTCAAGATGTCAAATATAATGAAAAGAAACAGAAATCATAAAAGAGAAAGATGGTTGCAGTTACCACCATGCCCCCCCCCTTCCTCAGACTTCGTAGATTCATCACCCAGTTAGAAGGGCAGGCGACTGCTTCCACTGCTCTGGCTACCGTGGCCCCCTAATATCACTGGGGTACTATTTGTCAAAGAACACTTCTGGAAGAACAACATAGCAAAATCTGGCTTCTGAGCAGCAAAAGAAATTGAAGCATGTTTCCACATCCCTGGGTCTATTCACAGCAGCATTTATATCAATCATGAGTTTTAAAAGCTGAGAACTTTAAATTCACAGGGCAAAGGGCCTTTCACTTCTTTGCATCAGAGATGGGAATATCTGAATTTGAGTCCAGCCCAATGCAATAGCATTGAGAGCAGCATTATAGTACCCTATTTATGACCCAGACTCTGTTTGTTATTTAGCAAAAGGATCCAATGAAGATATGTCTAAAGCTTAAAGAAAACCAGCCATATTTGTCTAGAAAAAAAGACAGGAGAATGTGAAGAATTCTCTCCTTACCCTGTGCCTTCTTGTCCACACCTTCTGAGCCCGTCTTATGGACCAAGCAGAGTAATACACAATGAGACCTATAAGGGGGAACACCGTAGAGCCTGCCCTGGTTGTCTTGTATTATAGTTGGGGAGACACATTTAAGAACACACAAATGTTTTTCTTTGGGTTCACCTTCTTATTTAGCTTCTTTAGGATATCAAAATATAGACTCACCGACCTTTATTTGTAGCTAGAAACCAATTATGAGTGAGTACATCCCATGTTCATCTTTTTGGGTCTGGGTTACCTCACTCAGGATAGTATTTTCTATTTCCATCCA